>NC_043764.1:23913593-24237968 GCF_902148845.1 Salarias fasciatus | reverse complement strand
TTAACGCAACTATGTTGCACGACAAACCAAGGTTATATGTGTTTCGTAGCATGGAAAAGTCCTCTTTGAATTTTATTTTGAAAAAAGGGCTTATGCTGTGGTCTGAAAGAGATTAATTTTAGTTTTATTTTTTACAGTCTCCAAACAAATCCCAATATTGCTTTGTTTATATACATTTATATTATTGCCTTAAGTATTACGAAACTGTGCACAGTTATCAGTGTTTATGAAATGTGTTCCAGATGAAGTTTTATATGTTTTAACCAGAGCTCTCTGAATGTTACTTTTATAAACCAGAGTATTACAAACCTTACACCCGCACATTGCCACTTGAATACAGAGGTATGGAACTGTAAGCAGAGTCTAAATCACTGTGCTTTTATGAAGAGAAAACTTTGTAAATGTTGAAAAAAAAAAAAAGAAAAAACAAAAAGCCCTGACCCGCTGGTGTTTTGACACCCAAAGCTTCACTGTGCTTTTACGTGTTTGTGGCGCTAAATGCAAAAGGCTGATGCGGTCAGCCATGTTTGATTTTTTTTTGCAAGGAAAAGCTGTTACAAGATGCAGTACTGTGCAAAGGTTGTAGAAATTATGAGTAGTGCTTTAAAATACAATGTGTTCTGAAACATCAATGTTTAAATTTCAATATAGTTCTTCAGAAAACAATTGAGCATTTCTTGTAACCACCTTTTTCTTTTTTGGAAAAAAAACTGATTGAATTCTTCTAAGTACACTTCGATTTTTTGAAAAAACACCACAGAGGTGGTGTGGATGTGTGGATGTAGACCGTCTCCTTATGTATTCCCAGGGCTCTGTGGGGTCTCGGCACTCACTGCTCGTCTTTACACTTAACATCTTGCTTACTGAAAATGATCACACATACAACTTCAAGATAATTGAATATCACATCGGGGTGTAGTGGTTACAACTTTCTCCTCAAACTGAGAATATTTCTGGTCTGAGGTTCTTTTTGAATCTGTGTTTGCCGGTTCTCTGACAACTCCTGTTTCCTCCCACAGTTCAAAACTTTAGAAATTAATCAGTGACTTTCAGTTTGTGGTTTACATTTCTGTTCATTATGATCAACTCCAACTACCCAGAATTGGATAAATCAGTGTACAAAGCATGAGTGTAGGATACCCTCGTTGATGGTATTGCATGGTAGATAAAAAGCATTTTTTTTTTTTTACACTTGCTTCAAATGTTTTGCACAGTACTGTATATGAGTAGTGGGAGAGAATCATTTTACCACTATGATCTACCTATACAATATTGTGGTAATTAAAAAACATTCTACTTGACTGCCAGATCTGAAGGAGGAAGCTTCTGTGCTTTGACATAATTTCAACATTTCATCTTGTATCTGCTGAAAGTTGTTGATTAAAGTTTGCACTTCAAAAGAAAACCAATATTGCAGTTTTGTGTTCATTTTATTCTTTTTTTAATTAAAATTTCTTTTTATTTCATTCATTTCATTTTTTATTTTATTTTGCGGTGGCCTGTCATTACATTGTTTACCCACCAGGGTGCGCCAAAACGCTGATAAACCCTTTGACATCCAGATTGTACAGCGGCTGAGAGCCTACAGATGTGAGTGGGCGTGGTTAAAGTTAGTGACGGGTCTCTGGACCAATGAGAGGCGCGCTCAGGTCTGCTGGGGACGGGACAGGAGAAGAAAACCTGCGCTCTGAGTGGAGCGTCGGCAGCAAAGAGCTTAATCAGGATCACACAACAATAATGAATGGAAACACGTCGGAGCCAAGAAAGTTGAGCAGCGACTCAAAGTAACTGTCGGTCTTCATCTGAAAGTTGTCTGCCGCACAGGGGAATCTGCTGTGAGGAATGGATTGGCCAGACAAATTAGAAACTACTCTCTGGAAGAGAAAGCAGCAGGACTTTGATAGTAACTTCTGACTGTTTTCAACTTTTGAAAGGATTCACGGTAAAACGGTGATCAAAGGTAAATGGCAGTTTGGGACAGTAATGTGAGACTTTGCCAGCTTCTTTTATATACCTCGCTTTGGAGAAGTTCATTTTTGGATTAAACTGGTGGGATTATTTTTTTTTTTTTTCCTTTTTCTTTTTGCCTGTTTTATTTGGATTAACTCCACTTAAACAAACTGAGGGATTGACAAAGAGGATCTATCTGAAAAAAATGGGTAATATAGAAAGTGTGGACGGCCAGTCGGAGATGAAGCATCACATCATGCCTCTGAAGGTGCCCATGCCTGACCCCACCGAGCTGGAGGAGAAATTTGCCATTGTTTTAGTAAGTCATGATTTCCATCACAAGTCTAAAACTTTTTCATCTGCTGTTCTTTTTTGTTTTTCTGGCTTCAATCACTTTTAATTGGGCTTCATGTGTCAGGGGGACATTTTCCGCCCCTTTGTTTCCAAAGCGTGTGTATTTACATTGTCCATTATGGGGGCTGTGATATCTGAAATGAGCCGACCTGTGCCGTCCCGCCCCTCGTTCTGCCCCCCACCCCTCCTTTCCTGCGGTTCTTTTGTCTCTCCTAAAGTCAGACAACGTTTGGCTGAAGTGGCAAATCCTGCGCGCAGCACGCTGAGGGTCCAGTGTGTGTGTGCGTGTGCCTGTGTCATTGTTATGGACATACTGTGTATTTCTGACAGAGCTGCAGTCTTTATTGGGTTTTTTTCGACTGCTGCAGGCAAGTCATCTGAAAACAACATTTTCTGAATTCCCCCAAAACTCCCACACCCGATCAAGCCTTCCTCCTCCCCCCTCCTCCTCCTCCTCCCCCCTCCTCCTCCTCCTCCTCCTCCTCCTGAGCTGTTTGAGCGCTGTGGAGAAGGGAGGGTCCACTTTTTGCCCGGTCCGGGTGACACCGTGGTTCTGTCATCTCACCCAAAAAAAAAATAAATAAATAAAAGAGAAACTGTTTTCTTCCCTCCAGAGAATAATCATGTGAACTGCCAGGAAGCAAGTCATTACAGATGCTCTCTGAATCATTCAGTCTACTACTAATGTACTTTTTTGTTTGGATATAGATCTACATATAATGATAAATATGATTAGATTAAAATACTTTCAAAAGCACACTCTGCATCAAAGCAACACTTACATAATCATTAAGATTCAGGAGCTATTGAATTCACATCAGGTTGCAAAAAATGAAATAAATGAATACATAAACGAAGTTAGATCCGGTAGCAGATAGAGGAATAGCAGTCCAGCCAGTCTGAGCAGTGGGGTTGTGTAAGGCCCTTACTGATCACTTACTTGTTCTGACTAATAATCTGTCATTTTGTCCATCTACTGATGTAAACATCTTTCCTCAGTCTCAAGAGGAAGGTTTGTTTTTTAATCTCATGAATATCTGATCATTTCAGTAAAGTCATCCACTGGAGGATTGTTTTTTCCTATTTACAGATAATTGCTGATGTCATATTTCATTGAAATGCAGACTTTTAAAGTCATCAGTTTAAGTTATTTCCCTTTTTTCCAGTTTCCAGTTTCAGCATTGAAACTGTAGAGTTTCCTGATTATATCATCTTTGTGCTAAAAACTCACAATACTTTAATGTCATACAAAAATATTTTGTTTATTTGACTAAATATTCAATATTGAGGATATTTTCACGTCTGTTATTCTTCAGTGTTTATTTTTCATATCTCTGTGTAATGGCAAGCTGTTGTGATAACTGGATTTTCTCATGTGGGTTGCCATATCTTTATTTATAAAGCACTTTCATACAATCATGGTTGAAACAAAATGCTGTACTAAAGGAATACAACTTAAAAAAAAGACAGAAAACTAAATAAGAAATGAAACTTTCAAGTAAATGGGACTAAAAAGACCCAAAAAACACACAAAAACAATAAAACAAATGAAATCAGATCAACGTGTCACGCTGGGTCGACAGCCAGTGAGTTGAAGTAGAAGGAATAAAATGTTATCTTATTTCATCTTATCTATTCACAAAACATGCTGTCGCGTTAGTTCAGATACTTGATTGTTTGTTTGAGGATTTAACACAGATTTCGCACACAGTTTGATTAAATTTAATTCCTGCTTTTGACATAATCAGTGAAAAAGTAACTAACAGGAGCACGCTTGCTTTCTTCACTTGCACTGTGAGTAATAAGAGTAGCTGTACTTGAGTACCATCTTTCTTTAACTTTTGTGAACATACTGGTGGGAAATCTGTGATGTTATTTATAAGAAAATAAAGAATTCAGCTATTAACTTGTGAGAGGTAACCTGTCAAAAACTTTTTTAGATGGTTATTTGATTATAAAACTGAAGAAGTCTGTGGGTTTTTCAGAGAAAGGATGTGCTTCTGAGATTTATAAAACAACAAAAATGTAGGGTAGAAACTATTGCAAGCAAATATTCTTCTTAACTTCATTCAAATGTTTGTTTTTGTTGCAAGTATATGGACAAGTACAGTTTACTCTTGAAAAGTTTTCAAAACTCAAACTCACTCAAACACTTTAATGCATTTCTAGTTCTCTCAGTTGATTAACACCCAAAAGAAGAGAAAAGAGCGCGTTGTGGTTTTCCAAAGGTTTATGTGCAGACTTGATCGAGCACAGTCATTTCCTGAAGTCTTCGTGTCACCGTGAGGTTGCCCGGCAACCACACCACACTTTTACGCTCCGTTCGCTGTGGAGGGTTGTAGCTATCCGTCTTTGTTTCATGTAAGTCTTGACAAGAAAGAGTCAAACGCTTCAGCTTCAGATGGCACAGTGTAAACATCACAGTTTGTCAAATCTAAAGGTCACACATTTTCATTTTAAAGCTCTCACATATAAGCTAAAAAGTATAATTTTTTTTGAAACAGTCCCAAAGTCCTTTCACTAGACGTAGCCATTGAATGATGTTATGCATTAGCCTTCACTGTATGTTATATTTACTTTATAATAAAGTAAGACTTCGTTATTTACAAGCATATTTGAGCATTTTTATCATTCCCTGCAATGCCGCTTTTGCACACACCATTGTAGTCATCTTAAAAAAATCTGCGTAATCATGAAGGCCGCTGCAGAATCAAAGGAACGTAAAATATGAAATTCAAAAGGTAACCAGACTACATGTCTCTTTTCTATTTATTTTGACAAAAAGCAGCATCTTATTTCTCACGGGTGCTTATTTTGCCCTGCACACTCCACATTTCAGCGTAACCACACCCAGCCTTGACTTTCAGATGGCTAAGACCTTAATTACAGCGTCATGAGCCAAAGAGCTCGTGTCCTCGCAGCGTTTGTCAGATCTTCTCATTCCTGAACACTTTGTGGACCCCTCCATGCTTCTGGACCGGAGCCAGCGTTATCAGCATCCCCAGGCTGCAGGCCTCATGTGCAGAGACCAGCACAGCCAGAGGCCTTTCAGGCCCCGCTTGCTGACCGCTGTGCTAAGTCTCAGCTATTATGACGATTATACACTGAGCTACTGTAGGCGCTAATGTGACAGATGGAGTCACGTCTCTCTTACCTTCTGTGGCGAGTTGTAAAAAGCCAGTTCAGACGAACGGGAAGTTTTTTTCCACAACTGTGATGGTTAAACGGTCTTAAATAGAGTTACGTTAATCCCATTTACTAGTGGTTTGTATGAATTGGTTATTTGTACGTATACGCTGCCTGGAGAGGAGCAACAACACAAAGCCAGACACTGTTATTATGTTCAGCCGAGCAGAGCGGCTGATTTCTATGCATGCAGATGGAGACTCAACATTTCATTTGTGTTTGTGAGTGGGAAAGGTTTTCAGCCCGTTTTACCCCACCCCACGCCGTCTTATAATAGCTGCAGATTTCCTTTACTTTGTGGGAAAGAACAACATGCTTGTGTGTTTAAGTGTCCTTATCAGACAATGGCGTTCACTCTGCCCCGCTCGCGCCTCGCCGCGAGATAAACACACATCAAAAGTTCCAGACTTTGAGGTTGGAGCTCTTCGGAAAGACGCGGCAATCGCTTTGCAATCGCCGTAAATCTGTGTGCACTTTCCAAAGCATCAGAATGCGTGTGCCAGACGTAGCCCGGGACGTCGTGCATGAAGCGGGCACGTTATTCTCCATACATGGATATTTCAAAACGGGTCATTTCCCTTCCTGTGGACCGATGTGTTTCCTGCTGCTTGATGGCATACCAGTGTAAATGGATGAGTCTGCATCTGGATGGTGGGACTGGGACAGCCCCTTTCCCTCCCTCCCTCCCTCCCTCCCTCCCTCGCAGACGCCCCTCCGGAGTGACAGCGGCCATAATGATGTCATGGGCGCTGCGGCCTTCGCCAGTGTAGTAATATCCCGGAGATAATGACTTTAGCAGGGTCGCTCTGCTGTTGATGGAGGAGGGCCGAGACCCCTGGGCCGGCCTCGAATCCTCCGTGCAGCCCTTGCTAATAAAACGCCTGCTTCTCGTCTAACCGGCAGCATGTGCGAAAGGCATCGTCTCACCGCTTCTCGTCTCTCCGGTCCGGCGTCGTCAGCAGCAGCTGGAGGGCTTACTTCTGCAGCGGGAAATGGCTGCTTGGCATATTCCTCCTTCGTTTTTACGGGGAGAAGTTGCATTGTAGCCAGTGGTCACTGTGGTTGGTTCACTTTACAATGAAAAATGATTTTACTGGAGCACAACATGCCATTAGTGAAGGCAACGATCAAAATCTGCTGAACATAGACTCAACAGACAGAAAAGATGCATTACCTCAAAGACATATTATCTATAAAAGGTCACTCAGGATTCTTATAATAGCCTTTGGCTCCTTTCCTCTCTTTTTGTCCTCGGTAACTCCCACTTATCCTCGGCTGCGTTGTGATTCCAGATGGACGTGGAACCTCTCATTCACTCAGCCAGTCAGTGTTTCCTACGCTCCCATTTCTCGAGCGCTCTCCCCGTGGGTCCGCGCTCCCAAATAGCTTTCTCCATATGACTCAGTCCTCGGGAAAATGATGTGAGATGAGTGAGTGGCATTTCAAAGCCCGCCACCCTCGAAACGCTGCGCGACTGGAGCACCAGCCCACAGCTGGATTCCTGCGGCCTGAGCCCAGACGAGGCCGCAGGAGAACTCGGAGAAGGAAAATTCCCTTTGAACTGGCGGTCTGCCACCGTTCTCGGCTGTAATGACTTTACCAACGTTTTTAAACGGCACACACACACATTTAAGAGCTGCTGCAGGAGCACCGTGGCATTATTTTCACCACTTGATTGTGCTGGAAACCATCACGGGTTGCCTGACTCTGCTTAACTTCGCTGGTCTTTTATACTCTTGAAATCAAGTTGCGTCATGTGTTGCAACCTTTGGTTTTTTTTTTTTTTTTTTTTGACTTTGGATTGTTTAAGAAAGAGGCCTTATGCGTAAGTGGCGGCGAACGCTGGGAAAACTGCAGATGGAGAGGCTAGAGTTATGTCAGTAGTGGTAAGATCAGACATGCTGACAATGTGACTCCAGCTCCCTGCTCGATGCCACTGAAGTGGAACTAATGGAGTCAAGCTGCGCGATGTGTTTATTGGACAGGTCGCCTAAATCATTGTCATTTCTTTAACGGTGGTCGCTGCTTTTTATGTGACAGATTTGTCTGCCACTCCCTTTTTCGCGCCGCTCGTCTCGTCCTAATAAGATCAGAAGTGTTTGCAAGTGTCTGCGGAGCTCGGCGCGTACATCTGGCCCAGCCACCCACCGGCGAGTTTCCAGAACAGGGGGAATCATGGGGGTTGACAGCGCACAGTTAACTTGGTTTTAGAGTAGCTGTTTCAGGCGAGAGGGGGGTCAGCGCAAGGCTGTCCACCTGGCTCTCTGCAGCCTCCGGCTACAATTCCCCCAATCTGAGGCGGGTTTATGGGGCATTTCAGCGCATCACGTCTCGCCCTGCAGTTATTTTTCCAAGCAAAGGTCAAGTTAGAGACCATGACTGGAAAGATGTCCACATCTGTTGTGCGTGAGATTATTTATAGAAATAGGTATCATCCTGGAAAATGCTCCCATTCATTTCTTCCTCGCCAGCATCTCTGAAGTTCAGTTGTCACCGCAATATATTTCCTCTCTTTTGTCCAGAAAAACAGAAAATGAGAAACTTGTGGGCGAACAGAGCCTGGCGAGTTTTATACCCGTTTCCAGTCTTCATGCCAATTTAACCAGCTTCTGGATCTATTCTCCTTGACACAAGCAAATAAATGAACTGCAGTCAGCAATAATAGCCTAATAATACTAATGATCATAATAGAGAGAAAATCTAACTCATAAGCATTGTTTCTTTTACCCTTCATTCTCAGATAACATGTTGCAGACTCTTCACTAAACGTATTGAAATAGCATGTGTTTGCCATTTATGTGCACATGTAAGTATTTTTGGGTATGTGCGAGTGTGCGTGTGTCTGCATGTGTCAGTGGGGGTCTACATGTGGCTCTAATGCAGCTGCTGCACCAAGGCTGTGGGTTGGAGAAATGGTTTCCTTCTCAGTACAATTGGGAGTCTGTCAGTCAGTGTTGTTTTAGAAAGGGGGGCCTCATCCCCTGGTGCCTTTTGTGCAGCTACACACTTTTTATGTGGATGCTCGCAAGATCTGCCGTAAGCCCGGTTAAAGAGCCAGCGGATTACAGTCTACATCCGTAATGTGATGTAATTATTTGCCCTGCCCAGTTTCCAGTACGATCTCAGTGCTTCTGCTTCTGTTTCCTCCAAGTGTCACTTCAAGTGAATGCTGTCATGTTTGGAAACGTCGGGGAACTTTTTAAAGACGTATGAAAAGTGACGTGATCTGCGACTCCTCTGAAGACCAGCTGTAATTCAGTTTTTGTTCCTCTTTCAGATATATTTATCACTATTTCTCCATCTAACACACACTCCCTTGCTATCACTCTTTGTCAGACCTTCATCTCTTTCCTTTTTTTTTTTTTTTAACTGGACAGTCTGTTAAAAGGCCTTACCAGCATGAGTTATTAAGGCATTCATGTACCTGCATTCCCAGCATTCCCAGTGTGGGTCGGCTGTTGGCTGGGGCTTCCCTGCTCAGAGCAGAACAAACAGGATGCACGCCACACATGAATCAACACAGCATCTCCATTCATGACTGAGTGTAGTATTTATTTGAAGCTTCACTTATATCTTTGTTTACAGTTAGATTTCCTCAAAACACTTTGTTTAAAAAAAAAAGGAAGTCCATTAGATAATGGCGTTGTCAGGTGGGAGAGCTGCTGCAGTTTACGTCACTGCCGCATTTGAAGATGGAAACGTCCCCGATAAGAACAAGTAAACAAGCATCCATCTGAAGTTGGCTCACTTCTGAAGCTCGTGGAACATCTGGCTTCAGAAAGACTTGATCGCAGGATATTTTCTGCTCCGTCTCCGACCGTGGCTGCCAGTTAGGTTTCAAAGAAGCCTGTTGTGATAATAGTCTCCAGCTTTGACGCCGCAGCCATCGCTGCTGTCCATCACCACTGCGTCAGTGCTGAATAAACGGCAAATGGCTTCTGAGCGGCACTTCCAGATTTGTGAACCAGAGAAAGCATCTCATAAGCTCCCTTTTGCTTTGTGAAATACCCATTTGGCTGTGGGGTTTTTTTTTAGGGAAGAGAAGTTATTTCACTCAACATAGTGACTCAGAGGTCAGAGGTTAGAAGATGTAAGTTCATGAGAGAAGAGAAGGCGGTTCAGGGGCTGCCCAGGCTGGAGAGGAGAAAAATAGATCTTTACTAAACATTTCTGTATTACACACACTGAGGATTTTACACCCAGTTGTTTGAGATATGAGTAGACTCAGAGAGCCATTAAAGCAGATGTGTGTGTTTTGCTTCCATGTGTGGTGCTAGAAGCCGTGTTTTCATTCAACAGGAAATGAATCAAAGACAGAATGTCAAAAATCATCTGGTCCCATATTCCATCTTCTTACTGGGTGCTGCATTTCTATCATGTGACATTTATTACCAAATATCGATTGGCTCAGACTGGTTAGAGGTATTAAAGCCATCAAGGATCAACTGTTCTAGAAATTACCTACAGTAGACTGTCAGTTTCACATAAATGAAGGACAGATACGTTTGTAGTGATGAAGCATGAAAACAAAGAACGTTTGCAGTAACAGACAGAGAATTACTCTAATTTCCAAAAAAGGAGAAATGATTTTTCCCGGTGTTACACGCCAGCTGAGGAACTAGAAAACTTTCTAACGTTCCATTTTCTCTGCCTCCCTGTTTCAGACTGTATATTTGTGAGAGGTGTCTGGTTTGTTGGCCTCTCGGTCTTGCAGCATCTGTGTGCAGGTCTCCTGCTTTGTTGTGCTTCCCCGGTTTGGGTTACCTCGCAGAAGAGCTATGGGCTGATCGGATGTCTGCTCAGAGAAAGGGGGGCAGTGTTTTCTCACACTCCGCTCAGCTGCTTTACCTGAGAGCTGGAAAAACACCTTCGATAAAATCACGCATTCATACATTGTTATGGTGGATGTGCCAAAACGCACATGCGCTTGTGTGACACGTAACAGCTAAAGAAAAAAAAAACCCTAAATTTACTCGGGGCGGTTTTTGATTTCCTGAAGAGAGGAGGAAGTCCCTGCAGTCCAGTGACGACAACTGCCGTGCGTCCCATCCTGTCTCCTCATTGTGTTTCAATATCAAGGAAGACGAGGAATCCAAACAATAGCTCTGACGGCCAATTTCTAAAGCGTGTCTTGCATGTTGAACTATGTCATGGAGGCTGATTCACTCTTACATTTGGCACAGATGATGTAATTTAAAGAGGTCGTTCAGTTTGGCGACCCACCTCATGTACTCATAATGTCCTGTTTGTGTCATATGTTCAACACAGTGTGGGGGAGACTGTGACACCAGTATTTCAACAGCAACACGCCAGCTACAGTAATAATGATTCAACCTTCCATGAGTGTGTTACTTCTGGAACCGAGCTGATACTGTTACTGTAACTGTTAGCATTGGCTGCATAGAGTTTGCATGTTCTCTCTCATGTGTCTGTGGATTTCATTGGGTACTTACTGTTGTTCTCGCTCAGTCCAAAAACATCAATGTGAGGCTACATGATGGGGTTAAAGCTGCCTGTAGGTGTGTGTGATTGCTTCCTCTCCAGGGTGTATCCTGTCTCCACCCCTGGTGATCTGGGATCAGTTCCAGTGCCTGACGACCCTGAGCTGGATGGAGTGGAATAGAAAATGGATGGATTAGTAACTTTATAAAGGAGTAACTAGTCACTCCAGTCAAGCAGTAACTTTCGATGACTTTTCATAACCAAATCAGACTGCTACAGAGACGTTGGGTCTTTTTTCTCGGTTCTGACGCAGTACATATTTGTCTTTTTTCCTCAAAGGGACTTTTCTCCTGAACTAAATCCAGCTATTTGTGGTGGTGTAGGAACTTGTGCATTAATTTTCCTTGTAAGCTAATATGCTGAAAGAAAACACAGTCATGCCAGGTTCTATTTTCACAATGTTTTCTTTGCCTCCTCGTTGGCTTCATTTCCTAACAGGGATCAGTGGCCCGGCTTTTTGCACCCCTCTTTAAACAGAACCCTTCAGTAAAGAGCAACAAGTCTTATCTTACCTTCAGTGGCTGTTTCACTGTTTTTCTTTGGTACCAGAAAATTAAAGTGTGTTGCTCTTTCATAAATAGTCTAGCTGCTTTGAAACAATATATGTGTATAACGTGTTTAGGTATTGCTTCAAGAACAATATTGACATTTGTCCCTCATATTAGGAATACTTTCATGTGTCAAGTATAGCTACATGGTCAATTTATGAATACAATCTGACATTTCTAAACCTGATTGTGGGAGATGGATCTAAATATGTTGTCTTTAAACAGTTATGGAGAGCAAGAAGGAAGATAATCATGTAAATCTCAGTGATTTTGGCTGAAGAAGATGTGAAATGTTTTGAATCAATGTGAAGAGTCTGCTGTTTTTTACAGGGGTTCGAAACCGCTCCCCATATGTTCTAGCAATAAGAAGCTGTTTGCAGAGCTCAGGTGTGAAATGTAGCTTCTGTTAAGGTTGTTATCTTTGATTGAATCAGCGGGACAGTTCCCAGTAGACTTTAGCCCAAAGTGCGTTGTTCCTGGACTCCACCCTGATGAGCAGACCCAGACATGTTGGGGTGAGGAGGGCTGTCTGGGCCTCATGTCTGCACTGCCACAGGCTCAGTCCAGTCTGATGAGCTCTTTAGCCACCCACTCGTTTCTCTGGGAGCTGCTGATAACCGAGTCTGGTCTCTGTAAGCCTGTCAAAGCAGACAGAAAACCCAGACGCTGGGGACAAATATCACACTGAATCGACTTAGTAGAGTCAGTCGACATATGATTTACGTGATTAGCACTAGTGAAATGGTTAATGGTTCAATTCTGCCTTTCTGTGCAGAGTATGTGTGTTCTCTTTGTGCTTTTTCAGTTTTCCCTGAAAACTCCTGTGACTCTTATTTACAAATCAAAATGTGCTTCTTGGACAGTTTGTTTGCCTGCGCTGGTCCTGTGATGCTCTGGAAACCTGCTGCTGGTTGTAATCTGCTCTTCAACCTGCAAGGCAGAAGATCCTGAAAGTCATTCACAAGGCTGTGTTTAGATTTTTATCATAACTTCGGTTCTGACTGAAGCAGCCCAAAGTTGACATAGTTGTGAGATGTTTTCCAAATGAAAACTCTGCAGAATAACTTGATTAAAACTTTTTTTGCTGCAGTACAAACAGACTGAGAATGAAAGTCCTCAGGCTCAGAATCCTTTATTTTAGTGCTGGGTTTATAGTTTGCGTGGTGTCCTGAAGGAAAGTGTGAAACTGTGAAAAAGGTCACGTAGGAAACACCCGGCCTCTGCTTTTCATTTGTACTTGTGGGGGCTTCTGGTTGGCGTTGCAGGTCATAAACTCAACTCGAGGTGAATTGTAAATCAGTGTGGATTAGGAAGGTGTCCGGCGGAGGGCAGATGGAGTTGCCCTGTTGACTGTGGGCTCTCTGTGGGTTGAGGGGGGGGGTTGACCGAGCGTGACTTGACTGCTCGGCCGAGTCCTTGATGGCTCCCTCACACTCTCCTCACCTCCTTAACTAGTAACATGACCCCGTGAACCACTTTAACTGTTGAGTCTCTAAAACCCCGGACTTCCTTTGTTAGTGGCTCGAATGTCTTTCTGTTTTAGAATTTATCACCACATGGTCGGCCTGTGCCGTATTTTGAATTTACAACGTATTTCTTTGTGCGAAATATGTTCTCGTCTCAGTTTATGTCATGAATCAATCTGGGTTTGTAAACAGGTATGTCATCGACATATGAGAGGACTTGTACATTTTTCATAAATCTTTCTGTCAGCTTCTAACTGCCCATCTTCTGTGCCTTCATCCAATTCAGAGCTGAGGTCATGGATATACACACGTAAGCACAGACACACACACTGTAAAGCAAGGGTGTCAAACACACTTTAGTTCAGGGGCCACATTCAACACAATTTCATCTCGAGTGGGCCGGACTGGTGAAATAGTGCCATGATGTTAAACTTTAAAGATTTTCTTTGTTGTGATGTGGAGTATATGTGATGAAATGGCCGTATTTTCATAAAACTAAACAAGTACCAAAACCAAACAATTTCAAGAGAAATTCACAATTTTAATGATAACTTTCTATTTCAAAATACAGTAAATGTCCAGAAAACCTCTCCTATAGCCGTTGCATTGTGCATGTTTTTTATAGATTAGTTTTCCAGCAACAAGGCAGCTAGTTTTCATGGCAGCATCACCAGTATCTCAGCTTGGGTCTCAGTGTTGTGTTGTGTCTACTACTCTTTAGAAATGTGTTAAAAAATTGCAGTTTCTCTTAAATGTTTACAATTTCCCCAGTGGTATGGCAGGCCGGGTTTGGCCCACAAGCCTTATGTTTGACATGACGTCCCTGTTTTCCAATTAGTAGCCATTTTTGAAAAGATTTCTCAGAGCAAAGTCAGTGAACACGCAGACTTCACACAGAAAGGACCCGAGGTGAACACAGACTCGAACCAGGGCATTCAAACCATAAGGTGACAGTGCGAACCACTACACCACTGTGCGACCAGGAAAAGCTTTTTCCTTCAACCCTAATTCAATATACTGTTACTTCACTGTAGAAAACAAAACATATTTAACAATAAAACTTAGTTTTGTTTTCATGTTGTCCCTTTTCATTTACATATCTACTGGTTTTCTGCTGCTGTGATTTCTGTACTACGTTGAAAATAGATGCATTGCTCTCTTATTCTGAAGTGACATGAAACTACTCCATGCTGAGGTTTTAGATCCCCGTGTTTGTCCCTCCGCTTCACCGCTGGTGTCCTGTCTCAGCTCACAATGGGAGACTTAATGATCTGAGAGATAGCCGTGATAAAAGAACCAGTTTGTCCGGTTGTACAGTGCTGCTGGTGTGTTTTACTGGGATTTTCTCCCTCCGCAGCACCAGAGGCCATGTTCTGACCCTGCCCACCAACCATTGTTATGGATTTTCTATGAAGAAGGAAAAAAAAATAGCTCAAATGTCAAAGGATGGGAATGGCACGGCCCCAAATCAAAACAGAGCGTCACACTGAAGCCTTTGTGGTGCCAGTCTCAGGTTGAACAAGAGCGGCCGTGCTGGAGGGGAGGCTGCGTGGGCAGCGTGGCAACATGACGACCAGCCTGACATTTCTGGCATGTCTGTAGTATTTTTCACCCCAACATGGGCCGGTGATTCCTACACTGTTAAGCGCTACTGCTTCGTCTCCCACAAATAAATGGCTCCTTTTAGCTTCTTATAAACACAGGAAGTACACGATAGCATCGCTGTGGGAGAAAGTGAAATGAAATTAGCTAAATTGGGTTACTTGGTTCAAATTACCCAAATCTGGTCTGAAGGAAAACGTGTCCTCTGACTTTTGCCCCTGTGTTATTGAAGCGGACCTGTTCCGATTGGGCCGTGGCTGCACACACACATCTGCACAGTGTCACCTGCGTGTGTTTATAGTACCTGAGGCTCCAACTGTCAGCTTCACCTTATAAAAACGCAGATCCTCCGGAGTGTCAGCTCACTGTGGCTTTTCAGCAACTTGCAGGCCGAATTCATTCTGCGTTTATTGACGTATTTATATGTGAAATAATTCCTAACTAATCATTCCCTTTCTAAAATCGGCAGTTGAAATTCTTAAGCAATAGTCAGGATTTGCATTTCTGTTATTTAATTCTCTTTCCTCGACTGATGAATATCTGTGTGTGCATCTGGTCTGCATGTCTCCTACTACTTCAGAATTGAATTACTACAAAAGGAGACCTTGCTCTTTGCTTGTTTGCCCCACGGCCCTTCTTTAGTATGCATGACTGGCCAAGAAAACAAATGCAGCCTTGGGGGGGCTGCACAGATGCTGTTGCGGATATCAAAGCCCATTTTTAAGTGTCAGTCATGCGGTTTATTGCAAAATTAGACACTTAGTCTGTCACTGATTGTCCTGGTGCAATTTATTTGTTTATTGTGACAACAAAGTAATCATTAAAACTGCTATTCAGGCTCATCTCCAACATCGCTGCGTAAGCAACAGTGAACCCAATCTGTGGCTAATTATCCATTTACGTGTGCATTAATGCGACTATTGTATTCTAAAGTAATGAAGAATGCTTTTTTAAATTCAATGTATTCACTTCACATCTGTAAACAAACAAATTAAATAGTGTGGCTTTTAAAAATACTTGCTTATTCCTTTACCGTGGGCAGAAAAATGCAATAATTTAAAATAATTATCTTAATCTCACACTTAAATTATTTATCATTCTAGTTTGCAATCAACAGTGAATAACAAGACTTAATATCTTTATTTATATTGGACTTACATAGAACTTTACTAATATTTTCTAACCATTATTTATTTATGTTTTTGTTTTTCAAGTGTTGATTTCAGTAAAGATCCAACCAAGGTTAAATAAATTAGACGGACATCCTCTCTATTGAATTTAGGAGCTTCTGCTCCTCACTTCCCCGTGTGACCTTCTTACAGACGGTTGTAGGTGATTTTTTTTTTTTTTTCCCAGGAGAGGCAGAGGAGGAGACAGCAGCTTGGGGGTCAAACAAGAGAGAAAATTTAGTACTATAAACTACTACTATAAACAGGACACATTCCTGCTGTAATTCTCAACATCTGCTATGCATGTTGCTTCTCTCTCTTCTGCTGCGGAGATTTTTGAAGGTAGTCAGTATGCGGCATGTCGTCCTCACCCGCCGCCACAGGTTTAACCTGTTCATGCATTTTTAAGGAGTTTCAAGTGTTTTCTTTTGCAATTTCGGAGTAAAGTGTTGGTTTCTGGATCTTAAATGCTCGCCCCAGTCCATGACAGGCTTGTTGTGGTCGGGCCGTCGCTACAGGGACGTTGTTTTTCACGATCAGACACCAGGAAGATGTCGGTGTGGACCTCACATCTGGTCCGGGATGGGTTAACTGCATTTCAGACTGACGGCAGAGTTATAGTTACAGGTTAAAAGTCAAGCTGACAAGCTGTTTGTGGCCGGCCTGTTTATACTGGTGTAAATGACTTCTCACTGGGCAAGGAGAAGAAGAAAAAATAAAAATCCCATGTGTGTCTTCAAAGAGAATTGCTGAGGCCATCATTTTAAAGTGACTGGTAATCTCCTCTTATTGTTGTGCTTCCTCATTTTTAAGATTTTTATGTAAAGGAAGTGATCAGTCAGAAACTTGTGTCATGCAGTTTTGTGTGTTTTTTGTTTTTTTTTTCACACCGCTGTCTGAAGGAGATAAAACGCCTGGATTATTTGTCTTTCTGGGCACAAATTGTAACGTTTATGATCTAATTTGACCCCAGTAAAGCGGTGGCCTCGGGACAACTCACGTGGCATTAGGATGTTTTTTTTTTATGGCTGGTTTAGATGACAGGTCGGGGTAATTGGCTCGTTTCTCTGATAGCAGCGTGTTGCGGTTAAGAGCAACGTCCCGCCCGACTGCCTCTCAGACTGGAGCGTGCAGAGGAGATGTGGATCGTCTCCCGTGACAGGATGCCGAGAGTCAACACAGGAAGTGAGGTCATGGTCTGCGTCCCCAAAACTCTGTGGCGGTTGGCGCCAGTGGCCTACGAAACACACTCTTATTCACAGCTTCTATAAATAGACAGATATACCGACAAAACAAATATATGACCACAAATGAAACTAAATCTTTTATTTTGTATTTTCAGAACTCTATGAACCTGCCTCCAGACAAAGCTCGGCTCCTCAGACAGTATGACAACGAGAAGAAGTGGGACCTGATCTGCGACCAGGTGAGTTCATGAACTCTGGGGACGGTGCTGACGTTCGTCTTCATCACTCATGAATATACACGATACGATACTCGCTCTGCCGTGTTTCGACAGGAGAGGTTTCAAGTGAAGAATCCACCTCATACCTACATCCAGAAGCTGCGCGGATACCTGGACCCTGGAGTCACGCGGAAGGTGGGACCATAACACACACACACGCACACACACACACACACGTCACTAATGAACTGCGCATGTTTTTGCAGTTGTTTATGGTTTATTTATATAGTTAGAAATGAAATTGGACCTGATCTGTATGATCGGCACTTACTCAGAGTAAATGGTGAAGCATCACCACTTTACCTTGAAATGTACGATGCATCTCATTTTCTGGAGGTGGTGCAGCAGTAAGTCTGTTCAGCTGTTATAATCCAGCCGTGTCAGTATTAAGCAACCCTCGCGTGGTGGAAAATCTCCAGCAGCCTCTCTCTTTTCATGTGTCTTACAGAAGTTTCGCAGGCGTGTGCAGGAATCAACAAAGGTTTTGAGGGAGCTGGAGATATCGCTGAGGACAAACCACATTGGGTAATCAATTCTTATCTCACGTTTTGTTTTGAATGTTCGGATTTGTTTATTTCCGTGTACAAGCGAAAGGAAGCCACATCATTGTTTCCCAGGTAAAGAATATTCTTTTGTGTGTCTCTCTCTCTCTCTCTCTCTGGTGCCCAGATCTCCCCTATTGTTTTAACTTGCCAAGCTCTGCAGCTCCACTTCATAGAGCTGGTGCTCATAATGCCCAGATGGTAGCCATTGTGCTGCCTCATCCACTCCCCCATAGTGTTGAGCAGGAAGCTTTGTTGTGTGTGCCAGAGGGACAGGAAGCCTGGCTGACCATTGCTGAACCCCGTGAAAAGCACAAGAAACAAACACAAGGACACTTATGTGTTCAAAACATCTGTCACAAAGTCAAGCAAAGAACTTTTTTTTTTCTTTTGTTCCAGTTTTAAAAATCCCACCTGAGGACGTTAGAAACTCCTCTGGTTTTGCAGACACAGACGTTGACTGAAAAAAAACAAAAAACGGTTGCAGCGATTTGCGATCGAGTTCCCAAAGCAAAGTGGAGCGTGTCAAAAGACTTGGATTTTTCCACTGTATTCACTGAGGTCTGTGAATAACTCATATGTTATTAGGCTTCATCAATAAAGGTCTGATTCAATGCATTTCCCAGAAAGACTCGCAGGCAAAGACAGAAAGGAAGGTCTATTTTCAGAAGGTTTTTGTGGGTGGGATTAAGTGTAACAGATGCTGGTTTATTGTGTGTCTGAATCCTCAGCCCTTTCTGCTGTGTTTTTCCTCAGATTGCCAAGAAAATCTGAAATAGCAACTGGAGAGAAGTGGAGGGAGGAAAGAGTGAGGGGTCACAGGCAAGGAGGGGAGGGGAGGGGAGGGTGGGCAGGAAACCGATGATCAAACCCACCTCCTCGTCCCCCCCCCCCTCCTCCTTGTCTCGTTGCTTTGTTCAATCCATTACTCCGCTCACCTCTCTTCCCTTCTCCCTCCTTCCTTCCCCCCCGTTACTCACTGGGTCTTGATTAGTTTCCTGTCCGACTTGCCATTGGCCGGCCAGCGGTCTGTCATCACATCCAACTTCTCAAGACTATTTTAAGAACCTTTTACCCCAATCCTGTCTCCCCGTGGGTTTTTCCTTGAAGAAACGGGAGGGGGTGAAGGGGGTCTGTGGGGGAGGCAGACTAAATACTGTTGAGTGTCAGGGGTTCGACCTGAGCCCGGCTCTTCTAGCCATATGCCCTCCACATTCTTTCTCGCTCGCAGTGGGAATTCCTTTGTTTGGAGTTGCTTCTCTCTCTCTCTCTCTCCAGAAAACTGGAGCTCCATGGAGAAGAAATCCGAAGCTTCAGTTTAGTTTGGTTTCCCTGGAATTCTTGCAGGTTTTTTTCATTTCGGGCTGGAGAGACTCTCTTCCAGACCTGCCCTCATGAAAAGAACTCTCATTTATTTCCTCTCTGTCTTGCCATTACTACTTTGAGTCATTTCAAATCCTGAAATCTAGAAGAGGTGTTGATTTAACCTTTTGTCAAACACGAAGTGAGAACCCACTGTCACGTAAAAATCAACCAGATTGTAAGCATGTTCAAACTGATGATCGGAGCTTATTTTTCCAGCTAACACCAGCTTAAATCCCTGAAATTCAACTTTATTCGTATCGCACTTAAAATACAACCACAGCTAAAAAACAACGTGCCAATTCACACACACAGCAGGTTAACGGGGCCAGCGTAGGTAGTACTGTAGATAAAAATTAAGCGTGGGTCATAAATTTGCCGATATTTTCTTTTCCATTTCAGTTTAGTTAACCTGGTGGCTCGAGTAATTTACTGGCAGCTCACGTGTTTTGCTTCTCTGCGTGGTAGCGTCTTAATGATGCCACTGCTGATTTTAGCAGTTTTGTTAGTATCATGTGTCTCGGGCCTTGTAGCTCCAGGTTAAAGAGGTTTGAAAAAGTCATTCTTTGTAAAAGTAATTTTATGTCACGTATTTCATATATCCAATACTTTATATTAACTAATGTACTGTTAGAATTAACTGGAGTGGATCACTGAGAAGCGGGATACATACTGGACATGCACACTTATGAGATGTTTATTATTAGCTCATTAAATTCTAATGCGTGTTTTGGGATCCGCTGAGTAAACATGCAAACTCAACACAGAAAGGCTCTCAAAGCCACAATCAAACTCATATTACTTGTGAAGTATTCAGAGCACCTAATAACACAGCCTGTTGTGACCAAAACGTGGTCCGAGTCCCTTCAGGTGAAATTAACAGTAATAAAGCAAAAGTCAGCTGAAGCACTCTACACTTTAGCTTACTTTCATAGTTTTTTAAGTCTTTCTCTGTGGTGTTTCCTTTTTGATGTGGGAAGTTCGGTCCTGGAGGAAAAGGGTGTGTTTGTTCTTCATTTGCTTCTCCTGCTGACCTCTGACCTCTGTGTTCCCACATGTCACAGGTGGGTCAGGGAGTTTCTCAATGATGAGAACAGAGGTCTCGACGTCCTGGTGGAGTATCTCTCCTTCGCTCAGTGCGCTGTCATGTAAGTACCCACACCCAGGCGCACACACACACAAGCACACACACACATTCACACGCCTTTAAAAGGAACTGGGCTCGGCCATGATTCCAGCTGCTGACTTAACACATTAAGTCCTATTTGCTTGTAAAGGAACAAAAAACTGCTTGTGCATCTAAAACGTGCTCTTGGCGTATTGTATTGCGTTCTTCAGATGTCTTTGTATGCTTTGTTGTGTGCGTAGCGAGCTGCGTGACGCACCACGGTTGTATTGCTGAGCTGTACCTGGCCTGAATGGGGCAGCCTCTCTCTTTGCTGAGCTTTATCGTGCAGCTTGATGACGGTTCTCGTGATAACCCCGGCTCTCTACCCAGCGGCCTTGCTGATCTAACCTCCCCCATGCCTCTCACCTCCGTCCCTGTGCCTCTGTGTTGGCTTTGTCTGTTTCTCTTTACGTGGCTCAGGTTGGATTTTGAAGGGCTGGAAAATGGGGAGGATGGCTTCTTGGACAAGTCCAAATCTTGGAGCAGGTCCATTGAGGATCTGCACCATTCAGGCTCCCAACCCTTCTGCAACACTCTGGTGCGCTCTGCCCGCCAGTCTGTGCTCCGGTACGTATTGCTGAGCTGGCTTCCCCGCTGTCCCTGTTATTGCCTCGCTCTGCTAACCTCGAATGCTGTAATTGTGTATTAGCATGCCAGCCAGTTGGATTAGTGCTGTTTTCATTTCAGAAAAGTGGCTGAATGGTCGAGATGTCATTGACATTTGCGGCCTCCCTCTCGACATCACGCTGCCTTTATATCAGACATTGAAAGTGAAGGTCTCCGACCTTTAGAGCTGTGTGTGTCTCAATGGCTCTCCTTCATCTGTCCAGATGTGCCTCTGCGCTGTCAGCAAATGAGAGACAGCTGTGAGCCTCAGCATGCGCTGGTTCTCATTCTGCCGTTCAGTCTGACACAGGACAACAGACATAATGCTTGAATGAAAAAAAAAACTATTACTTATTTGTAGTGTAATTACAGTAAAAGTTTTAAACTTAAAACATTTAGAAATGACTCAAAACAGATGTTTTTGTGATTAAATGTATCAATCCTGGAATACTGAAAATCAAACATGCAAAAAGTTAAAAAAGCAGCACCTCTATGCACGTGATGACTGTGCACCACAGTTGCATAATAACAGTCTCCATGCACAGACCTTGGTTTGTTGACAGCAGCACGAAAAAAAAAAAAGGCTTCTCCCATCATGCAACAGTTACCTCAAAAGTTTTTTCTGTCGGTCCTCGCTCTCTGTAATTTTCTCAGTTTGTTTCTCTCTTTTGTGACACACTCAAAACACGAGCTGGATTTAAAAATCACATAAAATTAGAAACGCTCAAGCAACAGAAGAAGGAGTGAGAAACTCGGTCTTGATTACTGAACCCCTTCGAGATATTAACATCTGTCATCTGTTGCAGCTACGGCTCAGTTTCCAACAGCAAAACCATCAAGAACTCCCGCCTCGTGAGTCAGAAAGACGACGTGCATGTGTGCATCATGTGCTTGAGGGCAATCATGAACTATCAGGTACAAAGCAGCTGCAAAGACGGATCTGACGCCCGCAGTGTGATCGAAACGTGGGAAATCATGTTTGCTGCAGTTTTTGTTGCCCACATCCTGTTCATGTCTCTCACCGTGTCCCTCCTCTCTCTCTCCTCTCTCCATGCAGTATGGCTTCAATATGGTCATGTCTCATGCACACGCTGTCAACGAAATTGCTCTCAGCTTGAACAATAAGAACTCACGGTAAGAACAGAGGGTTGGGTCAACAATAGGGGAAACCCTGCAGCCCAGTTCATATGATATGCCTCCCGTTCTCGACGGGGCTCGGTTTCTCTCTGAAGTCCGGGATCACAGGAGGCTCTACAGGCTGTTAAAGGAATGTTTACCAGAGAGAGATTAGTGGTAAACCACAGCGACTGATCACTCCGCGTAATGAGGGGTGGGAAGGTAAACACTTGAAATGCAATCAAGATCTGCCCCTGCTTCAGACTTTACAGCAAATTATAGATTTCTGACAGTCTTATTGATATTGACACCAGTTTTTCTTTTTTTAGTTTTCATAAAAGCTTTGTGTTTCTGTTTGGGGATTAAGGAAACAATGCTTTTCTTAATTTTTTTGCTATTTATAAATGGAAAAAGTCAATGATATGAAGGTGAGCTTTGTTTCGGCTTGTTGTACTGATGAGTTTTTCCGCACTTTTAGGACGAAAGCTTTAGTCCTTGAGCTTCTTGCTGCCGTGTGTCTCGTTCGAGGAGGTCACGAGATCATCCTTTCAGCCTTCGACAACTTCAAAGAGGTGCCAAAACCAACTCTGTTTTTTTATCGTCCTTGAACCGCTATCGTTTGAAGTTGTGCTGTTTTCAGTTTAGTGATAATACATTGCCAGCTGAGTGAGGAATTAAATACACACGCGCACGCACGCACACACACGCGCGAATCTGACATTAATTAAATCACCATCAGTTCCCACATCACTGATGTGCACAAAGGCATGAAGATCCAGTGTGGAGGGATGAAAGCTGGGGCGCTCTGGGAAATTTCATGTCTGCTGAGGGTGTAAGCGCAGCCCTATGGTGGCCTGTCTGAGGTTATTAGTCTCATTAAGACACCAGATGTGAGCCAACCTTGAGCAGCGATAAGAATCAGCTCCCCAGTGGGAGGCAGCGGACCACAAAGATTTTCTTTGCCCCTCCGTTTCTGCCTGCACAGTCATCTAAACACCGGAACTAGACAATTACCTTGCAGTCGAGCTCCCCGGAGAAACGCGGGAGCTAATCAACTCACTTTTGGAATCAAAATTCCAGCCTTCTGTAGCGAGTTTTCCTAAACTGATTCCTAAATGCAATGTGACGGGTTTCTGCAATTTCACAATAAGGCCACCTATGGTATCTAACCACAGCTGTATCGGTAATCAAGCACCAGATGTGCAACTCCTGCTACTTCAGCATGTCTTTGTTTTATACATTTGTGTGCAGAACTCAAAAGAGTGAAGCTGACATACGCTGTCCATGATTTGCTGCTTTCTCAAAGTTCTCTGCAGTTTAAAGCAATGCAATTAATTGTTTTAGAAAAATCTTTTGTCTATTCCTAATTTTGAGTCAGAAAATGAAAAGATTTATACTTGCTTTGTGCACACAACATGAGTTGAAATAGTTTCTCACTGTACAGCAGCTTTTTTAACATATTTCAGATTAATTATTATATTCTGACAAAACTCTGATATCAGTTTTTTTAACTTTGAAATTTTACAACAGTTTATATCTGTATCTAAAAGTTTGCTCACACATTCTGATGCCACATTTTGATGTCCCAATGTTGATTTGCTTTGTTTGTTTTTGTACTCTAGGTCTGCAAAGAAAAGCACCGCTTTGAGAGACTCATGGATTACTTCCGTAGTGAAGAGGGAAACATTGACTTCATGGTAAATTGACCGTTGTGTTCATCTGGTTGCTGAACTTAGCATTTGATGAAATACACTTTATATCTCCGTATATCGTCTGGAAGATTCCCTCATTCTCTTTGCACTTGTCTTCCAGGTGGCCTGCATGCAGTTCATCAACATTGTTGTCCACTCAGTCGAGGACATGAACTTCAGAGTCCATCTGCAGTTTGAATTCACTAAACTGGGACTGGACGATTACCTGGAGGTACAGAAACCACAGACACGGCACGGAGCTCATTCGTACAGTGAAACGTGTATTAATGCGACTAACTACTTCTTCCTCGTGTCAGAAATGTAAACACACAGAGAGTGACAAGCTGTCAGTGCAGATCCAGGCCTACCTGGACAACGTTTTTGACGTGGGTGGCCTGCTGGAAGATGCGGAGACCAAGAATGCGGCGCTCGAGAAAGTGGAGGAACTGGAGGAGCACCTGTCCCATGTAAGTGCACCACCCAGTCCGGACCACCAACGGTGGTCTCTGCATACGTTTATGAGATTGTTGTGGTTCACTAGCTATGTACTTAACTTGGCTGTTTCTATCTGGTAATTAGAAATCTGTGCAGTGTTTGCTTTTCACAAGTGGTTCCGCATAATAACGGGGTGGGGGAAAATACTGTGTGTGAAACAATCTTATTATTGTTCCTGTGTTGGCTCGATGTTTCTGTGGAGTTGCCTTTGTATCCCACACTGCTTTGCAAAGACCCCCTTCACATGGAAAGGTCGTAGGCAGCCCTGACATCATTCTTGGAATTTCATAACAAACTCTGCTCTCAGGGGTCAGGAATGATGGAGGAGGCTGAAGATGCTCGGTGAATTCCTGTGCAGCTCGTGTAATGTGGTCAAAATCAAAACTGAGAGCAGTGTGGGGATGCTGCAGCGTCATGCTGCGGGGTATATCTTATTTCTTATTGATGATGCAGCGTATGCAAGAGGGTGGGAGGGAGCGGAGCTGAGAGGGATGCCCGCTGTGTGCATCATGTTTTGACTTCATCGTCTTTCTCTGTCTGCTTTTCCAGGTGACGGAGAAGCTGCTGGAGGTTGAAAATGAAACAATGATGAAAGTGGCAGATCTGGAGAAGCTGCTCCTTCAGAAAGATAAGGATCTGCAAGTAATACGGGTAAGCCACCGGCGTAACGGTGTAATAGCTTTTGCCTTGCTCACATCAAAAAGGATTTTCTCTCATTGTGTCTGTTAGCTAAGATCACTTTCAGATGGCTGTTATTGAATTGTTGTGATAGCAAATTGGGTCACAAGGAAACAGGATGTTTCTTCATAGCTTGTGGAGTCATTGTGCTGTGCTCTCCATTGCCCCCTGCTGACCATTCAGGAGACGTACGAGTCGACCAACACCCAGGTCAACACCCTGAGGAGGATGATCAAGGAGAAAGATGCTGCTTTCCAGAGACACTTCAACATCGAGAGGCGGCTGCTGGAGCTGGAGCAACAAGGCACCATCCGTCTGCACAAGAAACCCGATGGAGACATCGCCATCGAGCCGCTCGGTGTAGCCGGCGCTGGGTCCAGCGGCCTGGGAATCCCTCTGGCAGACGTTGCTCAGTTGTCTTTGGGTACGACGGCAGCGTTCACAGAACTCGGTGGGCCAGACACCAGTTTGCCACCAGCCAGCGAAGCCCCGCCGCCTCCCCCGCCACCTCCACCGCCCCCGCCTCCTCTGCCTTCCTCCGCAGGTGACGGATCATGAGTCATAGTGACTGTGTCTGGTTGTCCCTTATATGTGAAAGTTGACTTTCTCGGCTGCAGACCCTCACTGGCGGTCTATTTTCAGCTCTCGCCTCATTTGTGCCAGTCCAGGTGAGGGGTCAGAGCCCTGTCCTTCTAACCCAGACAGGAAAAGGAAATACAAAAAACTTGTTTCCTGTGTGTGTACATGTGTGCAGAACACTTGATATTTCCTAACATAAACAAAGATCACAACTGAGCGTGGATTAAAAATCTGTTTTTATGCTGCCTCACTTATAAAACATAGAATTCACAACACATACTTTTGACCAAATATATCAAACCCAAATATACTAAACATTGTTCTGTAACAATAATTCCAGGCCCAGCTGCACCGGCCCCTCCGCCTCCACCTCCTCCTCTGCCAGACGCTTCTCCCTCCGTTATCCTGAGCGTTGGTCTGTCAGGTGAGGGCTGGAACATGACGTGTTTGTAGGAAACCTTTAAGCTTGGCTGGTTTTGTGGTTCAGTTTTCAGAGTAAGTCATCTCATTTGGTCGTCTTTATGTAAACATGAGCCTGACCCTGATCGCCGAATAGCACCCAGTGGAGGTTAAACACTTTGAACAGCTCTTTGAAACCCTGCTATATGTATGATATTTTTTATTTTTTTTGCTGCCCGCAGCTATCAGAATCAAGAAGCCCATCAAGACAAAGTTCCGCCTTCCTGTATTTAACTGGACGGCCTTGAAGCCCAATCAGATCAATGGCACCGTCTTCAATGAGATCGACGATGAACGTGTGCTGGAGGTGAGGCCGAGAAATCTTCCATCAGTAACTTTAAGTGTTATGAAAAGCAAGTGTGAAATGGTTTCTGTTTGTTCAAACTTAATGAGTGCTCCATAAGTGAAAGTAACATTTAAAAGCGACTTTAACTTTTGTTTTGTTCTCGTACAGGAGCTGGATCTGGAGAGGTTCGAGGAGCTGTTTAAGACCAGAGCGCAGGGTCCAATAGTCGACGTTTCCTGCACAAAGAGTAAAGTCGCTCAGAAGGCAGTCAACAAAGTCACTCTCCTGGACGCCAATCGCTCCAAGAACTTAGCCATCACCCTGCGAAAGGCCAACAAGACCACAGAGGAGATCTGCAAAGCCATCGAGAAGTATGCGCCCGTCACTCCGGACTCAAGCGGCCAGAGAAAACATGAACTCAGTGAAAAACGCTTTGTCTTCCCAGGTTCGACCTCAAGGCCTTACCTGTGGACTTCGTGGAGTGCCTGATGCGCTTCCTGCCCACCGAGGCGGAGGTGAAGGTGCTGCGGCAGTACGAGCGCGAGCGGCGCCCGCTGGACCAGCTGGCCGAGGAGGACCGCTTCATGCTGCTGTTCAGCAAGATCGAGAGGCTGACGCAGAGAATGAACATCATCACCTTCGTGGGGAACTTCTCGGACAACGTCAACATGCTCACGCCTCAGCTCAACGCCATCATCGCCGCCTCGGCGTCGGTCAAGTCCTCGCCGAAGCTGAAGAAAATGCTGGAAGTAGGAAGCTTTCATTTACCTGGTGCTTTTATGGCAGATTTATTTTGTGTTCATGTTGAACATTTGTTTTGCCGTACTTGTAGATCATCTTAGCCTTGGGGAACTACATGAACAGCAGCAAACGAGGCTGCGTTTACGGCTTCAAACTGCAAAGTCTCGATCTGGTGAGTGAAAGCTGTTTGTCTCTTAATCAAAATAAATGTGTTGTGTTGCACCTGCAGAGTTCTCTGACCTTGTTTTTGTTGTTGAACAGCTGCTGGACACTAAATCTACAGATAGAAAAATGACGTTGCTCCACTACATCGCTCTCATCGTGAAGGAGAAGTACTCTGAACTGGCCAACTTCTACAATGAATTGCACTTTGTGGACAAAGCAGCTGCAGGTATTGTTCTTTCAATACCTCACAGAGATGCAGGATATCCTCTAACGTGTTTGGTGGTGATTTTTGGAGTTTGGTGTTGAAGCCAGTGTCCTTGAGGAGGATAGTGAAGGCCGTTTAAATTTTGTGTAATACTTGAATAAGAGTCATTGTCCTCGGTCTGTCCATGAAGTCTCTCTGGAAAACGTGCTCCTGGACGTCCGAGAGTTGGGTAAAGGCATGGACCTCATCCGGAGAGAGTGCAGCCTCCACGACCATTCGGTGCTGAAGGGCTTCGTCCAGGCCAGCGACTCCCAGCTGGACAAGCTGCAGAAGGACGCCAAGACGGCGGAGGTAAACCTCTGTCACACATTCAGCTGACTGACCTCCAGCACACCGAGCCGTCGCGACTCCTGAACATTGTTGTCCTCCTTCCTGACTCCAGGAGGCCTTCAACAGCGTGGTGAACTACTTTGGAGAGAGCGCCAAGACGACTCCACCCTCCGTGTTCTTCCCTGTGTTTGTGCGGTTTATCAAAGCCTACAAGGTGAGGACGGGGAGCAGAGGCAGAGGTTCGGACTGGGTGCAGCTCTCTCTCTCTCTCTCTCTCTCTCTCTCTTCCTCTCGCCGCCGATCGCTTCTCACTCGTCGGTTTCATTGGGAGCGGCGCGGGCCAGAGGGCTGGCTGCCTCTGTGCCACAGGACGTGGCGTGTGCATCCCGGGCCAAATAACAGGAAAGGCCAGCTGGGTCTGACTTTTTGCGCTGCAGCTGCAGTGTTTAGACTGCTCTCCCCCCCCCCCCCCCCCCCCCCCCCCCCCACTTCACCTCCGGACAGCCTCGCCCTGCCCCACCACGCCGCACACTTCCTCAGATTGTTCTCTGCCTGGATTTATGGGATCTGCTCGAGGAAATGTGCAGCACCGGGATTTCTGGATACATGTATCTGTTTGCGTGCGTGTGGGAGTGCACGTGTGAGTGCAGACGACTCGAAGAAGGAGCTTATAATCCGCTCATCACGGCCTAGAGAAGCTCAACTGAGGATGTGAATACGAGGTCTTAGTTTGTTCAGATGTTCGGGCTTTTATTGCCAAGAACAGAAGCTTAAATTTAACTTCAGAGTCCTCACAGAAATAACAAACACACCAGCAATGAGTAGAAATAAAACCACTCTACTAAACTCAGAAACAGAAGGTTGTAATTTTAAACTTAACTCAAGTTTGAGCCAAAAAAAGAGACGGTAGCAAAAAAACCCTGTAGAGCTTCGTAGCAATGACTAAGATGTTTTATTCACTGTACCATAACAGAGATACACATTTTTAAGTTAACTCCTGTGCTTTTTTAATATATATGCCAGTGTATGTTTATATGTTTAAGACAATTTAGAAGATGGTGGGGTTTTTTTTAGTAGATTTTTCCTGAGAAAAAAGTTATTGTTCTCTAAGTTTATTGTCAAAAACTGTATTCACTCTTTGTTAAAAAGTCAACTTTTAATCATTTATAAATGGGAAATTGATGTATTTCAGACAGACATTTGCTTCAGAATAAGTGTTTCACAGTTAAATGACATGATAAATAACTGCTCGTGCCTGTCTTTAGATTTTAATTAGCTGATTTGCTCAAAACATCTTTTCAGGATTCAAGAAGCTTTAAACTAAGTTGATTACTTTCCTTTGCTTCCACTATTTATGCTAAACTTAACAAAACCAAATATATATTTCCCCTACAAATATTATTTCAGTATTCATTTTAATGTTTTTTCACTGAGGCAAAAGAAAGAAAAGGACACTTTGTGTGCGTGGCTGTGTTTATTACACAACCCCTTTCCTGTTTATGCTCAACTTTTGACTTTCTTTCTCTGCTCACAAAGGGCCACACAAGTGTACTGACTTGGATTTGATTGAGTTGCAGTTTTTTGGCGCTGACCGCTCGCCTTTCTCTCCCCTCGACAGGATGCAGTGGAAGAAAATGAACTGAGGAAGAAGCAGGAGGAAGCAATGAGAGAAAAGTTACTGGCTCAGGAGGCCAAACAGCACGACCCCAAGGTGCCTGCTGCATGAGGCTTCTCACGGATTTACTCTCTGCTGAATGAAACTCGTATCCCAGTGAACAAATGTCCCGTGCGCTGCTTCAGGTCCAGGCTCAGAAGAAGAGGCAGCAGCAGCAGGAGCTGATCGCCGAGCTGCGCAGGAGGCAAGCCAAAGACCACCGGCCCGTGTACGAGGGCAAGGATGGCACCATTGAAGACATCATCACAGGTGGGCCGGACAGAACGGTAAAAAGCCCCCGAGTGGGCAGCAGGAGACCCAGGCTGAGGATGACTGTGGTCCTGCACTGCTCAGCTCCTCTCAAGGGCACCCTGTGCTACGTGGTTCAGACGCCAGCGCATCTGGAGCACGGCGCCGAGCAGAGCGGCCTGTTTCATGACGCGCTGTCCAGCTCGTCATGAAACCTGCACATTGACGCAGATCGGTAGATCGGCATTATGGCGCCGTGTGGGCGAGAAATCCAGTAAATAAAATAGATGCCTATTTTCAAGCCACCATGTGGAACTTTTGATGTGAATATAGTGGTTTATATTTGTGGATAGAATAAGGCTAACCCAATTAAAAACCTACTGAAGAGTAGGTACATGAAAGTTCATTTCAAGTCCAAGTCAACTGTTTTGAAAGTCTTCACAAAGAGATAAAAACTGGATCTACAGCCTCAGATGGACATATCAGCTAACTTATTTATTTACTTATTTATTTTAAATGTGTCTTATTAATAATCATGGTCTAATATGTGAATAATATATAAAATATTTATGATGTTAATAATGCTTCTGTGCTAATGCTACAAGAGCTGTAACAGCTTCTTAAACACAAGACCAGCTCACTGTGTCCTAATCTTATTAAAAAAAAACCCCTCCAGGTTTGACTGCACAGTGTGCAGCTTTTACAGTCTCCTCTACAGAATTAGGTCCCCCCCCCCCCCCCGCCTCCTCCTCCTCCCCAGAAAGGCAGTGTCTCAGGTGTGACGTGTTCTCTCTCCCTCCCCCTCCTCCCCCAGTACTGAAGAGCGTGCCCTTCACAGCCCGCACTGCTAAACGCGGCTCACGGTTCTTCTGTGAAGCCAACCTCTGTGACGACGCCAACTGCTAGCCCTCCCCCCTAATGCCAAGGTTGTCCAGGTGTCTCTCCAAACGCCTCTTGACCCCACTGTGCATGCAGCATGACACTCACCCCCCCCACCTCCCCAACTACCGTCACCACTGTGGACTAACTTGGGCCGTCATCGGTTGTTTGTGTTTCACTTGAGAAGAAGGCTCCTATCAGGCGTGTGGTGATAGGAGGCAGCCAAACCTCTTTGCTGCTAGCAGACAAAAAAAAAAATGTACAAGAGTGGCAACATGTTTTTTTTTTGTGTGGAGGAGGAAAAAAAAAAAATATGTGCACAAACTCCGAGTACAATCATGACTGTGATAAGAAATGCATGTGACATCATGCATAACACTGGAGGCTGTGTGTTATCATGGCGTGTTTCCTTCCAGTCGTTCTGCGTCCGGCGCTCTTTAGCCATAAAGAGGTTTGGCTAACGCTATGGTTTGATGAACTGCACCTTGTTCCATGAGACTAACGTGTTCGGTGTTGGTTTTCCGGCTAACATGTGACTCTTCTTTCCTCAACCACCACTGTTTTATTCTACCTCCCCCTCCAGCTGAGAAGAAGATTAATGACAGTATTTCTACCTCCTCAGAGAGGGTAAGGAAGGTAGCCCGGCTGAACCCTGGCCCGCTTGGCCCTGCGGCTCCTGTGTGCTGCTACAGTGACGTCCGCTGCTTCGGCTAGTGCTTCAGACGCAAGCAACGAGCTTCACACCTCACAGAAATATAGATACTCCGAGATCGCTGCGGTCTGAAGGAGCTAGATGGTCTCATGTTGTGGAAAAAAACGCCCTCGATTCAAAACAATCCTTAAAACATGAATTTACTTCAGTCCTCAACAGGTGTTTGTCTCATATGAGAAAGTTCTGGTTCAGTTTTATTGCGACAATCCCTGAAGACATCACCAACCTCATCCTCGTCCCCCACTGTTACATGTTGCATGTCGTTCATTGTTCATTTACTTCTCACCTGTCGTCAACATCCGCCATGTTTGTCTTTGTAATCTGCAGTGTGCTCAGCAGCCATTTGGTCAACAGGCTCTTACACACACACACACACAAACACACACGCACACAGTCGCTTCACTCCACAGCCATACAGAGCTTGTTGACCACTGTTCTGTCTCCATGACGGCTAGTTTTCGTTCACTGCTGCGTCGTCGGTGCATAACTAAATTCCCAAAGCCTTGAATTTCGCTGCGTCTCACTTCTCCCAGCTGAAATGCAAGGTTATGGGAATGCATTGTGTCGTGTTAATTCTGTGTCGTTCTTGTCCCTGTTTGCTAATGGAAAGCTTCTAATGGACTAAAACAAACATAAATGTTAATGCAGATTTGTTTTGTAATTGTTGGATTTTTTTGAACCACACTCAGTTACCATTTTATTAGGCCCACCGACATAATGTTGTTCTACATCAAAACAGCAGTGAATGATCCTCACTGAAGATTATGATAATAATATAACTGATGAAAATGTTCTGTGTATACAGAGATGTTTCTGTTGTTTAGCCTCTCTGATGAGCTGAATAACAGAAACACGCCAGTTTATTAGGTGTTCCCAACAAAGTGGAAAATGAGTGTCGGATTCTGTTAGCCCTGCATAAGACAAAAAAAAAATAAAAAAGTTAAATCAGGTTTGACCTCTCAGTCCTCTAACATGTGTGTCCCCCCTCCGTCTCTCACCTCTCTGCCCACTCACAGATCTCCGAAACCAGCCTTTCCTGCGAGCCGATGCGTTGATCCGGAGCGGTTGGAAAAGACCTTAAACCACTTATTCATCGCTTATACTCCCCTCCTCCTCCTCCTCCTCCTCCTCCTCCTCCTCCTCCCCACCATAACCCTCCTCCCTCTCTCCCAAGCTCCATCTCAAGCCATGAGGCTGCAGATCACAAAGACTGAAAAGGGAGCACAGGACAGACCCTTGTCTTAGCTGGGTAATTTATTTATTTATGGAGGCCCTTTATCGCCACTCCAAGTGAGCAAGGCATCATTACGGAAGCACAATAGGCCACTCATCCGTCACTGCAGGCGTCAGGCCCCCACCCCTCCTGCTCTGCGGGTGACTGAAGAACAGGTGAGGCGAGGCGAGGGGCGACCGACCGTGAAGCAGGAAGCGCCGATCTCTCACCGACGTCTCCGTTCGGACGCTCCCACTTCCGGCTCGGTCCGCAGCCGGAGCAGGACTCGGAGTGGGAGGTGCTCCCTGCTGCTGGGACTTAAAAGACGGAAGCTTCCTCCAACTGATGAAGAGAACAAACTGTTTCCCAACCCTTCAGACATCCTCGTTCAAGATATTTCAATCTTTTATTCAGGTTGCATCTGGAAGAAAAGACTGTCACTTTTACAGGTTCATCTGCAGGAGCTAGCCAAGCCAAAACTTCTCTAATGTCTCATATTTTTTGCTTACAAAGTGCCTTTTGTGTAAACAGTGTTATTTTCTCATGAGTCAGCCATAATTTGTTAAATTTCCCACCTTTTATTTGTTAAAGACTGTATTTTTTACTTCCTCTTATAAACAGTGGCCTTGTGATACTGACACCAATATGCAAGTCGACATTTCAGATTTGAAGACACAACTAGAAGGTTTTTTTTTTAATTATTATTATTGATAATCGCCTCTCTAGTACATCAGTGTCTTTAAGGTCAGAACAGTTGACAGAGGAGTCTTAATGTCATGGTGCCTTGTCGGAATAGCAGTTAAAAAAGTGAATGTTATGTGTTCCGTGCCTCGACGACACTTTCTGCCCCACCTCGAGTGGCTTTGGGAAGCGACAAAAGACAGAAGACTTCACGTGGAATGCTGTGTAAGTGCATAAAGGGATGTTGGGCTAACGCGCTATATATGTGTTAATAGATGGAAAAAGGGCGTTTTATGCTTTTTTTTTTAAAAACCGTTTCCTCCTCCCCAACAGCTGTTTACTTACATGACAGAGGGAGCGGTCCTTCTTCACACTACTTAATTTGGCAGAACCTTGTAAGAGACACTACTCATTACCTGTACAATTATTGTGATGTACATTCAAGAAAATTACTTTTCAAGATGAAATTATCCTTGGTATTGCCTATCGACTGAAAGATGACACTTTGTTTAATAAATATGATGAATCATGTAACTATGAGACTGTTATTACAGTTCAGGGGTGTGAAAGAAAGAGGTTTTGTTTTTTTCTGATGAAGCAACATTCAAACAAGCCGATTTCTACAGGGTTGTTTTATTTCTCTGTGCTGTTAAGGGTTAGTGATGCTAAGTTCGGATGAAAAAAATGCAAAGGGGCTGAATTTCTTCTCCATCTCTCCAAATGACAGACAGGGCCACTGTACATTTCTACTATAAAAATCCATTTAATTTTCTTATATCAAAAGAAATAGAATCATAAAACAATCAGAGCCACAAAGATGTGGGTTTTCACCACCAAAAGAAATTTCTCAAACTGAAATGTGATTGTTCTAATTTACATGGTCACATAAAAATTAACAGAGCAGGATGTAAAAAAACAAACAAACAAAAAAAAAAAACAGGAGAGAAAAATAAAATGTGTTGAATACTGTTAAGAAGTAATGGGTACAGCCAGAGTTTCCTCTCGGTTGGGTGTGTGAGAGCACCATGCAGAGTGATATGGCAGGTATGGCCGATCAGGTCAGTTAAAAGCAGCGTGGTGAGCAGTGAGACACACACGCACGCACGCACACACACACACACACACACGCACACACACACACAGAGCAACAAGTTCCAGACTAAAATAAACCAGACGGATGATTAACGTTAGCAGCAAAGCAAAAAGAAACAAGAAAAAGAAATTCGTATCAGGAAGCCGATCAGTCTCCTTCCTGGGAATGCACTTAATGATGAGGATCAACCTAAAGTTACATACAGTAAAAGAAACTAAAAAAAAAAAAAAAAAGAAAAGAAAAAGAAAAATCTCCCACTGAAGTTAGGTACCATCAAACGGTCTCCCTGGCCTTTCCTGAAAGCACGTTTACAATCAAAAGACCAGCACGTAAAGCTGAACGCAGCCTCTCTCAGCGGAACTGCTGGTCTCGCGTTGTTTTTCAGTGACGACCGGGTTGATTAACAGAAACCTGCCTTCAACTTCCCCTACACAAAAAAAAAAAAAAAAAAAAAAAAAAAAAAAAAAAAGATCTTTTCAGAGCAAAAAAATCCAGCTCCTGTGTCCTGCAGCAGACTAAAACCAAGGCCACGGATCTCCATCCCAGACTTCTCATCCTGGAATGTGGACTTTATTACAATCATCTTCTTCCAGCGCGCTCACACTGCCATCGACTCATTCATTGCTGACACAAAGCATGTCAATTATACAATGACATTTAAAAAAGAAAGAAAGAAAGAAAAAGTTAAAAAGTACAGACTGCTATTTGTTACTGATGTTTGTATTCCTGGGTATACTTTCAAGACACTTTGTTAATAGGTTTATATATATGGAAATATATATATATTTATATAACTTTAGTCTGTGCAAGGAGGTAAAAGACAATCACTTGGATGTAGGTCTCTGCAACAACAGAACTGACACTGACTGCAATGCCGAGTCCTCCAACGTGTACATGTGCAGTTAAAACGTCGCCTCCTCCCTCCCTCAGCCGCGGCTTCCCTTCAGATCTCCAGCAGTAAACATACAAACACACAGAACACGAAAGACTGAGCCCAACCGGCGTCCAGGAAGCATTCATCGTGACGGCCCACACGTCTCCTCCCCTTTCATCGGCGACGAAGACTTGGCAACATTTTCAAGGATGGAACAATATTTGTTTTGTTTTTTTTTCCCTATACAATTCATACAAAAATAAAAAATTAAAATTGTTCCACAGCCGTTTTGTATCTCTCTTAATCTTTTACATTTGCACAGAGGTAGTGGCTATATGCGTGAGAGAGGAGGGGAAGTTGTGAGGAAGTGAGCGAAAATTAAAAAGAACTGAATAAATGTCTATAAAATGGTTCCTTTTCCGTCACCAGAGGAATTTTTTTCTCTTTTTTTTTTTGTCAAAAGAACAAAATATAATACTGCAATCACTTTAAAAAAGTAGTCCTTCATTTTATACATTTTATACAGTGTTCTCGCTTTCTTGTTGCTTTTCTTTTCGGTTGGTAAAGGCATAAGATGAGAGCGCTGCGAGGCGAGGCGAGGCGGGGCGACGTCGGCAGAGTTCATTCCGGGCCGCGCTCTACGCCAGCGGGTCGCTCATGTCCTCGTCGCCCTGGGAGAGCAGCTCCTTCTTTTCGTCAGTGCTGGCCAGAGAGTTGCGGCTGTTGTGGGCGCCCATGTAGAGGGTGGCGTACACCGGGTTGGTGAAGTTGGTGGGCTGCAGGGGGGAAAGGAGAGTAACTGACTGAGCAACTGCTTCTTATGATATATTGCTACTTTGCTGCATTAAAATAAACAGCGATCTAGAGTTCTAGTTATTTATCTACCATAACGCCATTATTTACTGGTTCGGCTGAACTAGAATCAGTTTGACAGTAAGTTAGAAGACTGCTTGGTAGTGGACAAATGAAAGAAAACTGAATTACTTAGCATTTAAATAGTTAACCTAACAAAAAAAAAAAAAAACAGTCACTGGTCATTAATTTGGAGATAAGCACATTACAATTAACAATTACAAAGCAGAGCAGCAGTGTTGTGCATTAAAGGGCAATTAGCTCGTCTCTAAACACCTCCACCGAGTCTGTGTGCGGTTCTTTTCCCCAGATGCACGTTATGCGTGACTGTATTTAAGAAAATGTGCCCACAAAATGAATTAAATAATGAAGAGCATTATTATAAAAGACTAAATGTGATTATAAAGTGTTGGAGTGTGGCTAAACGCAGCAGGCACATTAAAGAGCAATAACAAAGGCTAATTATGAAGATTTAGCTGGCTGCTTCTATCCAGGGTCACCACAGCAAATTCAGCTTTTTTTAAAAAAAATAATACCTTATGTATTATTACTAAAATGACTTTTTAAGGTCTGATTGTTGCTTCATATTACATTAGAGTTTCTCAGCTGGAGGAGTTTCAACAGTGTATAACCCCCAACTCAATAAATAATGAAGGAACTAAAGATTTAAAAGCACCTTCTACAAAAGCTTTAAGCATGTTTTGCCCAAACAGCACACTCTGCAGGTCAAGAGGCTCTTTACACAAGACTGTCCATTCATTTATTTCAAATAAAAACTTCAGCTTGTTTGTATTTTATTCCGATTATAAAGACCCCAATTTCAGCTGGTAGTAAGTATCATTTCAAAGACATCATGCTGAATAATCAGGGTCGTCAAAGAGATGTCTAGATCAGTGCAATCCTGAGCAGAGCCAGAGTGTACGTACAGTCTGGATTAAAGCAGTATTCGCCGTGTTACCTTGTCTGGGTCCAAAGCAAAGTCTGAATCCAGGAGCTCCCCGGCGTCGTCATCGGGGTCTCCTTCATAGATCTTATAGGCCGGGTTCCCGATCTCAACATTCATGGCTCCGTTCGTCATCCGGTGGTGCTGGAAGCCCTTAGCTCTGCAGGACGACGGAGCAAAGCAAGAACATTCACCATTCAGGCAACTTGTCTGAAGAGTCATTCTTAGGAGAAATCTCACGTCAAACATGACACTGCGGCGATAAGAGTGTCAGAACTTGACGTAAACCCGGGTGCTGAGTCAGCACCAGCTTCACGGGGTTCACACAACCAAACAAAAACACACAGTTAAGGTTGTCAAATGAACTTCTGTGCGAAAAAAAAAAAGTCCATTTGATCAAACCTTTCAGATATACCACAGCATGTGGATCACAGAGAATGCTGGGGCTTTTTGTTTCCTTTCACATTGCAAATATTCTGCCGTTTGCAATCAGTTAATATCGATGCACAGTTGGAGATGCTGCTCTGCAGGCACACAGATTAAGCCCGGACGTTTACACATGTAAACAAGGAAAGGGTATGGAGATGCAAGAAGGACGGGACGGTTCAATTGTGCATCACCAGATACAAATCAATACGTCGTCGTATTGCTGAGCGGGGAAACCCCAGAAAGGGCAAACAGGAGACGGCAGGCAGGGACAGACACACAGATCTCAGCATCGACTAACAGAACGGACAGACGGACCGACAGACAGCATAGCCAGTCTTAATCTCTACCAGGGAAGGGAGGGGAAAGGATCTGTGGGGCAACGAGTGAATGATTTAACCCTATGAAGTTACCGCGAGCACTGAGAGCGAGATTTGCCCGGCCATAGAGACCTGGGAGACAGGAAATAGATGGTTATCAGAGGGTAAGAGAGGAAGAGGCCCTAGAGAGCAAAGATGTGAGGACCAGATGGAAAAAATGGAGCTGAATAAAAAGGAGAGGAGCAGCTGCGAACTGGGACTCACCCGCGCATTCTTCGCTTGTACCACAAGATGGCACCAACCACCAGCACCGCCAGCAGCAGCAGCAGGAGCACTGGGATGACGATGGAGGCAGTACCTGAGGAGGGGAAACACGTGGAGTGAACAAACACCATCAGAGTGTGTGTTTTATAATAAATAATCATGGCCTGGAACGGCGAGACTTACTTCCACTGGATTCTGCAGAATCTACAGAAGCAGCGGAGATTTCACATCTGTATCCCCTCCATCCAGAAGGACACCTGGACACACCAACAGAGCGACGAAGTTACAGGAGGAAAAAGGGGTTTTTTTTTTAACTGCGTGAACAGCTGGTGCTGTCTGAGGATCGTGACGTACTTGCACTGAGGCAGTAACGTGCGAGAGTCGACTGAACACTGTCCGTTTGTGCAGTAGTCCAAACAGGAGTAGCAGCTGGGCTGGGTATGGCCGTTCGGACAGCTATAAGCAAACACGCAAAGAACAATGAAGAGCAGCAACCCGACAACTGACAATCTGATGTGGGTTAAAAAAAAAGCACAATTGTCATAAGCACAGTGATGGTGCCTAATTTTTAATCAAATATTTCAAAATCAACTGTAGTCACCTGCAGGAAACCTGCCCCGAGGAGGAGGTCAGGCACTTCCCGTCCATGCCGCAGAACAGACACTTGTCCAACTCACACTGGAGCCCGATGAACTGAGTCGGACACCGGCAGAGTTTGGTTCCGTTAGAGGTCTGCAGGCAAGTCCCTCCATTCTGGCAGAAGCCTTCACATTTACCTGGACAGGCACAAAGATCACACACGTATATATGCTTTTTTCCATCTTCGAGTTAGAAAACACACACTGAAGGTGTGTTCTTCACTCACTGTACTGGCAGCGATCTCCTTGGTACTCTGGCAGACAGCTGCAGGTGGGCTGGTTGCCCATGTTGACCGAGCAGTTGCCTCCGTTCACGCAGTAGTCCTGACAGGTGTACAGGTTACAGTTGGGACCAGTGAAGCCCTTCGGGCATCTGCAGGTCGGTGCGCCTACAGCGCAGGGAAAGGTTTAGAGTTAAAGGAAGCCAAATAATAACAAGCACAAACGTGCAGTGTAACACAATCCAACACACACGTCGGTATCATGCTGGAGTCATTTACCTGTGTGAGAGGCGGTGCAGGTGCCTCCATTCTTGCAGTAGTCTCTGCACTGGTTGATCTCACATCTCTCTCCAGTGTAGCTGGGCTGGCAGCGACACTTGGCCACCTGCCGGGCGTTGAGGAAGCAGCTCCCGCCGTTCTGACACTGAATATTGCAGGGTCCCGAGGGCGGGGCTGCGGAGAGACAGCAAACTTTGGATACTGCACCTCGACAGCAGCTCCCAGAAGCACTTCTCAGTGGTTGACACTGCCATTTGTTCCAAATCATCAAAATAATTTCAGGCAGGGCGACTTACAGAACGGCGACTGGGTGGGGGTCGGCCGCTCCACACAGGTGCCGTTATCGGCGACGTAGTTATTGGGGCAGGTGCACACCGGGCCGCTGGGGCTGAGCAGGCACAGCCACTCACACTTCTTCCTGTCGCACGGATTAAACACTGCGCAGACAGACGACACAAAATGAGGGAAAACAAGAGAAAGGTTTTGTGCTGAAAGTATCAACATGAAAATAAATTCCATCTTGATGAAAGCCTTGAGAAAACTCACTCTCTGGCTGCTTGTAGCGGTGGTACAGCACGATGTCGGTGGCGTGGTTAATGCCTGTGGTGAGGTTCTCCATGGGGCCTTTGCCAAACTTGTTGACCCGGAAGACGAAGTTGTTTATATAAGTGACCCCATAGATGTAGTCCTCAAACACATCGATGCTGAAGGGATGCTGCAGGTCTGGAAACAGAGGGTCAGCGTTACCTTCGGCTGAGAGAATGTTAATATTTCATTTAGGTTTGTTAGGACGTGTCAGAAAAACTCAACTGTTCTTGATGCCAGAAACAGCGATGACGGGATCGGAGCCATCCAGACGGACGCTGCCGATCACGGAAAGTTTAGCATCTGCCCAGTATAGACGCTCATTGAAGTAATCAACAGCCAGACCTGCAAGGATAACATATTAAATTAAAAAAAAGAAAAACAAGACTTTAGTTATGGAAATAAATCCAACATCAGAAACCTGTGTGCAGTTTAAGAACTGACCTGTGGGCCACTGGATGTTCTCATGGACCAGAGTCTGTCTGAGCGTGCCGTCCATGGCGGCTGTCTCGATTTTCGGGTGGTTCCCCCAGTCGGCCCAGTACATGGTCCTAGAAACCAAAGGCGGAAAACACACACAAGAAAACACAGAAAATAAAAATCATGTACATTATATCTATTCAAAATGCGGCTGCTTTGAGTGTCGCGCTGTCTCACCCTCTCTGAGGATCCACTACGATGGCGTAAGGCTCGTCTATCATGCCGGAAATGAGGGTTTTGCAGTGGTGACCCGACATCGGAGCGACTTCGATGACGTCTCGCCCGGAGTCGGTCCAGTAGAGGTTCAGAGCCACCCAGTCCACAGCGATTCCCCGGGGCATCTTCAGCTCCTTGATCTGGATCGGAGCGGACAGACGTTCTCATACTGTCCCCAACATCTGCATTTCGTGCTGTTACGATGGCAGATTTGTGCGAGAGAGCGCCACCTGCAGGTTGGTGATCCTGTCCTCGTTCCGGTGCTGGCTGGTGTCGGAGTTGCGGGACAGCGAAGACGGGTCTGGAAGCACGTAGGAGGAGATGCGGCCCGTGTGCCAGTTGGTCCAGAAGATGCGGTTGGTCTTGACGTGCAGGTCCATGGCGTCGATGCGCACGCTGGCGTCGCCCTGGAAGGTCTGCTCGTAGCGGCCGTTGTGCACGCCGGGGTCCAGACTTCTGATTTCATTGTCATCGGCGATGTAGAGAATCTGTCGACTGCTGTTCAGGCCTGAAGGGGAAAAGAGGAAAGTAAAAAAAAAACAAAATGGTGTTAATTGCTAGAAAGGATCATTTCACAGAGAGGATGGATGCTGTTCCAGCTCTCACTGTCGGCCTTGCAGGTGTCGTGGATCCTGGTGAAATGTTTGTGGCAGCTGCATTTGTAGGAGCCTTTGGTGTTGTTGCAGATGTGTGAACACACTCCGAACTGCAGACACTCGTTCTTATCTGGCAAAAAAAGCAAAAACACGTTGGAAAAAAACCAAACGGTTTGTTTTAAAGTGTACGGCTTGAACACGGATGTCTCGCTCGTGCACCTCCACAGGTGCGGTGTCCGGTCTTCTGGAAGCCCGGTTTGCAGGAGCAGAAGGAGTCGGTGCCGTTAACCACGCAGTGAGCCTCGTCTCCGTCTCCACACTGAGTCCTGTTGCTCCGGCAGTCGTTCAGCTTCGTGTCTGAAACGAAACGCCCAAGTGACAGTTGACCCAGTGCTCAGAAAGAAATAGGAAACACAATTCCTATTTTTTACTAAATGGATAAATAGGCACCTGTTTTGCAGTTGATCTCATCCGATCCGTAGTCCTCACAGTCGTTGAAGAAGTTACAGGGCAGAGTGGAGCTGATGCATTTGCCGTTGGAACACAGAAACTCGTCTTTCTCACAGGTGGGAACAGCCGGCGTCGTCGCTGTAGACACAAACACAGATGTGAGTGTCTCCCCAAAGACTACCCTCCACGGGACTCCAGACACTTAAACTGGGAATGAAATCATAACTCACGGCAGTTCAGTTCATCGGATTTGTCGCCGCAGTTATCCACTCCGTCGCACCTCTTGGACACTTTGAGACACACCCGGTCGTTCTGGCAGCGGAAAGCTCGGGTGGGCGGACACTGGAACTTCCCTGAGAGCGCAAGAAGAGGAGGAAACGTCTTCAGGAGGAAAGATGGGGACAAACTAGACGTGATTCATGAGGGATCATCACAGGCCGGCACTCACGGCACTCGTCGGGGTTCTCGTCCGAGTTGTCTCCGCAGTCGTCCTCGCCGTCACACTTCCAGGCCAGAGGTTTGCACAGAGTGTTGTTACACTGGAACTCATCCAGAGGGCAGTGCCGCCCAGCTGAGAGAAGCAGAGAAACACACAAGATGCAGCTTTTCAGGAATGAGTTTCCTTATTTGTGGCGCAAAGGTTTTTCAAACTTTTTTATTGTGATTTAGTCAACATGTGAAAGGTTTTTCCAGACAGTTTTATTCAAAAAGGCAAAACTTGGGTTCATTCTCTGTATGTCTGCTTAAAAGTAATGAAATAAATGATGAAATCACATGCATTTTTCTTCTCCCCCAGACACCATGATTATCCCGATTAAAATGAAAATAATTAATTGAAATTTATTGCTTTTCATCTAACAATTGTAAAAATAAAACTGAACATTTACACCTGATTTTTGCCTGTAAATTAATTTTTGTCCCGTGTATGTCTGTGCCTTGCATTCTTGAGTTATTTCTAACAAGTTATTAACAAGATGTTTTATTTTGTTCAAAGTCTTGTTGAGTCTTTGTCCAGTTACAGTGACTGAAAAGCAATTTCTTTATTGGGACAATAAAGTAAAAGTTTTGAAAAAGAGACAAATGAAATCAGAACATTTATATCTTTAGAAATGTCCACTCACCATGCAGACACAACGAGCAAAGACTGATTTGAGTAAAAGTCAAACTGAATAAAACCACATTTACCAGCGCTGTCACAGTTTTCTTCGTCGCTGCCGTCCAGGCAGTCGGGATCAGCGTCACACCGCCAGCGGATCGGGATACAGTGTCCGTTCTTACACTGGAACTGGTCGTTGTCACACTTCAGATCACAGTCGTGCTGAAGACAGAAAGAAAATCGACTTTAATTCCTATAAATCACCGATTAACAAACCGGACAATGTGGAAAAGTGCTGGCAGGGGTCCGGCTGTATGAACCTCATCAGATCCGTCCGCACAGTCATGGTCTCCGTCGCACTTCCACCTTCCAGCAATGCAGCGGCCGTTTGTGCACGCAAACTCACTCTCTGAACACTGGCGAGGCACTACAGAGGAGAAAAAACAAGTTTTACACCGCTTAGGGATCCGGCAAAGGTCAGATCAGTCATGAGAACAAACCACAAGACAAACACTGAAAGAGGCGACTGCAGACCTCAGGAGGTGAACGAGAGAGTGAAAGCAGCTCCGCAAGATGCATTTTCATCTCAAATGTACTAATTATTCCCATTTCATGTCTTTTAAAGGAGGGTTAGAGCATGGATCTATGCGGAGCTCAGCTCTCAGACTCACGGATCACATTAGGACAGAAGCATGAGAATGAAGACGGTAAGAGACACAGCAGAGCGGAGACACTGAACATGGGAGTGAGACAGCTTACCTCCGCTTTACGCCAACAGGACAGTATGAAATGAAACAAACATCAGATGAGGTGAGATGCATCAGAAATGAGGGTGAATGGACACCGGAGTGTGTTAGCATCTCGATTTTACAACAGTTGCAGAGTTAGTTATGTTACCGGCAGGGAAGGATGGACATGAGTGTGTTTGTGTGTGAGAGACGGTGGACCAGGTGAGCTGAGAGTTTACAGATTAGTGCAGTTTCCCAGCTGAAAGGTGAAACCTACTGCACTTGTCTTCATCCGAGTTGTCTCCGCAGTCGTTGTCGTAGTCGCACTGCCAGCGGCCCGGCACGCAGCGGTTGTTTTTACACCTGAACTGGTACGGCTCGCACGTTCTTTCAGCTTGAAAAAAAATCACAGAAAACGAGAATGTGAAGATAAAGAAAGGAAGTAAATGTTACTTAAAATACTTGACAGTGGTGTCAAACAAACCACAAAACAAACTGCTTAATTTTCAGCAGGTAAAATTTCGCAGTAGAAATTAAGACATAAATCTTACAATTAATTCTAAAATGTACTGGCTTCCCATGAAGAAAAACCAAGACTGGAATAATGCGAGCTCTTCTTTTGGTGCCGGTTGAACGTTTTGCTGCAGCTCTTTGCAAAATCTTCAGATTTTGCAAAGCTGATTTGTTTAAACATGCAAAAAGACTGTAACAATAATCAAAATGTGACGGGTTAATCACATAAACATGGATAATCATCTGAAGATCAGCCTTTGACGTCAGCAGTCTGAGTTAGGAGATGTTCTCTAAATGATAGAAGCGGTCCCTGTTTGGAGTCAGACTGTCAAAGATAAACCTGAAGAGCTCAAGTGTTGTTTGAAGTCTGGGATCACGTTATCCAACAGCTATCATCCAAAGTTTCATGTTTGTTATTGTTTAACTGAAGGAAATGATTGTTTATCCATTGTTTGATATCTGTCTTTTAAGCTGGAAGACGTATAAACTCCAGAAGGTTTGAAAGAAGAAAACATCTGGATGTCATCAGCATAGACAGAAGATAAGAAACGATACTGTGACGTTGAATTATCTGCACAGCCCAGAAACATCGCTGCATTACCGCCACGTGTTGCTATTTTCAAGGACAAACTGTTCTTACCGCACTCCTCCTTCGGTTCGTCTGAAGCGTCTCCGCAGTCGTCCTCGCCGTCACACTTCCAGCGGGCGGGGATGCAGCGGCCGGAGTCTTTACAGCGGAACTCGTCCACGCCGCAGGTCATTTGGGCTGGAAGAAAGAAAACATCCGGAGCAACTGTCACGCAAACGATCCCAGCGACTCAAGACTAAGAAACAAGGAGATTCAAATTTGCGTCTTACTGCAGTTGGCGGGTTCGTCCGATCCGTCCACGCAGTCATTGTCGCGGTCGCACACCCAGACTCGAGGGATGCAGCGTTTGGTGATGGCGCACTGGAACTGGGTGGGCGCGCACGTGACCTCCGCTATCGAGAAGAAGCAACACATTTATGGATGCCGAGAGGCAAAAGCAGAGAAAAACAGAAGGAAGGAAGGAGGGGAAAGAAGGCCACTCACGACAGTCCTTCTCATCCTCCCCTTCTCCGCAGTTGTCCTGGCCGTTGCAGCGGAAGATGCCCGGGATGCAGCGGCTGGGGTGGGAGCACTTGAACTGGCTGGGCAGGCAGACGTGAATATCTGCAGAGCGGCGAGAGAGGCACAGAAAGATCAGTCCTGCTATATTATAAACCCACACGCAGAGAAGAAAACGAGTCGCTCCTCGAAGAGCAAGACAAAAGGTAAACACACCGCAGTTGGCCTCATCCGAGTTGTCCTGGCAGTCGTTGTCTCCGTCACAGATGTAGGCCGGGTTGGTGCAGATGCCCGTACCGCACTGAAACTGTCCTGGCCGGCATTTGAACACGGCTGTTGAGAAAGAATGATTGGAGGAAACGTTGAAAATAGTTTATCGTTCCAGCAGCGTGTGTCACGTTACAGGAATGTAACATCTGCTCATCATTAAAGTCTCCTATACACACACACACACACACACACACACACACACACACACACACAGGCGAGGACAACGGTTCCAACAAGGGCTTTGAGAATGAATGACAAATATAGCTGATAATTTAGCATAAAACATTTGTATATAGTATACAATATCTGCAAAATAGACCATGAATGATCAAAAACCTTGATCAAGTGTCGATTTCAAAAGCCGTGAAGTGTGTTTTGATTTATTCTCCCATGTTGTTTAACTTACAAATCCTGATGTCAGTGGGACTTCCTTGTAATATAGTTACAAATAAATGCAAAAAGAATGCCTATCAAAGACTTACGGCAGTCTGCCGGCTCGTCTGATCGATCCCCACAGTCGTCCTCGGTGTCACATTTCCACCAGAAAGGAATGCACTTGTCGTTCTTGCACACAAACTACAAGACGGGGAGAAATTATTGGACGTGATGATGGGCCATTGAATGCGCTTTGGGCGGCGACAGAAACAAAAGCTCTGCGTCGGAGCGCCGGGCAGCCGGCCAGCAGTCAATATACAATCAGGAAAGATCAAACAAGGCCCCGATAGCCACCGAGATACCAAGAGCTGCTGATCTACTGAAATCACACAGCCTTATTTCTATTACGGACGATCCGGTAACCAGCGTACCTGACTCGCTGTGCAGTTCGACATGCAAGTGCGCTGATCACTGGCCAGGTAGAAGTTGGTGGGACAGGCACACTTGTAGCCTCCCCCAGGAGAAAGCAGGCAGAGGTTACTGCAGCCGCCATTGTTGGTCTGGCACGGATGGTTGAGCACTGAGAGAGTGATGAGAACGAGAGAAACGGTACTGAGAACTTCTCTGACAAAAAAATGAAATCTCCCAATTAAACCAAAGCTGGTAGAGTGGTCAGATCGACAGGCCTCACCTTCAGGCTGGCGGTACGGATGGTAAATGTGAATGTCCATGGGTCGATGCAGCGTGCTGATCAGGGTGGTCTTATTGGTACCCAGAGTCTTATGGGCTCTGTTGATGGACTTGGTCTCCCAGTCGGTCCAGTAGATGTACTCCTCAAACAGCGTCATGGCAAAGATGTGCGGGATGTCGCTGCTGAGAACTGAAGGGCGCAAACAAGGAGGCAGACACTGAGTCCCGGAGAAAACATTCGTATTGACGCTTTACCAGTGGAAGAAAAACTACATTCAGAGAACTGTTATCCTCTTCATGTTCAGTGTTTGCATTTTCTTGTAATATTTCAGGAACAATGTTAATAATTATTAATCTCATAGCTCCTCCAGAAGAGGAAAGCAGTGGCCAAACACACTGTTAATGTAAAACCCAGCCTGGGCGGGGCGCACCGCAACACTGGCTCCACCATATCAGTGTGCTATATAAAGGTTCCTCCACCTCATTAGGTTTAACACACTAATTGCACTGTTTTTTTGCCCCCATTATATACTTGTTATTTCGTGTGCTTCCTTGTCGGTGTCTGGGGCCGGGGTGCTGGGAAACTCTCCATTCTGATCCAGAAGCTTCCACAGATCTGTAAACACTCAGCGCTGCAGTCTGCAGCAGGATTTCCAAACTCTTCAGCACAAGGCTGTTGTGTAAGTCTCCACTTAAATAAAAGTTTAGAGCAATTAAAGTGTTGCTATTGTTTAGATTTTACCTTGCCTGGATCGCGATGAACCTAGACATTAGCGAGATTAGCATGAAGCGCACTTTGGCCTATCCTTATCTGGAGCCAAACAGACCGAGTCCTGTTCTGCAAATACACCCAGAGCCACTCAGGTGATTTCTATTCTGTGCATATATGTGTGTGTGTGAGTGTGTGTGCGTGTGTTCAGGGGTGGGTGACTAACTCACAAGGCACAGTAATGGTTGACCACCAAGCAAATATGAGGTTACATCATGTTGTTTTCTGATGAATTACCATTTGAAATAGTGTTTCTTTTTCTTTCTTCCCTTCCAGGAAAGAATTTACTTACAACGCCATGAAGCTCGCTCACAAGTGAATTTTGCACAGTGCACATGCTCCCACGTCTCCACAGGGTTAAATTGTGTACATTCTGTATCGAGGAGTGACGAGACGTCATGGCCGACGATACGTGTTGAGCTGAGCTAAGACAATGCTGGGTTTGCTCAGAGCGCTCCGGGCTTCCCGACAGGACCAGCGGAGTGACAATATTAACTATTGTCGCAGCAGCGCTAAACAGCTGAGTGTTATGCAGACGTCATAGGAGCCAGAAGCTTCATTCGTCCGAAAACAATCTCCGCCATTCAGCGCTGCCAGTCTCCGGGCCGGCAGGCATTCATCTAAGCTGCCTATTTATGCTCGACCACTCCCAATCAAACGTGTAAAACAGGGACAGCTGACAAGAGGAAAATCATTCAGACGGACAAAATATATCAAGCGTGAAACCTAATGTGTGTTTCACTCGTCCTGTCACAACTGGTTTCTCCCGCTAAGCGGACAAGATTGAAAACATTTCCCGGTTGTAATAACTGGTGTTATTCTCATCGGTTGATGTCCGCCTGCGCTGCTCTCTCACCTGTGTGTCTGTTCGTGCCATCCAGGCTGGCAAACTCAATGTAGTCCTCCCTGGCGTCGGCCCAGTAGATCCGGTCGTTGATGAAGTCCAGCGTCAGTCCGTTCGGCCAGGTGATCTTATCCTCCACGATGACGCTTCTGTTGGTGCCATCCATCCCGATCCTCCCGATGTGAGGGTTATCCCCCCAGTCCGACCAGTACAGATATCTGGTCAACGGGGGTGACAAGAAAAAAAAAAAAACACTTTGTTGGATTCTGATAAAGAAAGTGCTAAAGGATCCACTTGAGCTGTTCCTCACCCGTAGCGTACGTCCACAGCCACGGCCCGCGGCTCCCTCAGACCGCTGTTCACCAGCACTGTGCGGTAGACCCCGTTCAGTTTAGACACCTCTATGGTGTCCCGGCCTTTATCGCACCAGTACAAGTTCCCACCCACCCAGTCCACCGCCAGGCCGTCCGGATTACTCAGAGAGGTTCGGTGCAAAACCTTCCAGAAAGACGAAAACATTTTCCAATCAGAAACTCCCTGAACAGGAATCAAACACCGGGTCCATCTCGCGCTCGGTGGCTGCTGTTCTGCAGGTTACTGGTATTTAACAGTGCTAACAGGGTTTGTCTATTTCCATGTGAAGCTCGACTTGCACGCATAGAGCTGAAATCACTTCCTCGCTGACCTCCATGTCGCTGCCGTTCATTCGCATGCGTCGGATCATGCTGCCCTGAGTCGTCACGTCTGTCCAGTAGATCATCTGCTCTGCGTAGTGGAAGTCCAGCGCAACGGCGTTATTCAAGCCCTGAGGAGAAAGAAAAGAAAAAGGGAAAAGAGCATTAGCAGGCTTCTAAATAGCCAACAACAAACATGTCAGAACCGTTTCAGGACCACGAGCCTCACCTGCTTTATCAGAGTGTAGTTCGAGCCGTCCAGGTTCAGTTTCCTCAGGTAATACCGGTTGGCAAAGATCAGGAACGGCTCCTCTTCTGCAAAGGGAACGTACAGAAAACATATGCTTCCTGATAGAACTGGGCGAGAGCGACCGAGGGAAATTCAAAACACCGGCGAGCGCGCCTCACCCGACGTGGACTTGCAGATGGTGGGGTCATTGGGGCTGAGTTCAAAGCCGTCCACGCACAGACAGTGGAAGCTGCCATGTGTGTTGATGCAGCGCTGGGAGCAGGGGTAGGTGGTTGTGCACTCGTCTATATCCACACATGTCTTCCCATCGCGCTTCAGCTGGAAACCAGGATGACACCTGCACTGAAGGGGCAAAGAGCAGCAGAGAAATGTCAAAATCTCACAGCTGGAGGATTCTGGCACGGCGAGTCCGGATCAGTTGCGAGGGCCTGCCACTGTCCATCAGTCAACCCAGAGATGTGCTTCGCTTTCCACCAAAGCTTCGTTTCAGCTGCTTTTCTCCATAAATTGAACATATAGATTGATCCCAGGGCTATACAGTGTTTGTAAAATAAATGGTTTCAATCTTTTCTTGGAAAAAGGCACGGATAAAACGTGTTCATTAGGAGCTAAAATCAGCATGAACTGTCACTTCTCATAAGCACATCTGTGTTTTGAAAGAAGGCCAAAGCAAACACACACGCTCTCTCTTTTTCTTTTGCCATCATGCAGGAATTCTACTAATAAGGCATGCGCACGAGGGAAGCTGTGCTAAAAAAAAAAAAACAAATCAATGATGGTTAATGTTACAAAATGTACAAACACTGAGCAAACACAGAACTGGAGATAACCCGAGCTGCAGCACCTCTGACATCCCAGCAGGAAATAAAATCAGCTCCTAAAGTCTACAAAACCTCTTCTAATCATTTACAAAAGCAGTTCTGACCACGGTCCCAACACCACAGACGCAAGAGTTCACACAGAGTTCAAGCTGTTCCAAGACAGGCCTCCTACTTTCAAGACCAAGAGCCAAAACATGCTTTTTCCCTTACATAACGCCGGGCTTCAAGTTCCCAGCCTTTCTGAGCAACCTTCCTCCTTCACTCAGCGTCTTTGCTCCTCTGCTGAATTTGTGCTCCGACTGTTGTGCTCACCGATTGGTTCCTTTGGGTTCGGCTTACCTTGAATCCGATCTTGAGGTCGTCGCAGAGCTGCGAGCAGCCGCTCAGCTTGCTGTTGAGACACTCGTTGATGAAGCAGTTGAGCTCGTCGGAGCCGTCGCCGCAGTCGTCGTTGCGGTCGCACAGCAGGTTCTCGCTCAAGCACTTCCCATTGTGGCAGGTGAAGTCGTCGTCAAAGCAGGCATTCTCTGGAATCAGAGACACACAGGTAGGCGTGTGTGTGTGGCGTTAGGCTTCTAACCAGGATGTACCTTACGATCGACAGAAACTTTTTTTGTGCATGTGTAAATTCATTAAAACAAACAAACAAAAAACCTTCACAGATGATATTTTCTACCTGAGTCAGTGCAGTGGGGGTTCTTGGGAGCTTCGTCCGATCGGTCCTGACAGTCGAACTCTCCGTCACACTCCCACTTCTTCTGGTTGAGGCAGCGACCGTTCGCACAGCGAAACTCATCCGGCCCACACGTTGGGTATTCTACACCGGAACCAGAGCGTGATCGTCGTCAAACTCTCCAGCTCTCCAGAGGTCACGGATCTGTCAGACACTCACCACATTCTGGGGATTCGTCTGAGCCGTCGGAGCAGTCGATGTCATGATCGCACACAAAGTGCTTGGGGATGCAGTCTCTGTTCTGGCACATGAACTCATTCTCCAGATCGCAGGTGTTGTTTGTGTACACTGAGAGCAGGAGGAAACCTCCGGTTAATGGATGAGGAGATGTGTTGTGTCTGAGCGCTTTTCTTCAGTCAGAATAGAAAGGTCATTTTTTTGGATCGTAGTTTAAGTGTCTCACTCACAGCAGCCAGCCTTCACGCTCTCGTCCGCTCCATCAGGACAGTCCTTATCTCCATCACACTTCCAGCGCTGAGGCACACACATGTGGGATCCGGGACACTGGAAGGCTTCAGGACTGCAGGTCTTGGACTCTGTAATGATATCACGGTAAGTTAAAAAATGAAATCCTCCAAATGGAGGAGAGAAGAAGTCAGAAATACGTGACTTACTGCATTTCTGGTCCTCATCTGAGCCATCGCCACAGTCATCAGAGCCGTCACACACCCAGTGGCTGGAAATGCAGCGGTGGTTCCCACATTCAAACTGGGTGGACGTACAAAACTTGTCTGCAAGAGAGGTCAGGGCGCACTCAGTATCATGGAGTCATTATTTAATTTACTAGAACTGCAAGTTGTGTTTTCCCTTCTGCAGCGGGAAGCCCAAAGACAAACAGTCTGGCTTTTTCTGGTATGCTTTGTGTTCTCAAGAAAAAAATTAAAAAAAAATAATCGGAATTGGAGGACGACTGTGTTGGAGACTGACCGCAGTGTGTCTCATCAGCGCCGTTCTCACAGTCATTCTCCTTATCGCAGGTCCAGCTCATAGGAATGCAGCGGCCGCTGGGACAAGCGAAGAAGTTGACCGGGCATTTCAGCTTCCTTTTATCTGCAAAACGAACGAAGGAGGAAAGAAACAACAACCTTGAATGTCTTGGATAAGTTAAGAAAAAGTTTAAGTTGAAGAAGAAGGAAAAAAAGAACAAAAAAACACTCCACCTGGGCAGTTTCTCTCATCAGAAAAGTCTCCGCAGTCGTTGTTCCCGTCACACACCCAGGAGGACAGATAACACAAGGTGGTTTTCTCACAGCTCTGGAAGGAGGCTCCTTTGACTCCAAGGCGGAAGAAACGGGAACAATCTGTGGGTTCTGGAAAGAAACATGGAAAGAAACTTTACAGCACTGCTTTGAGAAGCTTCGAAGACAACTTTTTAACAAAAAAGGCATTTTTCATTATAAATATCAATATTTCGAGTGGAGATCTAATAATCCTCATCTTCCACATGTCAGTGTTAAAAATGACGATGGACTACATACGGCAGTTCATCTCATCGCTTGCGTCCTCGCAGTTGACCACCTGGTCACAGCGGCTGTAGTTGGAGATGCAGCTTCCGTCTTTGCACTGGAACTCTCCCACTTTGCACAGTGTCACTGCGAGCACACACAAGCGCTTTTGAAATCACACAACATGAGCAGACAAGGCCTCAGAAAACACATCAAATCCACGAAGTCAGTTTTATAACCGACTGCATATGTACCAGCTGAAGAGGATTCAATAAGTCCACAAAACAAAACAAAAAAAACCTTGGTCTGATGGATCCGAAGGAGGAAATGAGTCATAAAAACATGTTATTAGATGAGTAACCACAGTGCAGCTCTCAACGTTGCCAAATCATGTGGATTTGTGAAACACGTAAGAAGGTGACTCAGGTTGTTCCTGGTGCTTTGCCCACTTACTGTTGCAGGGCAGTTCGTCCGAGTGGTCGCCACAGTCGTCGGTGCCGTCGCACCAGAACTGGTGGCCGATGCAGCGGCCGTTCATGCAGCGTCTGTAGCCTTTCTTACAAATACGATTGGCTGTGGTGAAAGAGCAGACATTCCTTATAATGTGATTTGTATGAAATTCCCTGAAATAGCTAAAGACCCATTCAAACTCACCGCAGTAGGACTGCTTCTCGTCAGACTTGTCCTTGCAGTGCGCCATCCCGTCACACGTCAGGCTGTAGTTGATGCAGTCGCCGTTTCCGCACTCGAAGTCGTCGACGCTTCCGCACGACACGTTCAGCGCTGGTGAGACAGAAACACTTTGACTCAGAAACATTCAGCCTTTTTAACCGAGATCAAGATTTTGTCCCCTCTGTCTTACAGGAGCAGGTGTTGTCCTCCAGGAGCTGCATGTCTCCTCGACAGCTGCAGTTGACCCGTCCGTCCGACGTGGGCAGACACAGGTCCTGGCAACCGCCGTTATTTGTCCGGCAAGGTGAGAACTCACCTGGGAAAACGCATTACAGCACATTAACATTTGAGCACATAATACTCACTCAAAGCGTGCACATCTGCAGGAATAAATTACAAATTTGTAGCACTTGCAACCTTCTTGCAGTAATGTTACATAACGGTCCACAACGTTTACGCAATACTAGTAGAAATCAGGAGCATAATATTCTCTCCGCAGTCCAGCAATCCATTAATCATCAGGGATGAGAGAAGCGCGGAAGCTGGCGGTTTAGGAGTCAGACTGTAATTTCTCACACTTTCTAATTAGTGGAAAATAAATTGAGAAAAGTTGGAGACATTTGCAATTACTATGAGACCATCTTGCAAAAAAAAAAAAAAAGTGACAATCTTCAGAACAAGTCGAAACCAAGCAACACGGCTCTTGGAACATAATTGCAAACCTCTGCAAACATTATGAGACGTTTCATTCCCAACATGCTGCAGCGTGATCTGGGCTTTCGAGTCAGAAAGTATCGATAAAACCGCAAACTGTGTGTGTTTGAGTTTTCCAGTGCAAACCTAACAAACGCAGTAGATGAAACTTACAGCTGTTGGTGTCATTCGCCACAGCGATGATGCCCATCGGCTGCTGCGGGATGTCGGCCCGCAGCACCTTCATGTCTCCTCCTGTGTACTTGTCGGCTCTGAGCACCGCCCTCCTCACCCAGTCGGTCCAGAAGATGTAATCTCCATACACGGCGAGGCCGAACGGATGAACGGGCTCGTTCTTCAACAAGACCTAAAAAGCAGGACAAAGCTTTCACCCTCGAAACTCCAAAAATGTCGAAGCTTTTCCAGTCAAACCGCCTCCTTACGTATCGGTTGCTCCCGTCGTACTCGCAGCGCTCGATCTTGTCCAGCGTGGCGTCGGAGAAGTAGAGCTTCTCGGCGCGGTGATCGATGGCGAGGCCGTTGGGAGTCTTGATGTCGCTGCCGATGATAATGAGCACGTTGGCGCCGTTCAGAGACGCCCTCATGATGCTGGGAGCCTGCTCGTTCCAGTTGGTCCAGAACATGAGGCTGTGATCGGGAACAAGCGGGGGGGACAGGCGTCACGCCGGACGGAAATGTTTTGGCACAAAAGGCACAGTTGAAAAGACTGAAACAAGATCTGCTCTTCAAGAGAGGGAGAGGAATAATATTGGAAGTGAGCCATGGATTTTTAACAAAGGTTCAGTGTTATTGACTCACTCCTGACACTCGTCCAGCACAAAGGCTCTGGGGTGGTCCTCTCCAGACATGGTGACGACGGTGTTGCGGTTGTAGGCCACAGAGCGGCTCTGGTCCACAGTGTGGCGAGTGATGGTGGAGGTTGTATAACTGGTCCAGTAGAGTGTATCCCAACCGCGGTGGTACGCCAGGCCCTCCACCGACCCCACATCTGTCAAACAGAGACGGAAGGAACGATGTTTTCTCAGAGTACAGTTCTGTTGCTGTAAAGTCAACACCTTTACAGGTCAGACGCAAGAGATGAAAATGAAAACTTTGGTATTTTAAAGAAAAATAACACCTCTAAGAAGCATAACATTCAGTAAGAGTCTGGAAAATTACTGCACCTGACTTTTTTGGTCATTATTCATTTTTTTTTTTGTTTAGTTGTGAAATAAACAATACTTCATATGTCAGATATACATGTTTAGATGTGTTTTTAAAATATGATATACTGATCAAAGAGGACGTTACATGTGGTGGACTAGACGGAATGAGTGTCAATAAACAGTGGATCAAAAGGGCAAAGAGAGAGTACAGTGGAAGTGACAGTGCTCAGATGTGAGAGTGAGGCACGGCTGCCGTTCCTGGAGAGACTTTAAAGCGTCTGCATCGTCCCGTCATTTCATGGCCAGCTGCCTGCACACACAAACACAACTCCTTGCGGACACTCGTCCGCGGTCTGGACTTCTTGTTCTCGGAAGACGAGCGCGACTGGAACAGCTTGAATCACTTGAGCGGCACAGGCCAGGGCGGGTAAATTACCCATGAATGGCAAAGATAAAAGAGCTTCTTAAAATATCCACTTTCCTCTTTGACCTTTGACCTCGCAGTTAAAGAGCATAAACGAGCAGGGATTTTTTTTTTTTCTTCCTTCAAGACAAACAACATCCTGTAAAAGGACGCGGCAGCGCAGTCAGAGAGGCTCCAAGGTGAGCGTTCATCTCTGCTCAGTCGCACTAGCAACCACATTTATGGCCACTTACAACAAACAGTAAAAACCTGAATCCTCCATGTCGCTGTTTGCTCAGGGATGAAGGTCTATAATTGTCTTTTAATAGATGCTTCAGATGGATGTCAGAGCGCTACGATCAGCCTTTAAAGCGGGACAGTTTTAAGGCTGAACATCCTGTTAGCAAATATAACGGCGAGTGGGATCATGTTCAGCTGCAAATACAGTCACACTGATGTTTCTCAAGCTCAACAATTACATGTGAGAGTGTTAATAGAGGTAAGATGGATCACACTATGAACAGAGGTTTAATTAAATGGATCCAAGCCGTTAATTCATTCCGTAACTCATTACTCCCTTCATTGGTGGTTTATCGGATTTACCTCTTCCACACTGTTCTTTTTGGAGCTCGTTGATGATGTACTGTGTTTTTCAGTTTGCATGTTAAATAAAAACTGAAAAAAGGAGGATGCAATGAAAATCAGCTCTTTCTCTGATTGGCTGTTTCAGCTCAGCCTCTGATCACTGTGCAAACAGCAGAGGAGACCTGGTTGACTGACCATCGTCACTCCAGGCAGAGCGTTTCTGACGCAGTCAAAGGACAAATATAGCTGTCGAGATACTTTTTCTTGTGGGATTTCACACGGTGCTGCCTCTCTTCAGCCGCTGTGGTCTACATGCTACACGTCCCCGATGAGCGTCTAAAAGGACAAGCGGCCTCCTGCTGTGGTGAGCAGAGCACTTAGCATCAAGTACCATTGACTGCTGTTCAAGAGGAATGTCTGTTAGCTGCCAGAGGGATGCATTCGTCCACTGAAGGCTGGTTTCCACGATCGGTACAGCCTGCAAAAACATTTCTCTGGATTTGACCCAAACAACTCCTCCTTGGATTACAAAAGGACGTGCTGATGGAGCCAAGAAAAAGCCGACCACATGCCGGTGTGTCGCTGGAATATTTTTAAAAAGGAGTATACCTCAGCATAAATATCTTTTAAGAGTTCCAAAACAATGCGTCAAAAAATTACTTTAATAGGGACTGAACCTGATATTAACAGGAAAACATACTTATAAAGGAGAAGCTGACTAAAAGTAAACTGCAATGTGCTTTTCCTGTGAGAGCGTCGGCCATAAATGTCTGGATCTTAACTACACAACTGCTCGTGGTCACCGAGGACAAACCAGCTGCCTTAATGGGTGCATATCTGCCTGATAGCACAGCTCAAACATGAGCTGGAGCCAGCAGACAGGGCAGGAACATGATGTTCTGCCGCTCGACACTAACAGGACGGCAGATTCATCACTCAGCATGCTTCTTCTGGAGCAGCAAGTGAACAGCAGCGGCAGCAGCCCCACGGCTGTGGATCAAGTGCTGGTTCCCATCCTGGACGGTCTGATTCTGGTGACGGGGCTGCTGGGACAGAGTCTGGTCATCACCATCCTGAAGGGCAGGAGGAGGAGAGGCTGCCAGCCCCCTCACGGCACCGACACCCTGCTGCTGGCCCTGAGCGCCGCCGACCTGCTGCTGCTGCTCTGCCTGCCCTTCCACACCTCTGCCATCACGCTGGGGTACTGGCCTTTCGGCAGCCTCCTGTGCAAAGCCGTCAGCTTCCTGGGCGTGGCCTGCTCGTGCGCGTCGGTCTTCACGCTGGCCGCCCTGGCCGTGACGCGCTACCTCACCGTGGTGCACCCCACCTGGGCCTACCGGTCCAGGATGCGCCGGCGCGTCAAGCTGACGGTGGCTCTGCTCTGGGTCCCCGCCTCGGCCCTGGCGGCGCCGCAGTTCGCGTTCCGCACGGTCACCGTGTCCAGCGTGGTCTACTGCTTCGCCTTCCTGTCCAACGCCAGCCAGCTGGTCTACAGCGTCGCTCTCTTCCTCTGCGGCTTCGCCCTACCTCTGGGAATCATCGTGCTGATGTACGCCAAGATCTACTGCTTTCTCAGACATGCGCGGGAGCTGGGAAACGCTCCGCAGCTGGAGCGCTACCAGACCCAAGTCACACACACTTCAGCGCTCCTGGTCCTGGTCTTCACGTTCCTGTGGCTGCCCTCCTATGCCCTCATGTTCTCCTACATTGGTGGGACCGTGGCATCGACCCATGGGTACAAGACTATCGGCATCCTCGCCAGACTGCTGGCCTCCTCGGTGGGAGTGGTGAACCCCATCCTGTACGGCTTCATGTCCCAGAAGTTCCGACGGGAGCTGCTGCAGCTGGGGAGGGTTCGCTGGGCCTGGTGCAAAAGCTGCATGATGGACTGCCCTCGCTGGATGAACAGGGACATGGTGCAGCCGTTTGAGCTGGACACCACCTCGGAGAGAGACCAGAACTGAAGCAACGCTACCTCATCGCTTCATCATTTAACGGATGAAGATGTATTCGCAGAAGAGAGGAAGGTTTACTATCCATAAATATAAAAATATTACTTTTTTGACATTTATCTAATGAGATATTTTATTAATGAGTGGAGCTGGAATGCAACATTATATTGAACATATTCAATTTTATGTGAAAATTAAACTGTCAAAAACACAGCTATTTTTCCACAACAAATGATTTCTTTATCTATTTATATAAAATATATTTCATTACTTTATGCAACAAAGTGGGTTATGGAAGGTTAAACTGTCATCATAAACAGAAGCTTTTTATTCTTTTCCTGTCTTCTTTGTATCACTAGAATGAATGCTTTGAATGTTGCTGGTTGGGAACTTATGAAAAAATCATAAATTCAAACCACACTTCAGCAGTCGAGTGTGTATGAATTTACTGTACCCAAGACTTCCCATGTCTTCGGAGGTTAACCAACAGTTTTGGGTCTGAAGCTCCAAAGAGGTGTCACATTATTTGTTCAGGTTAGAATGAGGCTTTTTCAATGCACTATGTGAATCCATGATGCGTCCCAGCTTTAATGAAGCTAAACAAATTCCCTAAATATTTCAGTTTCAATATGGAGACATGCTTTAAGGTTGTATCAAAATTTAAAGTTTGGTCGAGGCAAAAAAAATCTGTGGTGTAAATCCAAAGGAAATTAATATGAAGGATGTCAAATGAAAAGTCTCTCTAAGAAGTGTGTGTGTGTGTGTGTGTGTGTGAGTGTGTGTGTGTTTCAAGTGGCGGCTCTAAGCGCTGTCAGTCTTCACTAGTTGAGAAGATGCAGCTGTGTGTGCACTACAGTGGATCCTTTCAGAAACTGGTGTTGACAAAATATGTGCAGATGTGGGGAGACGGTGTCGACGAGGCAGAGGAAGACGTGCACGCAGTGGAAGGATTCAGCTGCAGTCACAGCTAAATCACGGTGAGCCGAGCGAAACGCGCCGAAATGTGTCTCTGCACTCACTGTCGACCACCATCTTGCGGTCGGTGCCGTCGTCGTTGATCTGCTGGATGTTGCCAAAGTGGATGTCGCTGAAGAAGATGCGGTTGGCGCCCTTCCCGCCTCCCCCGTGGTAGTCGAAGCTGAGGGCGATGACGTTCCTCATGTGGTCGGGGTCCTCGAACGGCTTGATGGGCGCGTTGAGGTTGGTCTCGTCGGAGAGGTGGATGCTCTTCAGGATGGTGCGCTCCGAGTACAGCAGGTATCCGTCGTAGTCGCGGCAACTGCGGTTGTCCTCCGCCAGCATGCCGTGAGCGCAGGCGCAGGTGCGCTCCCCGTTCCCGCGGTACAGGCACAGCTGCTCGCAGCCGCCGTTGTTGTCTTTGCAGATGTTTGTACCTGCGGAGAGCGTGGCATGTTTATGAGGTGTGCTGTTAAAACAAATAATGAGCCTGCTTAAACACAGCGTCTCCCCGGTGCCTCCGGGGCGCTGATGAGGTTGGGAGGTAAAAGGTTTTATCACCGCGTGCGACAGGTGGTTCCTAAATACCAGCGAGGACAAACTGTATTTATGAGGACATTTGGAAGAGAAAACACTCTTATTAGGGCTCAGGGTTCAGTCTGGGTGTGATGTGTGTGTGTTTTTACCTTGCTGCCGGGCCCGGTTGAACACTTTGATGTCTTTCAGCTGCACACCGATGCCTGTCCGGAGCTGCACAGCGTCTGTGGCGTTGTCTTTGCTGCCTCTCTTAATGGATCCGTTGGCGTGAGTCCTGAACAAAAGAACGCAGCGAGCTGATTAACTCTAACTTATAATAATTTATAATCTTTCTCACGATTCGCAACAATGGAGACGCCGACCTGTCGCTCCAGTAGATGTATTCCTCAAATACAGACACGGCAAACATGTCCATGTTGTTGTTGGCCAGAACCAGCTCCCTGTTTTCTCCTGTCTCAAGGTTAATGCGCTCGATCTTGTCCGTCCGAGCGTCGCACCAATACAGCAGACCCTCCTGCACGAGCAAAGCAAATGTCATGTTTCTAAGATGAAAACAAAGCTCCAACGGTACCAAGAAGAATCCTATAAGTGATTATCGCATGCAATAAACACAAGTTCTGGCAATTATAAGCTTTTCTAAATCATATTACATGACACTGATGTAAGAGTTCCTCATTAAATCTACTTTTTTGACTACAACTAGACAAATAACGATACAACAGTTCATAAATCTGCATGTAATGAGTATTTAATGAACCATAAACATCAATTACATAATGGAAATGATCCAAAATTGGCGTTGCCACCTGACTGAGTCTCATTATATTGAACAGAAGTGAGTGAAAAACTCTCCAGGAGTGTCTAAGAATGTGATTATAATTGAAAAGTTTATCATTTTCTATTATTTTCACATTGAACAGTGCAATATAATTCTAAATGTGAAAAGATCTGATGTTATAAAGAAATGTGATAATTTTCATTATTGTATTTTAGAATTTCAAGACTTTGATGGTTAAAAAAAGAATAAACAGAAAAATGTTTTGTTCATTTTTTACTGTTAAATTATGGAAAAATTTACAGTTGTATTTTATGCAAACGTTTTCCTCCTGTAATTATGTCTAAAAACATGAAGCAGAATTTGTAGTACTGTAGTTGATAAAGTCTTATTTAAAGCTCTTGTTTTGACTACAAATCATGCATAGATATATTCCATTTATGAATCTGTATAAAATGAGTTTTACATGTACAATAGATAATAACTGCATTTCTGATGGAGCTGCAGTAGGATTATTTAGTACTGAAGTGGGTAATAGCTTGCAATTGAAGTGTTTATATAGACTGTGAAAGCGATTCACACCTTGTAGTCGACGGAGATCCCGTTGGGCCAGCTGATGCTGACGTTGACCAGCACCAGCCTCTGAGAGCCGTCCAGCCGCGAGCGTTCAATCCGAGGGTACTGACCCCACTCAGTCCAGAACAGATACCTGAAACACGGAGACGCAGACCTGATCTGAGCAGAGCCGTCAGGCTGCTTTGAGGTTCTACTAACGCGGTTCGGACTGTGCTGAAGACCCACCCTTTCACCGGGTGGACGGTGATGGCTCTGGGTTTGTCCAGGCCCTGGGAAATGACCACATAGCGGAAGGAGCCGTTCAGCCGGGCCACCTCGATGACATCGAAGCCCTGATCGGTCCAGTAAATGTTCCCTATGGATGACAGACGACACAGATCAGCTCCTGTTTGACGTGTGCTAGTGATGTGATGCAGAATCATTTTAACCAGAATCTGATTTTGTAATGGTGAGACCTGCGATCCAGTCTACAGTGATGCCCTCCACTCTGCCGATGCCGTTGGTCACCACGTCCTCTCTCCAGGTCTGGTCCCTCTTGGCCCTGCTGATGGTGCTCAGGCCCATGTCCACCCAGTAGATGGTGTCATTCTCTGCAGAGGAGACATCACAAGGTTTAAAACATCCCTCATGTGAAGCCATCTGTTAATTGATAAATGTCACTTACCAGCGTGGAAATCGATGCCGACGGCCAGCGAGGTGCCGGACACCGGCACCAAGGCATCCGATTTGTCCGCTGGGTCGAGAGGAATTCCTCTGATTCCCTCGTGAACAGAGTAAAGCAGGAAGGAGCCCATACCTGATCAGAGAGGGCACAGTTTGAGGGTTTGTCTGCACTTCTTTCCTCTCTGAGGTGCGGCTGCAGGCTGGTCAGACGCAGTCCTACCTTCACAGGACTGCTGCCCGGTTTTCAGGCTGTATCCTGCCGTGCACATGCAGGCCCTGGTTGTTGGGGAGGTGGGCAGGCACAGCTGAGAGCAGTCTCCATTGTTGTTGCTGCACAAATTGATACCAGCTAAAAAAGCAAAAGGAGAAGATCAGTGAGAATCAATGAGAAATGAAACCTTGGTCCACTCACACACTCGCATAACAGAGGAAACGGGGCTGCAGCCGACTGATCTGTTACCTTTTTGCACATCCTCATCATAGATCCTCATGTGCATCATAGGAGATGTGTTGTTTCGCAGAACCTTCCAGTTTCCGCCATCCTTCTTGTCACACGTTCCTATCTGGTCTGTTCCCTGGTCCGCCCACCACAGCTTGTCTCCTGCAGGAATTTAATTTAGATTTCATTAAATCATGAATGTATTTAAGTCATTGATCAGTCATGTTGCTATACTGAGAATTTAATCCACGATAACCAACAATAAAATCCTAAAAAAGTCATGGGGAAAACAAATCAAGCTTATCGTAGCGTGGCCTCACCCATGATAGCTAGTGCAGTCGCTTTTATGAGTTTTCCTTTAGTGCCTTCCAGGATTTCCAGTTTGGAGCCGTCCAGCTGACAGCGGTTAATGGTGCTGTTTCCTGAACTGATCCAGTACAGCTGCTCATTCTCATAGTCAATAGAGAGACCTGACAGAAAAGAAAAACGACGACTTACGCTTACAACATCCTGTTTGACTCAATAAAGTTCAGCAATATTAACACGACAGTTGTTTCTGGAAGCAAAAGGAGTCCGTCTGCTCACCCACTGGGCCCTTCTGATTGGTGAAGAGCGTGGTGCTGTTGCTGCCGTCCATGTTGGCCATGCTGATGTTGTCGCCGTCAGTCCAGTAAAGCTTCCTGAGAAGAGGGAGAACAGATATAAGATAATGAGAGGAAACGAAATGAATCCCGCGGAGGAGAAGAATTATCTACCGACAACAGGTAACAAGACACAACAAGAACATCAAACGAGCAAAAAAGTAGGTCAAGGATTAGGAGGAAGCCTGAAGAGACTGAAATGAACAAAAATAAAGGTAACTAAAGGAAAAGGAAACCCATCTAGTGTGAGTAATCAAAGGAAGATGAGACTTTAATGACTGTTATTAGCGGAGAACCAGAGGGGTAATTCACACGGCTCACCCGAGCAGAGGGTGGACCACCAGGCAGTGGGGCTTGTCCAAACCCTGGATGACGGCGTTCTTGAAAGATCCGTCCAGCCGGGCCACGTTGATCTGCTTCTTATTGGCATCGTAGCTGGTCCAGAAGAGGTTCCTGGACACCCAGTCGACCGCCAGCCCGTGAGCGTTGGGAAGGTCTGAAGGTTTCAGATTAGAAAATAGATCAACACACGTGCACGGTGCAATCGAAAAACTGATTTCAGTAAAAACTGAGTTCAAACAAAGAACCGAACAGTATTTGTCATGGTTTGTCCTACCCGCTGACACAACCGTCTCCACTCCGGTGCCGTTGATAAAAGCTCTCTTGATGGTCTGCGTGCGCACGTCTGACCAGTAGATGCGATGCTCCACGGCGTCGTAATCCACCACCGTCACGTTGTCGATGTCCGGCACGGTGAAGGAGATGATGTAGTTGTAGTACGGGTTGTCGATGTCCACGCCTCGGATCTCGATCTGACGAGCGTAGAGGAGGAACTTGCGGGACTCTGGAGAGAGAAGGACAGAGGAGATGGATTTTTACCATTTGCTCTTTAGATTTGGGCCACTGCTGCACGTGTGCAGTGGCAGAGCGCCCTGTAGAGATTTCCTCAGTCTGAGCGGATTGGAAATGCGCCGCTTGTGCTGGCTTACCTTTGCAGGTGCGCTTGTCGGCCTGCAGCTTCATGAGGTGAGGGCAGGCGCAAGAGAAGGTCTGGTTGAAGTTGATGAGGCAAAGGTGGGAGCAAGGGCTTCTGCCGTCAACGGAGGCGCAGGGGTTCGGAGCTGAGGGGGAAGGAAGAGTCATTAATGAGGATTGAAGAAAGGGAGACGTACGAAAATAACTGAGGAAATGTGTCATATGAGAGAGGAAGATCACAGGATGTGAACTTATTAAACTCAACAATGTCAGATGCTGTTTGCACAATTAGTTCCTCTTTTTATATATATCCATAGTGTAATGAACCCTTCCATCGATCGGCCCTGAAGGAAAGTCAGAGTGAAAAGAAGAGCTCTGTTTACCAAATCTGTGAAGCCAGTTTGTTGCTTCATCACTGTCACTGAGATTGGTTGCAGCTGTCGTTCAACAATTCAGCGAGCTCTCTCTTCTCCTGCCACCAGTTCCCACACTGTGTACCTCTCTGCTGTCCACACACCGCATGCGGTCTCCCTGCCGTGAGCTTCTGAGCATCGGTGACAGTCTGCTTGGTGAAACACCACGTAAACATCGTCTCCCATCTCATTACTCATGTACATGTGAAATCCACTTTTGACCTTTAAACTGCACAGGTGTTTTAATTTATATCCAGCCTGTGGGGAGAGAGACGGCCACACAGATTGCTTTCTTTTCATCGACAAGGCTGCAGGAGGTGTGGCGTGAGGACACAACACGCCTCGCAGCTCCTAAAGGTCAGCTGTCTTTGGGGGGAAAAGCAGCCGTGAATTACACGGTCGGCGGCGGACGGAGAGCTTATCTGAGTGCTTCTCTCTGGTAAACGAGTTAGCAGACAACGAGGAGCTAAATCTGTGGAGTGAATGCGTGCTTTGTTTGAGCGCTCGTGCCTCCGCAAATGTTTATCCAACTGTGCCTTCAACTTTAGCTTCATTTCTGAAGCATCTTCACGCTCACAAGCAGCTCGTACTACTTTATAGTTTGACAATAAAACCAAACAAAAGAGCCAAAACTCTAAAATCAACTTCAAGTTAACTGTGAATTCATCAGCGGTAACTGCTAATAATAGCATCTGGTGTACAACATACCCTCCGGCTGCCTTGACGGGTGATAAACCTGTAAGTCGAAGGGCTGTGTGTTGGTGCGCTGCACCACGGTGACGTTGTGTCCCGTCCACTTGTTAGCTTTGGCCAGAGTGTTGGTCCTCCAGTCTGTCCAGTACACCTCGCCTCCATACATGGTGACAGCAAACGGGTGGGCCAAGTACTCGTGACCCCGGAGCACCTCGATCAGCCCAGAACCGTCATACATGGCAGAGTAGATCGCATCCGACCTTAAAAAAAAGAAAGAAATGCCAGAGACGTACACTGTAATCAACAAGGAAACCGCTTTTGCTGTTGCTATTTTAATCAGTGTTTTGTATATGCTTTTACATAACCAAGCAACATCTGCATGTTTATAAAGAGAATATATATAACGGCAGGAAAAGAAGGGAGAAAAGTGCGTGAGTCGGTGATGTAAGCAGTGTGTGGGTGGACGGAGTACAATGAGCGCAGTCTGCACTGCATACTGGGAGCCTGGTGGCGAATGTTACCTGGCATCAATCCAGACGATGCGTCTCTCCATGTAGTCCACAGTGAGTCCGTTGGGCCAGCCGCCGCTGCCCGTCTCCCTGTGGATGGTGCGCCTGCCTTCGCCGCTCATCGAAGCCGCCTCGATCCTGGGCAGACTCGCATCCCAGTCGGTCCAAAACAGAATGCTGCCAAGAGGAAAGGGTCCAGCGTGAGGAGGGATTTCACAGGTGTGCACGGCAACGTCAGAAAAGAACCCACTCATAAGAACCGATCCATCTACTGTATGTCTGCGAGTCGGATTCACGTTTGTGTTTCTCACCCATCACGGGGGTCCAGGGCGATGGCCCGGGGGTGCTCCACTTCTCCAGCCAACAGCGTGGTTCTCATGGTCCCGTCCAGCCTGGCCACCTCAATCTGGTCCAGGTTGCTCTCCACCCAGTAGATGTTCCCTGCTATCCAGTCCACGGCCAGGCCCTCCGGAGTGGCCAGTCCGTACTGGATCACCACCTCCAGACTGGTCAGGGCTGATCGCAGTACAGACAAACAGGCTCAGAACTGAGGCAGCAGACTGTGGTTTATCAGGTGGAAATCATAAACTTATACTCTTAGAAATAAGTAAAGGGTTGTTTTATTTTTTTAACCATGAAACCAAAAACATGCTGAAAATTCTGAATATCTTTATAAAGTTTATCAAATTTTCAGCTAGGTATCCCTACATATTGAACAATCTCAAACCCTCAAGTCAGTCTTGCTTGAAGTATTAAAGTACGACTATAATAAACTGTTTTAAAATTCCAACCAAGACTGATAAGCACAAAACTATAAAATCAAACTCAAAAGTCTTCCTATGTCATGAACTTTATATCATACGTATACTTGTTGGCATTCTCAGATATTTTGAGCCTGGGGGGAATTTTATGCAGAGTTTGCATGTTCCCCCTGTGCATGCCTGGATTTGAGATTCTGTACAAGACACTGGGGCTGTGAACAGATTGTTGAAGTGTTTGTCCTTCTGCCATTTAATGCTAAATTTCGGGATATTTTTCAGACATGATAAAAGAATAACTGAATAAAAGAAATTTATTCAAACATAATTTTTCCAAACCTGTTTAAAGGTGTCACTCAATTCAGATAATTTTGGGTAATTTTGCTCAGTTTGAGTAAAGACTTCCCCATTTTAATGCCTTGTTTCCTGTTTTTTTTTTTTTTTTTTTTTTTTTTGCACACAGAGTCGTCTTTACTCAGCTGTTGGCACCGTTCAGCGAATGCCAACAACTTTGGACACGCTGAAACGACCTCCATGGCGGTCTCTGAGCTGGCTGACAATGTCCTCACTCAGAAACCCCCGTTTCACTGGTGAAACTTGTCGAAGTGGGAATGGAAGCTGCGGCGTGTCGGGCCTCCTACGCTGCACCGGAGTTCTGGCTGCAGTCACGCACAGCGAGTACCGAGACAAATGGGAAGAGACAAAGCCTTCCGTGTGCCCCCTAAGTGCCGCGCTGGGAACACAACCTTGATTGGCATGGAGACCCGGGGTTCGGGAGCAGCGCAGGCAGACTGTGACCTGGGAGATTTATTCAGGGTCACAGACCGCCGCTGCCGACCACGGACCCTTTTAAAATCCATTTGGCTCGGAGAAATTATGGAGTGTATTTGCTAAACGGAAGCGGACACGCCGGCCAAAAAGCATAAGCTGCTGCCACGATCAACACTTCATTTGACTATTCTCCACAAAGAGCTGACATGTTTCTAAATTAGACTGTTGGACTGGAAGAGAGCTGCCGTACCTCCATTATCGGACAGCTTCCCTCGGTAGATCTTGTCCTCCACCACGTCGGTCCAGTACAGGGTGCTCTGGTTGAGGTGGAAGTCTAAGGCGATGGTGTTCCTCAGGCCCGGCACCAGCACACTGAACTCCCCCTTGTGAAGGTCGATCCGTCTGATCTCGTGGCGATTGGAGAAGATGATGAACGGCTTGAAGGGATCTGAGGCGGAGAGAGATCTTTTATGTGCGGATCTAAATCTCACCGCTCAGCTTCACAGAACCTTTGGTCAAAATCCAGTCACAGACATGTTTACTGCCTCCGTCTGTCACTTATTAAAAACTATATTTCCATAAACGACTCCGGGTCTTTTTAACCCGAGTTTGATCTCTTCAACTCAAACCATTCCTGCTGCTCCTCACCGGTGCTTTTGCAGCTCTCCATGTCGGACTCCAGCTCCCAGCCCTTGTAGCAGGAGCATTTCACGCTGGATTTTTCTTGCTCACACTTCTGACTACACTTGAGGTGTTTGGCGCAGAAACTCTGGATCTGACAGGTCTTGTTGTCGGCTCCCAGCTCCATCCCCAGAGGACAAGAGCACATGTAGCCCTCCCCAGGGATGATGCTGCAATTGTGACTGCAGCCTCCATTGTCCAAGGAACACAAATCTGCCAGCAAGAAGAAGAAGAAAAAAAAAAAGAAAGACATGAAAGTGTTGCTCATTCAAATGAACATACTGGCTGAACTGGAACATTTGGCCAAAATGTTTTTTTTACCACAAAGTTTCTCATCTGATCCATCGGGACAATCGTCGGTGCCGTCGCACAGCTTCTCGGCGGGCAGGCAGATGGAGTCGTTGGTAGCACACATGTGATGGGACAACTTGCACACCAACGCCTCGCAGTTGTCCTCGTCCGAGTTGTCCTCACAGTCACTGTCGCCGTCACACACCCAGGCCTTGCTGATGCAGCGGGCTGGTGGGATCAGATAAGACACGGCGTCACAAACACTTTCAAATTCTCCTCCTTAAAGTATAAAGTTCCAGGTGTTTTTCGAGAAATCCTCGTTGATCTGTGCTGAAAAACCTGACAGGAGTCTTACCGGAGTCTCTGCAGCTAAACTTGACGGCCGGGTCGCACATGTGCGTGACGCCCTCACAGTTGTTCTCGTCGCTCAGGTCCATGCAGTCGGTGTCGCCGTCGCAGCGCCAGCGCATGGGGATGCACAGGCCGTCCATGCGGCACTGGAACTCGTCGACGTGGCAGCCGCCCGGAGGACGCGTTGCTGGGGAGGAAACGGCAAGGTGTTACGGCTCGCCAACTCAAGAGATGGAGTGCTCAGTTAATCTGACGTTAGAGGAGCTATAAAACCGGAGCAGAGGTCGGCGGCTGGAAAATAACTGAACGGAAACATCAGCCAGCCGTCCGACACACACCATGCACGCACTTGGCGGAGTAACGCGAGGGGAGTGAACAGGCTATTGCGGTCATTAATTATTGTGTAGGTATGCTGGGATGCCGGAGGAACGGCCTGACACAGTGCCAAGTCGAGCAACAATGACACGCACGGCGCGGTGACTGATGTCGGGGGTCGATTAGAGCGGCAGCTCAGGAAGCGGCACAACGACATCCCCTCATGGCAAAGGTCAGCGCTTGGCACAGCGAGAAGGGGAAATGGAAACAGGCACCTCTCAACACAGGAACCCAATATACAGGCGATAGGATTGCTTTTTTATTTCGGCTAATAACTTCCAGACGGCAGGCCGGGGGAAACACACACACACGCACACACACACACGTGGATGTACGCACACATACAGACGAGTACAGATTGCTCATTAGAGCAGCAGGTCACGCTGGGATCCGTCGACGCATGCTGGGACTTGACAGCAGTTGGCTACTTTCCCGCGCGGATCAAACGGCACAGGCGGCATCAGAAGACGCACATCGTGTACAGAAGCATATGTTACGGCTGCTGAAGCTGCAGCGTCGCGTCAGTCAGTTAAAGAGCGTCAACACGGCCACCAGCTACTCAGGACTGTCAGCACGCTCCGTCCATATCGCCGCGGCGCAGTCAAAACATCTGCGCCTCCTGCGAAACAGTCTAATTGTTATCTAACCACAGAACACAATCGCATCCTGCACAAAGCAACAGAGAGGATTTGGAGTGGATGATAAGTGGAAGCCACCGGGGCAGGCGGGAACTTGCGGAGCAGTGGAAACATTTCAGACGGGAGGAGGTTTCTGTGACACTGTGTGTCTTTCCAACTGCATCATGTGAAACAGGAGCTGACGCAGGTGACGTTTCATTTCCAACCACAATGAAATCAGGTCACAGGATAGCCATCAGAACAGCATCTTCTCTCTCTCTCCTTTCCTCACCCTGGTTGGTGCAGTTGGCGTGGGTCTCGTCGCTGTAGTCTCCGCAGTCATTGTCGCCGTCGCAGGTCCAGTACTCCGGGATGCAGCGGCCGCTGTTGCATTTAAACTGGACGCTGGAGCAAGAGTGGCTGCAGCCCGCCTCGTCACTGTTGTCCCCGCAATCGTTGTCTGCACAGGAAACAGACCCAAAAAGTTTAACCTCACCCACCGGACTATAAACAAATTTCATACAAGGCAAAGAAAGATTCTGCTCACCGTTGTCGCAGCGCCAGTTGATGTTGATGCAGCGCCCGTTGGCACAGGTGAACTGGGTTAGAGGGAAGCAGGTGGGATACGCTGGAGGACGGCGAGGAGACGTCAGATACAGAATCAAGTGCAGCATTATGTAATATTCCTGCTCAAACAGCAACTAAAAAGCCTCACCACACGAGTCCGGTTCATCGGAGCGGTCTCCACAGTCGTCATCCAGGTCACATGTCCAGGAGATGGGGATACAGCGCCCGCTGGCACACGGGTACTGGTTGGGTGGGCATGTGCGGGCTGGCAGGAAAATGAGCAATAAAAGACTTCACCGCCATAAAAATCCTCCCTTTCCTTTTGCAATATTCCTAATTTCACGCCCACATAATAAAACTGAGAACAGGGTGAAGGAACAGCGGCGGTCACACTCCTAAAAACCTAAAACACCCTGAAAGTCCTGCGTGCTGATTCTATACTCAAGAAAAATCTAAAAGATTATAACTTCAATCTTTATATATATCTAATGAGAATCAACTCAAAGTTCAATCCTTCTTGACAGTGTTGTATTCTTTCTGCTGTCTTTTTTCCACTATGGCTGATTGGTGTAGCCTACTAACACGCCTACACTGTACTAAACTTAGCTCCAATCCCACTTCAGCTCATAGTGAGGCACTGAAACTGCAAAATCTTACACTACACACAAAATGTCATCACATAATTATTGATTAAGAAAATCCTCACAGAAGCTCTACAGAAGCTGAACAATACTAAGTAACTGCATTACTGCTTCAGTTGTTGTTCTTTAATATATATAAATGGATTTCGCCAAGTTATAAAAGCACTCACTGAGATCATAAAGTTAAATTTGCTCTCCTGCTCAGTAACAAAAGACAGAGCTTGTGTTTACCAGAGCAGGTCGTGTTGGACTCGTCCTCGTCGTTGCCGCAGTCATTGTCTCCGTCACACAGCCACCGCAGGGGGATGCAGCGGTTGTTCTGGCATTTAAACCGATCGGCTGGGCAGGTGTGCTGGTCTGTCAGGAGATATGAACACTGTTCAGTCACTTTTTCCTTTTTTAACTTATGCATCTAGCAAATTGTTAGCAATGTAACCGAGCCAGTCCCCTGAATAATACAGCCACGGGCCTAACTATGTCATCTGAAATTCAATTTTTAAAAAAAGGGAAAGCATCCAAGAAAAAATATGAGTCGTTTCTGTTCACTATTGGCCCGATGACGACGGCAGCGGCCAGTGAAATTACAGCCACATGACGCCTCATGGAAAGAACCAAATCTTGGAAACTTCAGTTTGTGCTCCGTCAGCCTGTGTTAGTTAAGACCCTTAAACGCGATCCTGTTTATCTGTGTGTTGCTGCGTCACCATGACAATGGCGCGGCACGCTTACGGCAGAGGTCGAGGGCCTCGTCGCTGTTGTCCAGACAATCGTTGTCCCCGTCACACTTCCAGCGCTCTTGGATGCAGCGGTTGTTCTTGCAGGCGAACTCCCCGGGCTGGCACTGCGGCGGCGGCATGTAGGAGGGGTTGGCTGGAGATGAGGTCAGGAACACAAACAGACGGACCGTTGAGACAAGAGCCAAACACCGACACGCCACAAAGCCTATCGGCCATTAAGTGGGCTTTTCTCTGTCCTGACGGTGCCTAAATATTGGTAGACGTCGCTTAAAAAGTTTTAAGAAAGTAAACATTTAGTAAAGGCTGGCAAACGGAAAGCCCAGCCTGGAATTCTTGAGCTCGGCTCATGTTGAGTAATGAATTTTCCACAGCCGTCGCTGGTGAAGCTTCTTTCCCGGTAAAGCGGATAAGTACCTTTACAGGTGACGTTATCGACATCGAGGATTTGATCGTCGGCGCAGCCGCAGGACTGCCCATCGGGAATAGCGAGACACAGACTGCTGCACCCTCCATTATTAACTCGACACGCATTGGAGCCTACACAGACAGACGAAGGCAGAAGTTAGTCATTATGCAATCCTGACTCAAGTGGAAGGAGAAAAAATATGAAGGAAGGGACGGCGGCTCTACCTTGCTGCTGGTGTGCGTCATAAACTCTGATCTCAAAGATGGGCGGCCGCTCGTTGCGCAGTAAAGTGACGGTTTTAGTGACCTGGTCCAGTTTGTAGATGCTGCCTCCGCGGTATTCGTTCCAGAAGAGGAATTGTTTATAATGGCACAAGCCAAAGGCGTGATTAAGCTCCTGCCCCTCATACACAACCTGTCAATTCAGGAAACAAAGAGGAATAATGTATATGGCAATACGAGTTCATTCTGAAAATAAAATACTTCTCAATTCCAAACCTTTCGCTCAGTGGTGTTGAGATAAACCAGCTCAATGCGGTCGTAGTAAGCGTCCACCCAATATAAGATGCCCTGAGGAATGTCGAGGCTCAAGCCGTTCGGCCACAGCACCGTCTTGCTGGTCAGAAACACCTGGTGGTGCGAACCGTCCATCCAAGCCTTCTTGATCTTCCCTCTGTTGCTCTCTGTGGGATCCTCCTCCCAGTCGGTCCAGTACATCCAGCTGAGGATGAAAAATTCACAGATGAGATGAGACATTTCTCAAGCTGTGACAAATGTAATTTCGAACTGTGAAGTTCTTTGATGAAGCTTCCCATGAAAAAACAAAGCACCAAGTATCCAAGAAAAAAAAAAAAAAAAAAAGAAAGAAAAAAAATCCCTTGATTGAAAGCATGCCAACTCCCACATACACCAACGCAAACGTGACCGGCGAATATCTGCACTGCAGGCAGCCCACGTAGCTGCAAGCCACATACCCTCAGATCATCCTCCCCCCAAACATAACAGCTCAAATATTTATACAGAAAGAATATCGAATTAACAGACCCATGCTGGGGATCCACAACAATGGCCCGAGGGTGGCTCATTTTGCCCTCGATGAGAGTCTTGCGGGTCTGTGAAGCCTTCTCCAGCCTGGCCACACTGATAGTCTTTTTAGGCCCGTCGTCTGTCCAGTAGAGATTACCTCCCATCCAGTCTACCGCGATCCCCTCCACTGTGTGGATACCTGAGATAAGCCGAAGAAGGCAGTGTGAAAAATCTGTTATTAACCGGACAAAACCAGGAACCTCATCTGGAATAACATTACCGACGCGTTTTTCAAAATAGCAGCAATCAGAGATCGGTTCTTACCCTCTTTTAGTATGGTGTCCCTCTCTGTACCGTCGATCTTCTGTCGGCCAATAATGTAGCTGGTGGCATCAGCAAAGTAGATGAATTCACTGGCGGCATGGAAATCCAGAGCTCGGGGGTTCATTAGGTTCTCAATGGGGATCATGTACTCATCAGGCACCTTTGCATTCATGTCCATGCCCCTGATAATCCCAGGACGGCCCTTACCGTACACCAGGAAGAGCTCGTGGTCTGGCTCTGCAGGACGCGATCAAAGAAGAAGAGGTGGGTAAATGTTTTCACTTATCCCACCATTAGCTCGCTGCCATGCTTCATTAGCAGCAACACGTTCATCACTGTCAAATTAAAGTCCCCGATACTCACTCTTGCAGGATTTGCCATCGCTCCCCAGACTGAACCCCGAGCGGCAGCGGCAGGTTCGGGTCTTGTGACTGTTGCTCAGCAGACAGATGTCAGAGCAGCCGCCGGCCTTTCCAAACTGATCCAGCGCACACGCGTGGCTGCGAACTGCGGAAGGGCGGACAGGCAACGTTTAGGTCACGACACACGTCAAGTGAAGTCCGGGGGACAAACGCGGACCGGCCGGCGAAGAGCTGCGCACCTTGAGGCTGTCGTCTCTGGTGGTAGACGTGCAGCGCGGCTCCTCGGTCTAACCGAGCGACCACCTGGAAGTCGGAGCTGTTGAAGCGGTTCACTCGAATCACGCTGGTCTTGGGATTCAGGTTGCCTTCGTCAGAGTTTGTCGCATAAAGATAGTTCTCAAACACTGTCAGTCCGTACAGGTGCTCAATCTGGTACAAGAAAGAAGACAGACGAACGATAAAGTCACAAACACGTCACGTTAGACACCGACAAACACACTTTCACTGAAGCAGCTCATGGCGCCTGACTAATAGTTTGTGTTATTTCATTTGAGTACGCATTTTTTTTTGGCAGATCTATCACAATTAAAAATGTGAAGACATCTCTGAGAGACAAACAGACCCAGAATCAGAGCTACAGATAGTGTTTGTGTAAACTTGGCACGGACCAGCACGACGGATCCACTCCCCATCTGCTGTTAGGCAGAACGAGAGCACTTCTACTTTTATAAGGGGCTGATTTGTGCAGCTCTCCTCTACTGTCAGAAAAATGTATGGCCCGGTATCGCGTTACCTCCCTCCACCTCTCACACACACTGCACCACCGCCGCCACGTTTCACCCCCCCCCCCAAAGACCCACAGTCCTGATTTCATTAAGAACATTACTCCTCTATAAGTTCGAGCCAAGCTTCACGAGGGCCGGGCTAATATGTTTAGAGAGGCACTGGCGAGGAAAATCACACACACTTTAAGTATTATCAATCAAGGCAATAAAAAGGCCTCATCCCCCGGAGAGACATACTCGCTCTGCTGAGACACTCAGGGGACGAGTGAAAAGCTGCACTGCCTCTAAAGATCAGATCGAATCAGCGATGATACAGATTTAAACAACAGCTGTTTCGTGTTATTGATGGAAAGAGAAGCAAATATAGACTCAGGGATATCCGAGCACACATTTTCGTCTGGATACAGGCGTGTTGGGCTCACCAGCAGACCCTGGATGATGGTGTGTCGGTTCTTGCCCTCGTAGTCGACCACTTCGATGTAATCCAGGTAGGCGTCGGCCCAGTACACCAGCCGGTTCACCAGGTCCAGGGTGATGCCGTGGGGGAAGACGATTTTACTGTCCACCAGCTTGGTGCGGTTCTGACCGTCCATGTCGCAGCGCTCCACCCTCGGAGTGGAGCCGTAGTCCGTGAAAAACACTTTCCTGTGGAGGAAGAAGATGGGGGAAATAAACAGGAAGGTATGGTAAGATAAAGGAACATTATTTCACTGCTTTGGGGTCTGGGGACTGCCTTTTCCCATCTTGGGCATTCCCTTCACATTCTGAGGTGAAATCAGGATGAAAGGGAGCAAATTGATTATAAATCCAAATCATCTTATTTAAATACACATTTTCACAATTGAATATACTATGAGTATAAAATACAAAACTGGGATTAGAAAATGCTCTAATAACACTATAATAACTGCTGCAGATTAATGAATTGTAATTAAAACTTACAAAGAACGACTTCTGAGAAAGATTTTCACTTTAGGAGGTCTGGCATTTAAACAATATTTCAACTTGGAGTGAAAATGAGAGAGTTGACAATGTCAAATTGTGATTTCTGAAATTTTCTAATTCCTGCATTTTTATAATTTATCGGCAGCAGCATTCGGTCTCCTCTATCTTAACATGATTTTGTGAACGTGAAATAAAAAAGAAATGGAGAATTGATACTGTGAAAAAGGAAGTCCGTCAGATGGCAGCTGTCAGTAACGAGGAAGCCGAAACAGCCGACATATCCAAGCGTCTATGTGAGGCTCAATGGTCAGTCTAGGTTTCCGTCTGGAAGAAGGGCTTTGATTTTTCGCTGCCTGCTGTGTCAGCACATTGTCTGATCATACGACAGCATTTTCCTCTCCGGCGTTGCTAAAACAGCCCAGAGGGCAATTCTAGGTCAAGAGGACTGGAGGAGAATACGGACCCCATGGCTGGATCCAAGGCGATGCCTTTAGGGTTGTACAGCTCCTGATCCAGCAGGGTCACACACGTCTTGCCGTCCTTGTTGCAAACAAACACTCGGTCGTCCACGTCATCCACAAAGTAGAAATTTCCAGTCAGCCAGTCTATGGCCATCTGCTCCACATCTGAGTGACGGAAAGAGGAGAGTGGAAGGAGGAGACCAAACAGAACCAGTTAAAACACAAAGCTTCATCTTCACCCTCCGTCATATACCAGAGCAAATTCAGAAACCTGAAATTCAGTGAAAAACTAAGAAAAAGTGAGTGTCAAACTCACACATTAAAACCAAAGTTCTTCTGTCAAATTTTCAACAATTATTGAAAGAATTACAAAATTTCACCTGGAATTAAGGTTATGAACCTACAAGACAATGAACCTAAAGCAAAAAACAACATAAAACATGTCTTAATAATATGTCGTGCAGACACAAGCTGCCATAATTTACAAGGAGGATGGTGGAGAGGGCTTAGTCGATGCCTGAGATGTGTTCATGGTAAAGATCTCAGCACATGATTCATTCACAATTTGAGTCATAATTTTCACACCGAACAAATCGCTACTGGCCCCCTTGTGCTCTGGATACAAATATATCTTGTCACATTCATGGATTTATTCATATTTTCTATTCAGCTTGTCACATGTCTTTCTGCCTGTGGGAGGAAATGCAAACAAACAAAAATATTTCCATGATATGACAGAAATATTGCGGCAGAAGTTCAGACATGTTGTGCGTCAGCTTGAACGCGACTCTGAGTGACCCACAACTGGTGCATCTCTGCTTACCAAGGAAGAAGAAATGTTGTAATCCCATTTCTGGCAGCCTCTACAAGACAATCTAGAAAGAGGAAGCGCTGCAGAGACGGACCTTTATTTCTGATGAGGGGACTGGGTTTGTTTAAACAGCTGCCAGAGCTCGTCCTTTACAACAGGCCCACTGTAGACACACTCTGTAAGGGGCCACACTTGTCCCTTCAGGAAATCTAAGCGACAACTTTGATGGCGGGGTGCACGAGCGGGATGTAACATCACTGACACTCAGCCGGAGTCTTCCAAAGCTTTGGCCATTCATAAAGAAACGTCTGTGCTGGAGCCTCCGCCCAACAATGCTGCCAGGAGCACAGAGCTGCACGGACACATCTGGGCCCAATACAGAAAACCTCCTCCCCTCCTACCCAACATGCACTGAGCTCCAGACTGGAAGCGCAGCATGAGACTTATGCTGTTCTTGCTTATGCTACGAAAAAGTGGGAAGGTTGGAGTTCTACCAGCAGTCAGGGGAGTTTGGTGCACGTTCCAGCAAGAAAGAAGTCACGGATATTCAGCTGGCCTCAAGTCTAAGAGTGAGGTACTTTCAATGCAGAAATGATTAAAAAAATCGAGTATAGGTGTTGTGTCAAAACCAGTCTACTATCTTCCATAAACATGAGCAGCAAGATTCTGACACAGGAGAAAACTTTCTCACAGAGCTAGGAGGGATAGTGATATTCCCACTGGTATCAGGCCTGAAACTCTAAAGAAATCCAGCTGGAGGCCTGGCTGCACAAGACATTGATTAGATTCATATGCAGCGGCGAAAGACAGTTGTGCAACTCTGTAACTACTGCGTTGTGTAACAAACTACAACAAGTGGACCCCCCGAACCAGAAAAGCCAGCCAACATGTTGACGTCTTCACTCATGCAGCTTTCTGGTAAGTGGAAAGTTTGCTGGGAAACTGAATGAACACACCCCTTTCTTCTCATCTGGCCACCCTGCTCTCACAGGCCCTTTCTCTCTCTCTCTCTCTCTCTCCCTCTCTCTCGACCAGTACCACCTTCCAGCTCACACCGCTCTGCGGAAACGTTTCGTAAACTGAGGGGGTCTCACCGGCAACAACAAGCACGCTTTGCACCCACACAGCGCAGTTATTTACATACAGGGCCACAGCTCACATAGTTTCTCTAACTACTCATATAACAGAAACTAGACTGGGAAGGAATGCCACAAAGTGTCAACTTTAAGGCTGGTTCCTCTATTTGCATGTCAGTGGAAGAATTCCTATATTTACTGTACATGTCTGTGCTGGGTGGAGAGAAAAAGGAAAAAAAAAGAGGAAGAAAAATCACCATCGTCCAGCCTCCATAATCCTTTCCATGCCATGAAGATCCTGTTAATCTGTGCAAAAACCTTTTTGACCTCTGAAGAGCGTGGTTTTGGAGTATAGAGATTATGGTTCTCCGTAGGGATCCGACATATGACCTCTATTTAAGAGTCAGTAATTCCTAACAGTTATGGCACCGGCAAATCCCCCACTGCAACAAGTGGAAAAAACAGGCTGCGGACTAGATAGAAGGCCTGATGATATAGAAAAAAAATTTCTGAGCTGCAAATATTCATTTTACTGGAATTTTATATGTAACTGGAGTTTAAAAAAACCAAAAAACCAAAAAACAAAGGTGGAACTGGATGCCAGCACAGTATGCCTATAATGAGATCTCAACGTTCATTTACAAAGACTTTCTATGCGCGAGCAATGGACACGGAGGGAGGGACACGCTGGCTCCTGCTGTGCAGTCCGGCTCAGAGGGTGGAGAGAAAAGGACGAGTCGGCTCTGCCTGCCTTTCATCTCCCCGGTCAGAGAATCACACACGCAGACAGAGCAGGCCACATCTGGAACCCTCGTCGACTTATCTCCCTCTGCGCTCACAAGCTATAAATCACCCCGTTTGTGTGAACCCTGCTTCAGACCCTGCACCTATCCCCACGTTATGCTCACTAGTGCACCTGAGTCCAGCTTGCTATTAAAAAACCCTGACCAGAACAGGAAGCGAGACTTATTTTATAACTAAAGTTTATTATTAAGAAGAAATGAAGCACATGAACTGATGGATTCAGTTAACAGCTGTATTTTACTGACACTTTAATGTAAATTGGAGTCACTAACAGGCAGAAAACAACACTGTTTTATCTCAACCGGATTGTTTTAAACAGCATGAGAGGCCAAGAGATGTAATGTAAACGCCAAACAACTGGAGCCACACACACACACACACACACACACACACACACACACACACACACACACACACACACACACACACACACACACACACACACACACACACACACACACACACACACACACACACACACACACACACACACACACAAAACACACACACACAAAACACACACACACAAAACACACACACACAGGACCCCATAAAGAGTGGAAATAGAGATTCAGATTATTAGCTTCTGCTAATGAGTGTGTGTACTTCTATCCTTAAGTCTTGAGGAAAAGGAAGAACAGTATGTCAATAAGAGGGTTCCAGAAGCAGGGCTGGACCGCGTGTGTTCTGGGTGTGTGTGTGTGTGCGTGTGCGTGGAGGAGCCTCAGCTATGAGCATGTTACAGTGACCTGACTGGACAGGACCTGGGACGACCGGAGGAATGTAGAGGCTGTTCAAGGCTGACATAACCCAACAGAGGAATGTAAATACCATCTGCATGACCATTCTCACACACACACACACACACACACACGCACGCACGCTCAGTCTCGTATTTCTATCCTTGTGGGGACCGTCCATTGACTCCCATTCATGTCTAGCCCCTAACCCTGACCCTTACCCTAACCCTAACCCACACCACAACAAAGCCTAACCCTAAAGAAATGTTTTTGCACTTTTACTTTTTTCAGTAACAACAACATGGTCAAGAAAACACTGTTTCTCCTACTTAGGACCGGAAAAAGGTCCCCACAAGGCACGTCGTTCCACGTTTTGCTATCCTTGTGGGGACATTTGGCCCCAACAAGGATAGAAATACGAGAACGCACGCACGCACACACACACCAACCACTACCTTCTCCCTCTCGTTTGATTATTCCCTTCACTTTTGCTTGGGTTTTTGTTCTCAGGGTCTCTTCTGCTTCCACTCACAGGAGAAATCTTCTATCCTGGAAACTGTTTTGATCTGACAATTGCTTTCCCTATTGTGTTCAGCCACATCAGAATGGCTGTCTGCATCTCCTGCATGGTGGTGGTGGGGGTCGACACACCAGACAGTGGGGGGGGGGGGTTGCCCACAGACTTACAACTTGGACCAAAAAGCCTTTTAATAAGGGTGAGGAGGACACTGCAGTTTAAACTGAAATAAATAAATGAATTAATGCAATGTCTGTGAAGTCACTGTGGACTGTTTCAGACTCTTTCGGCATTAAAATTGCCCACAGTGTTTCTTCAGGCTTAAGAACAGACGTGTCTGAGCTTAAATGCAGACATAAACAAGCAATGTGAGACTGGGGGAAAAGGAAAATCAAAAAAAGGAGCATCAAATCTTCACTTGTTTGGGGAATGGCTTTGTTTCTACATCAAAAATGCACCGTCTTTGCATTCATACATCCTGTGGAACATATCTTCTGTTGTGACTCACCTGCTAAAAAAAATATCAAGTACAGAACATTTAATTGTAGACTGGAGCGAAAAGCCGTGGCGGCATGTCACAGCGATGCAGCAGAGGTGACAGAATCAACCGGGAAGGCCCCTGTTTGAGGACTCCGGGGTCTTCGAGCCTCCTGACCTCCCTCAGCTGTCAGCAGAGAGCAGTTACACAAGCCTCATTAAGGGCAGACAGCAGCCGGGGCGCTTCTCATCACGTCACAGGTCTCACATCCCGCATCTCAGGGTCCTCAAACCCGGCTCCTCCGGTTGTTTTCTCCGAGTCTGCTGTTACATGCCCGGGGCTGATTCTCAAGGGAAAGCTTCCCACGTGCACGTCTGCCTGCACACGCACGCTAAATCCACGCCCTTGCCTTTTTATGTTTTGTCTACTTTCTGGCCCCCATTCTTAGAGAGTAACGGCTCTGTCAGCCAGGCGAGGAAAAACAAACCTTGTCAGGCTCGTAAGCAGAGATAAATCATGTCAGCGATATATGACTAAGACTCTCACTGGGAAGTGATCGCACGCTGTGTGTGTGTGTGTGTGTGTGTGTGTGTGTTGTTGTCCAAGAGATGCATCTTAAAACAATTCCTATGGAGGACTGTGCATCCGCAGGGCAAGCATTCATCATCACCGTTCATCTTCAACACACAAATATGCGCTATCTGCCCGCCACGTCTTCTGGGACAAAATGTACAGGCAGAGAGGACGTTTTCTACGAAGACCTTACACCAAATGTTATCGTTTTAGGAACCAATGACAAGGAGATGCTTCACCAGATTAGACTCACACACACACACACAAAAAAAAAAAAACATTTCCAGGCTTCTGAACAGCTGCACACTCAGTACATAAATCAAGATCAACTGTATGTTACTGTTTGCCTGTCAAGAAATGTGCAAACTACCGCCTGAAGGCACGCTGGCAGCCTTGTATGTATCATATCGCTGCGAGTCGGCTACACGCGTACTGCTTCTCCGTGGTGCTCTCGCCGTGCGTCAGGGTGCCCTCGTTCTCCGACAGACCTTTATAGAGGAATCCAGCTGAACTCAGCGTTTCTGTTTGGCACTTCTACGCTGCTACGAGCAGCGTTCAGAGACAGAGCCGTGTTGCTTAACGCCTTACACGAATCTGAGCTGGCAAATACACAGAGCTGACCACTGGAATCCTGGGGCAAAGTATGTAAATTTCACGTCTGACAGCTCTGACTGATTACAGCAGAGCTGCTCGAGTGCTCTTACACTAGACGTTTATTTCACCTTTGCTGGCAGTCTGTACCTCAAAATGCCACGGCCCTCATTGTACAACCGCTTCGAGGAGTAATCGGTATGAAAATACAGTTCCCTTCACACAAAAACCCAGAGCTCCCCCATTCCCTGCTGGGTAGATTTTACTCACGGTGCAAGCTGAGGGAGATGTTGATGGTGCGGATGTTGCCGACGTTCTTCAGGTCTTGGATGCTGGCGCACTTCAGCTGGGTGGCGGCGGGCGTGTCCCCCACATCGATCCAGCAGACCGTCTGCTCGGCGTAGATGAAGTCCATGGCCATGGTCTGCTTGGTGGGGATGGAGGGCAGGCGGGACGTGGTGCCGCTCAGAGACGTGCATCTGATGTCGTGGAGGTTGGCGATCAGCAGCACGGGGGGACGATCCACGGGGTCTGATTGATTTAACGAGACACGCAAAGGTTACACACACACTCAGTGTTCAACTGTAAAACAAACGACGAGTGTCTTTCCGTACCGTTCTTGGCTTTGCAGGAGCGGTTGTCCGGCTGAAGCAGGTAGCCTTCCACACAGCTGCAGGTGTACGAACCGTTGGTGTTTGTGCACGTCTGACTGCACGTCCCATAAACACTGCACTCATTGAAATCTGCCAAAAGAATAGACATAAATAGACATATAATTTCTAAATATTTGCATCATAGATGAGCTGAAATGCAGGTTACAGTCACAAGACAAATCACACCGTTACTCCGAGTTGTACTTTGGCCAAACTTAAATAACGCTGACAAATCGCCACCCACCTTTACACGTCTTTCCATCTGCAGCGACTTCGTAACCATGTCTGCAGTAGCAACGAGGGCCGTCGTGAGTCACCGCACAGTGGAACTGGCACCCATGGGAGGCACAGTCTGGTGCTTTTTCTGAAGAACGAGAAGCAGGGAGGCACGGAAAGAGAAGGAGAGTTATTCACTGCAGAGACGTGAAGGGTTGAATCTCCACTGTGAAAACCACAGCGGACGGCGATCGTGGGTGTATGTATGTAAGATTTGAACACGAACGCGTGTGTTTTTATGGAAGCATGTGAGAGACGGGGGTGATTTGAATGTGCACACATTAGAGGCCCTCTTCTTTCCCATCCCCAGAGGGGACTCAAGGACACATCCTTTTGGCAGGAAATGAAAGAGGGGAATCCACACATCCCCTCATCGTGCCCTCTATAGGATGTGCATGTGAATGCAGATGTGTGTGTGTGTGTGTGTGTGTCTGGGCTCGGAGATGAATAGAGCTGGGTGTCTGCCACAGATAGCAATGATAATCGGTCAGCCGGCAGCGCTCATCTGATCCCACTGAACAAATGATATCTCAGAAAGCGTTCAAGAGGCTTAAGCTTCCACTTCTGCAAAGTGTTTCATTACATACTTGAGTGCATCTAACAAGAAGCGGCGGGTGACCCTCATTGGGCGGGTTCTGAACCGGAGCCCGTTAAACCTGTGTACAAATCCACAGAGATCAGCTCATAAGGCAGAGAGCAGTATTTACAAAGTGGATGAGGTCTGCGTGTATTTATCAAATACTTTTCCATTAGTCACCCGGTCTCTACATGTATTTTTGAGCTATATAAAGTCCCAGTCTACCCAGGCTGATGAACCACTTCCACAAACAAGTTATCTGGACACGGAAGTTGGCAATTACACAAAAGTCTCGGGCCTTTCAAGTTGCTATAAAGTTTACTTGGAGCTGTCGTCAGAGCAATATATTCAAGCCCATACTTGTCAAAGTACAGGCTTGGTGACAGTAAGCTGAGTCATGACCAGGATGTTTTATGGTGGCGAACAGATGTGTACAAACTCTCTGTTTGGAAAAAGATCAAATGGAGTGATCACAGTACCATAATGACTGAAGTTCCCAAGTTCTCACTCAGAGAAGATCAAAACCAAACCAATCTTTAAGAAAAAAAAAAAAAAAAAACATTATTCCCAAAGGAATCAAACAATTGGAGTTATACGAGTTATGAGGAACTTTGATATTTAATCAGTGTGTGATGTGCTGGGTTTGAGCGGGGCTTTCCATCTTTACTCAATGCACAAATAAATCTGCTGAATCGCCTGAATCGTGTTTTGTATGGGGAAAAAAATCTGCCTCCTCACAGTTACTGTGCAAAAGCTGTGTTTAAAAAAAAAAAAAAAACCCAACAAGAATGTGGTCCTAAAATTATTTTTCTAGTGTAAACATTTCGAAATACACATTTTTCCATTGCTTACACCATTTAAATATGATGGATAAAAATGTTCCAAGAGACCTCAGAGACTGTTACAGCAGGTGTATAATCATCAGTTAAAATCTCTTGGTTGCAGTGCATGCTGGGTGACTTTCTTACACACTTTCATCATGTAACCACCGGTGCACATGTTTGAAGCTGTTATTTTCTCACACGTATTCAAAGAGTGAGGGCAAAATATTGTGAAAAGAGCGCGTTGGATTGATGACAGCTGAAGCTATTATTTCAGCCTGATATCGCAGCGCCACCATGGAAACATGGGAAGGTTGCCTCAGCACATTCACATCCATGTTTGTTGTGTCTGTCTGATCCTGACCAGAGCAGCAGAAAGCACCTCCGGGTTTGGATCTGCTGAGGTTTCTTCAAGGTAAAACAGACTTTTCTCTCCATTGATGCAAATGTTTCCTCATGTGGGTTTTTTTTCCTCCTTTTTTTTGTTGTTATGTAAAAGAGTCATGAGCTGCCTACACTGGAACTAGCACTATATAATTAAAGGCAAACGGAATAGAATTTAAAAAGGTTAAGATGTCGAAAAATAAACACTCAACCAGCTGCAAACCGAATTGATTAAGAAACAATCATTTAATAATTCACCACAGGCAAACTTGGATACAAATTCTAAGAAAAGCTTCACACTCACACCACCACCCAGAAAAAAAAAAAAAAAACCTAAAAAACAGTGATTGGTCATGGACACACAGTGTGTACAGCAGCTAGAACGGCTGAGCTGTGAAGAGCAAAGGACGGAGCAGTGAAGAGCCCTTATTACATAAAGCCTGTGGCACTCGGCATCATAATAACCCTTTTGTTGTTGCTCTAGTGAAAGGAAGAGTCCCCCAGCAAACACTTTAGCCCATAGCGAATCTATTCACCCGGCTTCACACTGGGAGAAACCACAGGCAGCCAGAGAGCTAATGTATCCACAATATGCACCTCTGTCCAGGGTCAGTTTGTAGTGTTTGTTACCTGCGTGCTCAGCTCAGGGTGGGCGACAAGAACAAGAATCTTAGTTAAATGTCAAAGACAATTGTAAATGTACAAGCTTTTATTTTTTTCATGCTTCATGTGAACACGACATCTCAGCTGACTTGAGCTGAGTCTCTCAGAAACATTTTCGTCATTGGCAGACTGACTGAAATGCAATTAAAATCTGAACAGATAATACACCAGGGGTGTCAAACACATTGCAGTTCAGGACTCACATACAGCCAAATTTCATCTTGAGCGGACCAGATTGGAGAAATGGTGTCGTAATAAAATGCAAATTTCAAGTTTATCTTTGTTGTGGCACAGAGCATACACAACAAAAATGTCACTGTTTTCCACAAAGCCAGGCGATTACTATGGAAAATAACTACAAATTCAACAGAAAGCCAATTTTAATGGAACCTTCTAGTGCAAAATCTCATGAAATGTTATAATTATTGTGTCCACGGTGGGTTTGGAGGGTGAAATACATAACATGCTTTCAAGGACAGACTTTGATGATCTTTCATGGCTTAAATATAAAGAAACCTCTTTTATAACGATTAAAACCGTGTATAAAGAATGCGATGTTGACTCTGAAAAACCTCTTGACTGATCTGAATGATCACTGTAGCAATGTCATATTAGAAAGAATGTTAAAATAAAAACTGTAGTTAAAAACAATTCCAAAAGATCTACAAAGATCTACAGTCAAACCAGCACTGGCAGCAAGGCGGACATTTGACCAGGGGTTAATGAATCAAACAAACAAATCACACAGCGACGCGCAGGAGGCCTTCAGGCCTAAACAAGCATGCAACAGTTATTGATTCTGTTCTGCAAGGACAGCAACCCTCAACCTCACTCATCTACAAGCTGCTGAAGAGAAGCAGTCTGCAAGAAAAGCACCAAAAGACTGAGTTTTAGTTGCAAAGACCCTGAACTGGTCTAACACCGGAGTGTGAGAACCGGAGCAGACATCAGTGACTCAGCAGAGGAGACTGAAGCCATGAGGTATGCCATAATGACAGCACAGGCTGCAGTGGCGAGCCTCTGAGGCTGCAACCAGCCTCTGCTGACACTCAGTCCGGAGCTGGTCCTGCCTTATGGTGGCCTGTTCACATCACTGCAGGAAAATCTTCCACTGCAGCGGACAGGGCCGAGAAGAAATCCAAAAACAAAGCAGACAAAAATGAGCAAATCAGTCCACTGGCAACAGAAGAGTCAGAGTAATGGGAAAAGTGACGGGGATGGAAAGAAGGGATGAGCTGCCCTTGGACTCGGGAGGGAGGGGATGAGGAAATTTATGAAAGTTGACATTTTCCTCTACGAAGGAATCGTGCGGCAGACGGTCCAGGTGCAGCTGGGTCACATGGGTTCGGTGAGGCGCAGAACCGGGGGTCACATGTGACGTTACACAACAAAACTGTCAGAAGTGAGTGATGATAAACTGATGAGTCACAAACTTTTCCCCTCAACACAATCACTTCCTCTATCCATCAACAAACTCCTAAACTAAGCTGTCCTCTAAAACTCAACCTCTCTCTGCATTTCTAGAACCAAAATCTGACATGGAAAAACAACAAACTTGAAAGACTTATACCCCTTTCCCACTGGCCAAAAAACCCACGAATAATCGGCTCCTCGTGGCAGTGGGAAATGTTACTGCCTCCGTGAAGCAAGTGTCTCAGATATTATTGTCCGGGCCACCAAGTTGCTGACCGCTGGGTGTACACTGTGTTCAGCAAACAGAATTCTTAGACGACACGACTGACCAGGAGTTGAGCTGCCTTCCAAAAGAAGTTGAGCGCATTATGAGTGCATCATTGTCCGACTCCGCAGAGAAAAGGAGCACTTCCTTAGAAGTGCTGCTGAAAGCGACAAGCAGAAAGATGAGGAACACTGGCGGGACTTCTGCAGACAAGACAAAGAAAGAAGTAAACTGGAGAAAGCAAACGTTGCACGGCGAGAAGGAGCGGCTGCAGGAACAGAACCAGCTGCTGCAGCAACAGTGTGTCCGACTGCAGGAGGAGGAGAGCGGACAGCGAGATCGCCCTACTGCTGGTGGACAAAAACCAGGTCCGTCACCAGCCGATGGACAGTAAGCTCCTCTGCAGCAACATGGAGCTCCTGATATGATCCCACCATCAGTGAGCCTCTGGACTCGCACGAGAGGATCTCCTGGATTTCCAATAGAGTCCAATGCTTTGTGTTTGAAACAATACATTGCAAATAAAAGCATGTCCTGGTAATTATTGCACTGGCATTCTTTATAGAAGATATGAAGTTAATTCAAGCTGCTTAAGCCGATGGTCTTCACACGTCACACTTTCAAAATGGAATGGTATTGGTGAATTAAGAGTCACTTCCAATAGCAGTCTGGGGGTTTTCTCGGGCTTTTCCATCGTGTGACATTTCAAAGAGGCAATTGACAGGACATTCCTACCTTTGTGCTCTCACTGTCTAGAAACAAGTCTTCACATGCCTTTGTCCTCAGTACGCAGCTGACAGGAGCCCACTGTTTCCTCACACGCTGCCATCAAATTATCTCACTTCTACTTTAACTGTGTTCCCCAAAACACCTGAAGTCTGTTTGAATGAGCTTTCAGGAGTTCGCACACGTTCAACTGATATATTGGCTATTTGACCAACTGCACCAAGCAGAACAATAATTTGCACACACATATTTTAAAAAGTCATGCAAATATTCACCAAATACTGATTTACAAAATCATCCAACCCAAATCTAACAGATGATTCAATCTGTAAAGCTACTGTGTGATTTCCTGCTTCCGTAATTCATCTGATCATTTACAGTAGCTGTCGGGTTGGGAGAACCTGTCCCAGATGTCTGTGTGTGTGTGTGTGTGTGTGTGTGTGTGTGTGTGTGTGTGTGTGTGTGTGTGTGTGTGTGTGTGTGTGTGTGTGTGTTTGGAAAACCATTCAGCAGGGAGGGAAACCAATAGTGAACATAAAGTGTATTTACTGGCAGTAGTTTGCAGGCTTCATTATCAAAGGGGGCAAAGTAACCATTTGCAAACACACAAAGGGCAGCAGGTTGAGTAATGAGCAAACAGTGGCTGGGTTGGTCCCCTGACGGTGGCGGCCCGCTGTCCAGACCTGAACTTACACAAACACAGATGCCCCAATGAACCGACAAAGTAGACACACGCTAATGTGACAGGTTTCCAGACACCTAATGGAAATTTGACTTTCTGAATGAACTGAAAAAAATCTTCATCAACATGAGTAAAGAAAGATTTTCCGAACACTTTACAACACTTCTATATAGGGATGGGAAAAAAAGAAGCAATAAAACAGGCCTTATCATGTGAGGCAAGTCTGGTAACAGCAGCCAATAAACTCATTTAGGTCAAGACCCACTCATGAATAAAGATTATAATGTGGTCTTTCCACAGGCCGCCTCGAGTAGCCTCAGACCGACTCTCATTCCACGGTTAATGGGACATGAAGGACAATGAAAGCTCGTAGGTAAACAATAGCATCAGGCCACTACAATAAGCAGGGTTTTCTCAGAGACGGCGAGTAAAAGAGAAAGGCCCTCCAGAGTACCGCCATGACCCCATTTTTTTTCCTCCCTATCAATCAGGCAGTTCTCGGGGAGGCAGGTCTAAAGGCCTCCACTCCCAGCAGAGGCCTCATCAGCCACAAAATGACAATGAAAGGATAAATGCAGGCCTGCAGATCAATGGACAGACTCCTCTCGCTTCTTCACGGCGAAAAAAAAAAAAAAAAAAAAAAAAAAGCATGAGTGGAAACAGTCTGGAAAGGCTAAGCAAACAGACTTTAATGTCATTAAGCACTAAAGTTTGTGTTTTATTGCGATTAGGTTAACAAAACAAACACTACAAACATGCAAATCTCCCATAAGAAAAATCAGTGAGCACATGAATATAAAGTGTGTAATAAAAAAAAAAAGTTGAGGGTCCAAAAATAACTTATCCTCCCTTCCCATCGGTCCACAACCCAAATATTATACAGTATCTTGCATTTGGAGGTTATTAAAAGTGATTTATATCAGCTCGTTTGTTACGCGACACCAAATAAACACGAAAATCCAGACAGGAAAACAGAGAACATGAATTTCCAACATGGGGCCGATTTATTTCTTTCCTGCTGCCTGGCAGGGCAAGAAGTTCAAGAAATAATAAATTTAAATATATATAAGTAAAATATTTCCACTATTTTATTCGATCACAGAAAATAAATGTTTTATAATGCAAATACGGCTCCTTGTTCCTTTTTTTTTTTTTGGTATTCTAACACTGAGGACATCGTGGCTTAATCACATCAGTCCTGACTTCACCTTCACATCACTCCTCAATTCAAAGCGCGCTCCTCCGTGTCGACGCCACGCCGCACGCTTTCAAAACACTTTTCAAATCTCTTTCAGCCAGATCCCATTCCTGCCTGACCCGACTCCCTCACACCCCTGGCCACTCTCTGTCAACAACGCCGGCGGGAGCAGCGCTCGGACACACTGACCGACAGAGCGTCCTTTCAGACGTCAGCGGCCAGGTACGGTTGCACAACTCGTGCGAGGAAACACTGCGATGCCTGTGAGCGCCGTTCCCTGAAAACTCACAAACAGCGACGGCCAAAGTGCTGCACACACTGCTGTGTTTGTACGTGGGGGGAACGTGCGGGTGTGAGAGTGCACGTGCGCGCTGCAGGCACATGAGCACGCAGGTGAGTTGGAGTGTGTGTGTGTGTGTGTGTGTGTGTGTGTGTGTATTTGTGTTGACAGCTGCCTGATGTGTGTCGTCGGGGACAGGCGGTGGGCGGTGCGACCGGCTGACATCACCGCCGGGTTGCATGAAAGGCCGGTCCGCCGTGTGGGATATTTAACACCTTCACCCACGCGGCACAACGCGGCACGACGCCATCAGCCCGACAGCACTGCTGCTCCTGCCACCTCAGCTCATCACACCGGTCTGACTAACCCGCTACAAGTCGCTTCATTTACTGATTCATCTCTCTGCGGATCATATGTAGAAAATTATTTATTTGTGCTGTGATGAGGACTATTCTGCCATGAAGAGAAAAACAGTCCAAAATAGTATATCTGACAATTAATACAAAGGACAGTGTGAGGATAGTATTTGTGAAGGTTGAAAAAACAATCAAAGCTTTGGTTATTTTATTTCTAAGCTCATTTTAGATTGTTACAATACCTATTTTCCAACTTGGTAGACACGTCGTTGATATATAACGTAAATATGAGATTAAACAATGTCATAATTCAAATTGACAGTGAAATGAAAAGAAAACAGGCGGATTCTTGTGTACCATGGATGTGGAGCGACATGAGTCACTGCAGCTACAAACCAGGCAGAGCTTCAGATGACTGTATCTGAGCACGGGCTTTGATGAAGGAAGCCCGCGTGTTTGCTCTATTGTCAACTGCGACAAAGACAGACGCTATGGACTCAATATGTTCCATCTCTCATTCCTCTGTTGTCTCTAATTAATAGCGGAGGATTGGAACGGATTGGTTTTGCGGCTGCCTTCGGCCCGAATGCTCATTATTCCTGCAGCGACTGGAGCCGCAGCCTCCCGGCTCAGCTGATTGATAAATTAATGACTTTTTTTCCTCCTCGAGGAGGAGAAATTCCATTGTACTTGCGAAAGCCTGGGAAAGACAGCTCATTAAAGGGCCTAATAGAGGAGATCACTTGATGGAGATTAAATTTTGCGATGGGACGACAAGAAGATGGCCACTTTCTTTACAACGGCAGCAGGTCTCTGACCGGCGACATGCGGAGCAGGACGCAGGAGGCAGATAAGATCCCGACGCTATCTCCTGGATAGTGCGTTTCCCAGAAAGTGAAAGCGTTTTTGCGAGCTTGGCTGTGCGTCCGTTACCTCTGCAGTGAGGGCCCTCGTCCCAGCCGTCCGAGCAGTCCGGGACGCCGTCACACAGTTTGCTCATGTGGATGCAGACGTCCACGTCCAGGCAGCCATGTTCATTGACGGGACACTGATTCACCCTGTTGTGAGAGCCTGGAACATGAGATCAGGAGAGAAGGTAGTTAGGAAAACAGCAGCAGCAGCAGCATGGGATGTAAATATTCAAACTGCAGCCTAGTAAGTGTCACATTTAAGCCTTCAATGAATCATTACGTTTCACTGAGGATACACTCAATTATGCAACTGACGTATGATTTCCAATAATCCAACTCAACACTGATAACTTCCCCCATCTGTCTATTCTTCTATACTATGCATTTATCAAACAGTAAAGAGCTCACAGCTCATTTGCAAAGTCTCTTCAGGGATTTCAACCATCACACACTTTATTTCAAAAGACAGGCCGCGAGTATGAATTGGGTGCAGGAGGCTTCAAGGCTCTTCAGTGATTAAGGCAGCGCCGTCAATCTGCATCAATAAAAACGTGAAGCTAATTTACAGAGATATCTTCTGCACATCATTTCGTCCTCTGTCGGTCTTGTGCTGCGGTGAAACAACAGAAAGAAAAACTCCTTAAATTCGACCCGATATCAAATCGTATCGCAGACTGCTGAAAGATCAATTCCTCTGTGGGCGTTTCACTTTTTGGAACATTGAATCAGTTTCCAGCACGTCTCAGAGACACGGAGCACGAGCTGACGCACATGTGACGGCGTATGTGAGCATGTGCAGCTCCAGGTTGTGCAGAAAAGGACACAGTGAAATTTGGTCGGCACAGGCGATCACTTGGCAGACAGTCAGGGTAAATTATTAGGAAATTACAAGAGTAAACACTGATAAAGAAATACCGGATCAAAAAGAGTGCACAGGGCAAAGGACGATTCGTCCTCCGGTCCAGCAAAAACAGATTTTTTTTGTTGTTGTTTTTTTCCTAAACCAGAGGATAGAGTATATGCATTCTCCCTCACACTCTCTCTCTCTCTCTCTCTCCCACTCCTCTATCACTGCTCTCAGCCCACACTGCAGAGCAAACAGTTTGCCTTGGCTGTTTTTCTTCTTCCTCCTCCTCCTCCTCCTCCTCTCTCTCTCTCTCTCTCTCTCTCTCTTCCTCCCTCCCTCTTTCTCTTTCTAACATCTGCTGACCCATTTTATAAAAACACTCCAAGCAGAGAAAATAAAGTTCACCTCCTTCACAGGAAACTATCTGTAGAGTTCTGCGGGTTATGTGCAGAGCGGGGAGAGGCTTTGAGAGGATGGTATCTGAATATGTGAAGCTGAGCTGCAAAAACCTGCTTCAGATGTCTCTCTCACACACACACACACACACTCCAGACTGTGAATATTAAGCAGCTCATTTGACCCTCATTCCTGCTTTTCTCTCAGTGGAATAAACGCTTATCTGAAGTGAGACACTGAGTATAGAGGGTACCATGCAGGGTTTGAAAGTATGAAACGCGATTTTAAATTTGAGAAAATTAAAGTATAATTGGCATGTTGGTGGAGATGTAGGGATTTCTTAAAGTTTGAAAATAGGAAAAAAAAAAAAAAAAAAAAAAAAAGAACATCCACATTCCTCCATGAATCAAACGTTGGACATTCATAAAAATGTACATGAGGGAGGAGGCACATTTTGTCTGCATGCCGGCATTCCCTGAGGAAAACCACAAGCATTCCCCGCGAGTTCCTCTCCATCCATCCAAGAGATTAGTAACCGCACACAGAACATAAAACGTGACTCGGTGAAAACAAGGGCCTTAAAGTGACATGAGCTCCAGTAATGATCCCTCCGCAAGCAGCGTGCGTGGAAAATGTGCCGCACTGGAACAGAGAATTAGCTTCTAATGCGCGTGGCTTACGCAGAAGGAGAGTGGCTCTCCCATCTGGGGGGATGCTAACATATTAGCAGCCCTCCCGCAGCCCCGGTCGCTAAGCCAGCCTGATTTACATTCAATAAACTGCCAGCGTGGGGATTTTCGACATAAACTGCAGTACCAGGAATAAACTGCCGTGTACGCTGGAAATGAAGCCCCTGCCAAGGATTTAGCGTTTGTCGACAGTTTTCCAGGGAGCAACAAAAGACAAGTCAGAGTGAAAGTCATTCTGAATGATGCACGCTTGCAGAAATTTGAGTCGTCGCAACAGTTTAGCCTTAATCACGGAAAGTGACGTGCTGAGGACTGACAAACATAAACACACACATCTCAATAGAATTAAACAACCCGCTGCACAAAAATTCACATTTCACACTAACAATACAGAACAATTCCAACTGATTCACACTTTGGCAAACTTCTTGCAATGGACAACTTTTGTGCAAGAATCACAAGACAGATGAGAATTGACAGGATAAATACAGGGCTTCTCCACGCTCACGCCATCATTTCTGCATCAGACATCAAGCGAAGCGGAGCTCATGGAGTTCAGAAGCAGATGGAAACCACACCGACATGCTGGGGAACGAAGAATCTCTCACACGGAAATTGAGAAATGTTCAAGAGCACTTGAGGACATCTGTGTGACATCTTCACGCAAATAAAGAAGTTTAAAGTTCAAGCGCCGCATTCGCAAGGTCTTTTATGAAAACCGCAAACCCCCGACAGCGTCTTTCAGTTCTCATATGTTGAACTGATAGAAAGGCATGGTCACAATCTGGTCCTCTGGTAGTGGAAAGAACATTTCTGTGGCAACCGCAATCATCAAAGCTGCCCATCCGTATGCCGCACTGCCCCAGAAATGAAGACAACCAACCCACAGCTCCATCTCCCCCCCGCAGCCGGAGCCTCGAACGCACGCTCGTCCTGGCCAGGCGGAGAGCTGAGTAACTTTTTGAGAACAGTGTAACAACAGCCAGCAATACACAACAGACAGGAAGAATTGTTTGAGTACCACAACACAGTAATACCTTGGCAGGGGCTGAATAGGCACCGGCGACAGAGAACTAAATAGAAAGGACAATATGGGGGATTAAATAACTCTGCAGCGGGGACAATGAGATGGACCCAGCACTCCTCGCTCCAGTTTGGGAAGTTGCTGGCAGCGCATAACAATAAGATCACCCAATACTGGCAGCGGATATTTTCTGCATCATCAGTGAAAGATTGTTACTGTGTGGAGCTGAGGGGGGAAAAAAAATCATGGTAGAATGTGACGTTTCTTTTCTTACTCACATATATGAACACAGAGGGTGTTTTACAGATGAGAGTCATCGAGAATAACAATCCAGTTCCATCATCTACTTCGAAATTTTTCGAATAAGAAACTGCAAAAACGATATATTTCCACTTGAAAAGGCATGTAAACAGGGGCTTAGGACATGCAAATTCAATTATTTTCATCCATGTTTGTCATGTGTTTGACGTTCTCAGATATTATAGTTCAAAACTCAACAGTTCAAGTCTCCGAGCATGTTTTTCACTGCAGCTTGAGAGAGGAGATCAGAGGGAACACTAGGTCAACACTGACATAATGTAATACCATTAAACCAACAATCCTTAAGAACGGGATGTTCAAAATGTACACGGGGCTGTTAAGACTTGCTTTTACAGTTTGTCTCCTGCTTTCATGCACACATCCGTTCACAAAGGATTCGGCTTTTCCCTTTGTTTTAGTGAATTCATCTCACCGGTTTATCTTTTTGATAGGCTACAATTCTAAGAAGCATTAAATTATCATCTTTAATTTTGTCTTAGTTTGGCACCAACTGATCCATCACTTCTAAAAAATATCAAATAATAATAATAACCCTATGAATAGATGATGAAGTTGGATTGCAATGACAGTGACTCTCAGCTCTAAAACTGCCAAATCCCAGGAGAATATGAACACAGAGTCATGACAGTCTGGAGACGCCATTGTTATCGTCCATCTACATGTGCAGAAAAAAATATTTGCTATGGCCGCGGCATCAGCATCTCCAGAAAGTTGCGTTTTTTTCCTATTTCCTTGATATTGGAGAAGGAGCATTTTCAAGAAGTTCCACCTTGGAAGCCGTTCTCAGGAAGTTGCTTTTTCATTGGCTCCGAGCACTATTTTCATGTAAACAGACACTTAAAATAAAAAGAAAGTTTTGCATTTTCACTAGAAAAGGTTGTTGTGCAAATTGGCCCTTAGCATACTGAACGCGAGTTGAGTGATCAGGATAAACTGATTCAGCCTTTTGCTGACATCTAACCTCTCGCCTGACTGCGTCTAAACTGCCTCTTCGCTCTCTTTCTGAAATTAAAAAAAAAAAAAAAACCAGCTCGAATTTGTTCTCGGCCAACAGATAAGACCGATCACCCCATGACTCACATTTCCTCCATGCTCTTATTACTTCTGCTGTTAATTTTGCTCTTCAGCGGTGTTATTATGTGGCTTCACTCTGGGATTGCTCAGATTCTACTGGCGTTTTGCAGCCGTGAAGACAAAGTGCTGCAAGTGAGAACAATGCCAGAATCCTGCAACACGGTGCTTAAAGAAAAAGAGGGGAAATTACAACCCTCAAACCTATTAGAGGGCGAGGAGGGATAATTACGTTATTGCATTTAACTCTGTGATATAATAATACATCCTGGCTGCGTCCTTTATGATCGCTGTTGTGAGAGCCGCTCTCTTATCTCTCCATCAATCTCAATGAATCCCATATAAAAGAAATGAGCGCTGCGGTTCATCTTGATTAACACAAAACAAACTATTAGTCATAATGAAAACTTCTAAGTTCTTATCGCAGCGTTCAGAGTGGAAACCTAAAACGGCACATTTTCCCTGAACGAAACGAAGGTCGTTTTAGGTGATGCACCATTATCTGTGCCAGCAGTAATCCTGGAGTACAACTGTGTGACGTGGAGTACAGTCTCTTCCCTCCAACACCTCCGGCTGTGGATCCAACCCTCCCCCATCTCTCAGTCCCCCGTAGTTATGCAATGACCTTAAATTTAGATCCCCTGTCGATCTTTTGTCCCGAGCATAAAAGCCTGCGTTTCTTCCTGCTCTTTGGATTCCATGGCAGCCTCTGACTGACTCCCATAAAGTCTGCTGTCAGCTCAAATTAATATGTAGCGCGGGATGACAGGCAGGCCTGCCCACCGCCGGGTCGCCCCACTCCGGATTCACACTCTGCGGCTGCACATGGTCAATCTCCACTCGGAGAGCTCTCGCTTTAAAACTTACCGTAATCTGACCGCATGATGAACAATCACCTCGCAACGTCGTTTTTATGGCGATCGCGTTGTGTGGTTCGCGGTTTAAATTTACACTGGCGGGGAAAATGATTCCCGGATGAAAAAAGTCAAAGTAACACTACACCGGGAGTGTTTAATCTGAGTATCAAACAGAACCAGACGGGCTGGAAAAAAGCAGCAACAAGTTCATTTTGACTGTGTATAAGTTATCAAAACACATTTAGTGAAAATGTGTGTATTTCCCATGATGAGCGTTCACAATGGTTTTCTGCATCTCCCTTTAGAGTTCGATGCAAATTGATTGAATCTATTCCCACATGCATTTCTGCAGATTAAAATGTATTAATGTATTGGTTACAGGAATGCAAGACAATATTTTTTAGCGTATTTAGGTCACATACGACTCTATTGTGAGCAATCCTTTTCAAATAATGGCTCATGTTCCTGGTACCATTCCTGGTCCAAGTCTCGGCTTTGGGACATTTCTGTCTGGAGTTTGCATATTCTCTGTGTGTACAGTGGTTTTCTTAGGTCGCTCTGGTTCAATCTCACACTGAAAAAGGACATACTGTATTTGAGATGAAGCAGTATTAATAACTGGAATAAAAGTGTGAAAGTTTTCCACTTTCACTGGAAAATGTTGCCATCAATTATGACCCCAAGTAATATCCTCCTAATTTTCTGTTTTTCCTACTTTATAGAATCTCTGATGAAGAAAAGATTTGAAAATCAAATGACGCTAGTTTGCAGAACCGGTTTTAAATTCTGTCCAGAGGACAGGTAGCAGAGCATCCATATCAGAATCCACACTGCACGCCAACAGTGAAGCAGAGAAACATCAAAGTGAACCAAACGACCTGAGCAGGCAGGAGGAAAGGCTGGAGATGAGATATTAGGGAACAAAGATCCAGGGTGTAGCTTTTTGCGTTGGACCAGCAGGAAGGCAGATTGTCACAGGAAAGGAAAAGCGATGGAGGGAAGGAGACGGGGTGCAGAGGAGACAGCGGAGAGAGGGAAGCGGTGCCTGCGTGGCGTGAGAAAGCCCTGCGCTGGAGGTTTGTTGATAGGCTGGCGAAGCTGAGGAAGGCTCAGGGCCACAGACCAGAGGGATTTACAGGGGCTTTGCTTCTTCCTCTGTGGAAGCAGCGTGTCAACCGCTGCCACTGCAGACCCTCTTGCCCCTTCCCGGTGCCCCCTGCTACTGCAGCTACATGACTGATTACAGGCCATGAAAGGACCCCCCTCCAACTCTACTGTAAAAGGCTGCTTCCATAGAAATAGGATCACAGCCTTACAAAGACATTTCCATTTTCCTCCTCAGTCTAAATGCTAATCTGCCCATTTTCTCAGATACAAAGGCTTCTTCTGTAGGGTGGCTCCTTCTCCCGATCGCTCCACGCCGCCGTCATATCCCACCACCTCAAGCAGTGGGCTGAGCGTGGTCGTCTGGGAGAGGCTGCTGAGGCATGACAGTCATATGGACCCGGCAAAGGACCAAGCTGGCAAAGGTCCATGCGTCCACGGAGGGTCTCAAGGGCAGGAGATGGACAGATAACCTTGCTGTGTGGCCCTCCGCCGCCCCTGGCAGCTGCGAGCAGATGATAACTCAATCTTCCCATCAGACCTCGGTACGAGCTCGGCTGCTGGCCATGACAGGCACCGGCTGTGCAAATTATCTAAAGCTATAGAGGTTGCGTGCCACAACTTTTACATTGGACAAACTATTTGAATACATTTCCCAAGCATGCGTGTACGAATTGTCCAACAACCGACATGGAATTACAAATTCACTTAAAGTATGCTATGAACAAGTTATTGGAACAAGCGTGTCTGGTTTGAGGGTGCACATTTGGGTATTGTTATATTAAATATCTCTGAGCCTCTTCAGGCAAGGGTCTCTGTTTCATTATGAAACTGCATTCCAGGGGATATCCCCTCAAAATGACTTTTTAAGATCAACAAGCAAAACAAATCAACATGTTTATGCGTCTTTATACAACCTGCATTACCTCCGAAAGGCAGTGGAGACGTTCACGTTAAACCAGAGCGCACGTGGACGGAATGAGCGCGCAGCTCTTTGCTTGAGTTAACTTTTCAGCCCATTTTCTCTGAATGGGAGTAGGATGGGAAAGTCCACAGTTTGGGAAAAGATAGGAGGTGTATTTGCATGACTGAGATGCATCTCGACCCCCTGCTTTGTAGTCATCCGGCGGACATTTTCATGTTAAATCAGGGGCTAACAGAGAATTAGCGGCAGACAATTGTTGCATAAGGTCTTTTTTTTTTTTTTTTTCCTTTTGATGTTGAAAGGGATTCCTTCATGGCAGGCACTTCTCATGATGGAGAAAGTGCTTACATGCTAGCTTATTCTAACATCTGTTCTCGTTCCCTGGCTCCACCACAATGAATGTGGTTCACGCGAGAGTCGTAATTGCATGCAGACTGGAAATGCAGACAGAAAGAGTCAGTGAGTTTCTGTGAAACAATTGTTCCAACTGACCAGTGAAATGGATTCAACCTAGTTGCAAAAACAAGTTTTTAAGAAAGTGTTTCTTGAATTGAAATGAAAGACCTGAAAGCAATTACGATTTTTTTTTTTTTTTTTTTAAATTAAGACAGTCACACAAACTCTCTCAATGGATCTACTTTTTTATGCTGCCATGAAACTGCTTTAACAGCTTTAGCTCACACTGTCATCTTAGCCTCAGATCAACACATGCTGGACAGTTGATGCGATGTATATTATGCATGAAGCAATATAACTCCCAGAACTTTCCCACTGTGTGCAGGGTGAAATGCACTCACTGGGTTACTCTAATATCCTGTGTTTGGTTGGTTTATACTCCACTTCTCATGCTTTAATCTTTAAGAAGCAAACTGAGTGTTTTTTTTGCTCTGGTCGTTTGGATGGCAGCATTGAAATTCCCACAAGAGGATTTTAACAACGGCGTAATTGCACCAGGCTTCATTTGACAAGTGTGAACACACCCCAACAAAAACCCCTTGAAGATACAGCTGTGTGTGTAAACTGGATGGCTAATAAACACAAATACAAAAAAAAAACAAAAAAAAACACACCCACCCAAAAAAAAAAGACCTCATTCCGATCTCTGTGGTCTCCAATTTATGAGTTCCATGTATATATATACGTTCTGAAAGCTCATGAGCATCCAGTAAACTGTCTCTCGCCATTCAGTCTGTGCTGGATAGAAGCAACACTGACAGCCACCAGCCATAAGAGCATTACAAGGCATCAGCCTGGCAGAGAACACCATCGTTGAGACACACACAGCATAAACTTTTGCCCCCGGGGGCGCATGTCGGCCACTTCCTGAGCCCAAAGCCTGTATGTAATTGAGGTGAAATGGCTTGTCTGAAACCAATTGAAGCCGTGCTGCTAGGTGGGAGTCAGGGGAAGGATAACGGGGTCACACCTGCAGCCAGGAGTCTGGGCAGGCGTCCTCCACCGATGGCTATCTCAGTACGATGTGTTCACATGAGCCTTAAGGGCTGTGGTGACTGCACAGCTGGCAGTCAGGCCATAACTTCACTCAAAACACGAACCGCTTCATCGCGGCTTGAATGCCCGTTTAATAAATGAGCCCACAGGATGAGCATGCCAGCACACAACAATGACCCCACTGCCGGCTCAACCACGGCATGTCTGCGCCTCGTGAGAAGCGACGCTATAAAGCCCGCGACAGTGGCAGAAGTCTGTCTTTAGCTCCTCGGTGAAATTACAGCCTAGACGAAGAGTTTGGAAACGACAGGCAATTAGCCCCTCAGACAGTGCGATGCTTGGGAGTGCGCTCACTCCGAGCATGGACACTGGAGGAGGAGATCACAGATCCGAACATACTGACAACACACAGCCGTCTGATAGCAGAAGACTTCACGACCAGCAAAAACAAAGCAGAAGGAAGAAAACAAACTGAAGATTTAAGCTTGAGAACGAACCCATGAATACAAACCGAATCTAATTTGCATTTATCACAAACATTCCTTTGAAGTGAAAGAAAAAAAAAGGTCCATATTTGACTTGTACACTGTTTGTATTGTGACGCAGTGATTTACATGGAGTCCAGACTGCGGGGAGAGCCCACAACATGAACACAGCGAAAGAAGAAGGAGCAAAACAGAGCTGAAGTGTTTCACAAACCAGGTCTGCAGCCAGTAATTAAGATGAACTGGAGATAATGTCATAATTATAGCAGCAGGCATCACTCTATTTCCCATCAACTTTAACACAGTGAATGAGACGGAGGCTTGGGAGCATGTTGGAACAAAGGTCTGGAGGGGAGGGAATTTCTTGAAGCGTTCAGACAGTTCTAAACGCCGGTCTGAAAGTGAAAGCTAGACTTCTGTAAACTCTGGAACTATGAGTCAACTTTGAAACAACACAACCGTATAACCTGTACACGACCCAAACCTGTCACATTTCAGCTGCATTTAATGAGGATCAATGTCTGCTTTTACATCTGTTTCCTTAACAGGACTGTTGAGAGCGAGAAGATACTGGCGGAAGCTCTCTGGTTTGGGTTGAAAGTGGACCAATGACCTGCAGAAGTGTTTCAACCTTTGAACGGAAAAGCTTGGATGAGGAGAATTAAAGACTTTTCCATTCCTGTGAGTCAGAGGAGGATTTTAAATAACCTCCAGAGTCATCACTCTAATCCTCTAAACTCTCCGCTCTCCATCTACATTCACTCCGCGGCGCTATCTGCAGCCTTCCACCATAAACACCTCTCAACGTTAATTGACGGATCGGCTAAACAACTGTGGATATAATCATACAGTCTGGCCGCCTTCATCACGATATTTAAAAAACGCTCTCGTTTGACTGTGCACGTTCGACTGCAAACACGGTGAGAAAGTGCACAAATACCAGTAACCGATATTTATTTTGACTGCCTCAAGCCTAACGTGAATGGAGAGACGCCTTCACTAAAGGTGAAGCGACAGGCGGAGTGGAGCCCATGGGAAGTGGGTAATTGAGCAGAACGTATCTTGATGTTCTGGTGAAACGCTGCTCCTCGTTTCTGCCTGCAGAAGATGAATCACACCATTGTCTGTGTCACCAAATTACATAAGTGCTGCAGAAAACTCTCTCACTTAAACTGCCTGGTAGAAAACAGGCAGAAATTGAATGACCGTTGCCTGCCTGAATGGAATTAGGAGGCGCACGCTTACATGTGAATTACTTCAGTTCAGTGATTGCTTCTGATTGGAGTTATTTACCAAACTAAACTGGTGATTTTCTTCACTTCCGAGACAGCTGCATAACTCTGTCAAACCTCCTAGTTTATATTTATTTTTTGCTGAAATATTTTCACAAAAAAAAAAAAAAAAAATCATGATTTGGAGAGAACTCTGCAAATGCCAGGGATTTGGCTCAGTTTTTGGACTCCGGTGTCTCTAAAAGTTCCATTTATACTCTCAGTGCATTTTGACCTCTTTCATCCTCCTTGTGGTCAGACAGTATTTGACACGATTTAAAAAAAAAAAAACACCAATGCAATCAAATCAGTCAAATTAGCTGAAGTTATTTGTGCAACAACTGCAGACTTGAAGGAAGAAACCAATTAATAAAGACACTGAGATATCTCAGCATTTCATACGTACCTGTTCACAGCTTCATAACACATCTTGTTACCCTCAGCTATGTCACATTTTCAATCTTTAATCCAATGTGTTAATGCTTAATTGTGTTTTTACCCACAACAACAAATCCCTTAATGCTGGGTGTCAGCTGCCTGTTGGTCCCTTCCAGACTATAGTGAGAATGCTTGCGGCATGACAGATGTGAGGTGTGGCACATGCAGACAGTAAAATCGCCATTAGTGGATGCATATAAACAGAGGAAAGGCTTTTAGCGGGGAGAGTTTACAGATGGAGAGGCTGGGCAGATGAAAAAGGTTAGGACAGGACTCTGAGGGACTGCACGTATCCTGTGAGTCCAGACAGGAGGAGACACGTCCCCCAACATTCAGACTAAACACGGCCGCAAAATAAGAGCCGTTATCCAGCGGAGGGGTCAGAACCTGCATCCTTATTCAGGCCCAAATGAAACTGTCTTTTCGATGTGGCGTCACGTGCCGGACCGACACGGTGCCCGTCTTATTTTTAAAAAAAGAAGAAAGTCTGGAGAACAGATCAGTAACAGTCCTCATCACCCAGAGCAGCTTGGTGGGAACCTGTGAGTTCAGGACACAAGCCTGCACAGGAACCATTTCAGCAGCCATCCAATCAGGCACACTCACAGATATCTGGCGATTCGTCCGAGCCATCTGGACAGTCCTTCTCTCCATCACAGCGCCATCCTTTGGAGATACAGGTGACCTGGTCCTTACAGACAAACTGCTTGGAGCTGCAGGTCTTCGGATGGTCGTCCAGTTTGGGAGCTGGGGAAAAGGAAATAGGGAAAAAGTTTATGAGTCATGAAAAGCATCTGTGACTGTAAATGCTTCTAAAATCGCTCGTGCTGCCATTCAAAGAAATGTCAAACTTCTTCCAACGCTTTCCTTTTCCAGCACTTCCCAGGAATATTTTTCTCTTTCTTTCTGAATCTACATCAGAAGTTTCCAACATCAGGCAGCAACAGATCACAGTTGAGCCGCGTAAAGCAACACATCAAGGTCAAACCAAGTTTACAATGATGTTCTTGTATCAAAAGACCCACAGGCACACTTTATTCAGGAGGAAAAAAAAAAAAAAACTCAAAGTTTACGACCAACAGTGGTTCCTTGTAGTTCTGGGTTTGTTTGTTGTTTCCCCTCTTCTTAAAGACATCTTTTTTTCTTTTCTTTTAATTACTCCTAAGGTGTTTTCTGACTCTCACCACAGAGGCTCTTTCATGTGTCACGGTGGAGACATAACTGGCCATTCAATCACCATCTGACCCATGGGAAAGTGCAGAGCACGGTAGTTCTGGGCAGCAAGTCAGCACAGATTGTTGAGGTGTACCACGGGCGAGCGGCACCACAGCAACGCTCTCGACCCGCCGGCCGCCCCACACTGCTGACTCGCCTCGAATCAAAGGGAAACGCTGCTTCAGTGGAGCTCCAGATTCGGGTGTCAAACACAGAAATTCTGTCGCTTTTTACTTCCTGAATTCGTCTCATCACAAGTAATCGTAGAAGAGGAAAACACATTTTCTCACTTGGACCAATGGAGGTGGTTTGGGTTTCATTAGCTTTTTCCCCTAAGAGGCGGACTCCTCCCTAATTCAATAAACAAGGTAAAGCTGTTCTTCTCACAGCTCTGAAAACGTCTGACCCTGGGAATTTTCAGAAGTACTTTACTGAATAAGGTCAGCTGAGGCTGCGGTTCTGGAAAGGAAAACTTGTGAACTAATGACGAGAAGCGGCAACAAAGACCGAGCAGCTAACACTTATTTCCAGCTGACATTTCACTGCAGGTACTGTTGATCGCAGCAACGCAACCTACAGTCACTCCGACTGTCAGGAATGAATCAGTTCAGCACTAAAGGGGCTTTCCTACTCCAGCAACAGGAGTTCAGACGAATTGAACCCAGTTGTGGCAACAAATATAATGAGTTAGTATGTAGTGGAACATCAGGGATTTTAACTGAGGTATAACTTTATACGAGTCACTTGTACTGATCCATAAAATTGAACAAAAAGGTAAAACAGGCATGAAATAAGAGTAATATGTATTTTAACCATCTGTTACGACACACGTCTTAAATAAAAGCAGCTACAGCAGAGCAACAGTTAAACCAGGGAAGCAAGAAAAAAAAAAAAAGAAACAGCATGTTCCTCTCCGTTCAGAGAGATGAAAATAGGTTTCACAGAAATAGAAGGAAAATGCTATCTTCGATGTGACTGGTCAAAAATGTCACACACAATGAAAAACAGCCACAATGGCCTTTTCAGGGAGGAAGCTTGTTGTTACTGTACTGTAGTGAGGCGAGCTCGGGGAAGGACAGCGCCGAAGGTCTCATTGTGATTCTCTGCAGAGACCGAGCCCTCGCTCGCCCTGGATGACTTGCCTCCCTATGTACTTGGCAGGGAGGGAGGCGTTCGGGGTGGGCGGTGGAGGGGCGCACCGCAAGAGGGCCGGGATGTGACTGAAATCACAAGAGAGGGCGAAGCTAGTGTATCATTGCAATCACGTTGCCTTTGACTGTCAGACTAAAGGGTTTAGGCCCCGGCCGTTTTTTGTATGTGACGGCAAAGTGTATGTGTAGGCAAACAATACGGCGCCTTTGTCACATCTCTGTAGGTACAATCAGAAGCTAAAGGCTAACAGGGATCAAATCACAGCATTCCCATTATATGAACGCCACCTTGATACTTGAGGAGATTAAGAAAGAGAGAGTGCTGGGTTTTTAAAATGCAGAGCTTCACCTCTGGTGTTTTCTTACACAATAGCAGGCGCAAGGCTGATGAAAACAAAACCCAAGTGATGCAAGAGAGTTGGGATTACAGCTCGGCTTGGAGACACTCCGTATCAGATGTCATCGCGGTGACGGGACGCAAAACACAAGATGAGAGTGAGAACGACTGGACAGAGACCACTGACTCGGTTAAGGCAACACGCACACGCACACACACACACACACACACACACACACACACACACAGCCTGGCGCCCGGTGAAGGGGGCGAGTCATGCCCGGAGGCCTACTTGTTAGCTTTGCTTGCTTTCAGGTTTCTGACGTCCTGATCCAGTTCCGATGACGGGGAGCACAGAGATTCTGCCTGTGCGTACATGATGTGGGTTAAAAAAAAAAAAAAAAGAAAAAGAAAAAGGCGCACCGAGCCGGAGTGAGTGAAAGCATTGAGAAGCGGGCCATATGAAGGCATTCCCTCAGACTGCGGGCCCCGTGTGAAGCAGCTGGGCTGAGCCAGTTGTTCCCTATGAGTGGACATAAAACTGGAAATAAAACATTGTGGCTTCTAATTTTATCATCGCTTTACACACCAGCACGAAGCGACCGCAGAGGGGAGAACCTCTGAGCCTAATTGGAGGCTGTGGCTGAGGAGGGGCTGGAGACGACGGGGGGAAAGACTGACAGCCCTCCCCTTCAGCGGCTCTCTTTCAAAGCCCACTGAAATATCTCAAACAGAGATGCGAATTGTTAATTCAGCCTGCAAAGTCAGTGTTTTTTTCCACAGTTTCTGCCAAAACGCTGACAATTTCTTGGGGGGGTCCAAATCAGGCCAGGATGTTGAACCGTTTGTGTCGTCTTTACCTACAAAAGGGAACAAGAAAGGCTTTTCTTTCGTCTCCTGGGATCGACCCAATAGAAAAAAAGCCCGAACCCATTGAATCAAGGTGCATACTCTGCTTACACGGACTGGGATAAACCCCGGTGTGCAGTTCTCTCCTGAAAATACCACTCCAGCTGAAGCATTTCCTGAGACAGCTGAATGGCAACTTGATCACACTGCTGTGACTAAACCGTAGGAAGTCCCACAGCAGTAAATATTCTCTCCTCACAACAAGAGGATCAGCACGGAAAAAAAGAGAGAGAATAACTTTACCTTCTGTTGTTTACAGCTTGCAAAAAAAAAACATCTGAAATGAAAAAGGCATCTTCCTTCTTTTTTCCTGAGAAAAAAACTAATTAGTGAGAAACATTTGAAAACCAACTTTTGCAGACCGAGTTGAAACTCTCAAGAGTTTTGAATTTCACACCATTAGTCGGGACAAGTTTAGAATCTCTGCAAGAAAACGAGCTTCTATTTCTGGAGAGAAATTACACCGTGTACGAAAATCTTTATTTAGGCTGCTTTTTTTAAAAGCGTGTTTTAAAAAAAATGTTGTCCTCCACAAAAACCACAATGTGCATCTGTGTCTCTATGATGTAGTTAAAATCTGCTGCACATTCATTTAAAATATCTATATGAGAGCGCGATATGGTAAAGGCATTAAATATGGGAGCTGAGAACGTTCTAGAGGTGACTGGAAGCCCACAGCTGAAGACCACTCCTGAAAATGCTCTCAAGTATAGAAGCTGGAAAGCAGTTTCTACACAAAATAAACACACTTTTCCAGCATTTTTTAGGCTTGTAATAACAGAATAAAGATTTCTCAAACACTAAACAGGGATATTGATGCCAACATTAGAAATCATGGACATCATGTCGCATATTCTTCATTGCAGTTGAAACAAAAGACGATTTCAGGAGGATTTAAAATGATCAATTCAACCTCTTAAGTAAAAGTTGAAAAAAGTATGAATATTTACCTGTACTGATAAACAGCAACTTTTTAAAAGCAACTTTAACCTTTTTAGGAGCAATCATATGCATAGCGGTGTGTTTGCTAACGGTATTGCAATACTATATAAATGTGGATAAAATATGTTAATCTTTAACAGTGGCACAGACTAAAACTCTGCTTTGAATCAGAAGCTAAATCATTCAAAAATTCAAGCAATGAGGTCTCTTAGTTTAAAATAAATACTATAAATTCAATTCAGAGCTTCCAGTTTTGAAAGAGAAAGTCTTCACTTACGACCATTATGCATGTAACTTTGTTAAAGAATCGTTCGACTTTGGTCCGTGCACTTTGACTCTATCATCATTTAAAACAAGCAACAAGCCAGTTTAACCAACTGTGCAGGAAAAGTTCAGACGCTTGCACTAAAATGAAATGAATTCAAGTCCTCAGAAAAAGAAAAAAAAAACTTAAATAGTGGAAAAAACATCCTGATTTACAGTTATGAAGTACAAATACTTTGCCAACTTCATGAATTTCTGAGGAAACATTTGGGGGCTACACACCAGAAAAAGTACTTCATGAGATTATTTATGACGTTTTCCTAAAAGATTTCACTGAGCCAATTCTTAAATCCTGAGTGAACAAACACACAATGCTATAAGTCACTGACGTACTCAGTGGTATGTGGATGCCTGAATTGGGTTGACTCCGAGCGTCCTGCCAGTTGAACGGGACACACACTGTACTTCCTTATTCACGGCTGCTGGAGCTCTGCTCTGTCTAAACAGTGCACACTAAACTGGCCCCCAAGCGCCGTGCATGGCAAAAAAAAAAAAAGCACAAAACACAAGCCAATGAGCAAATGCATAAATGTACACAGAGAGCGGCTCTTACAGCGGCGTTGCTCCTGGGTGCCTGATAAAAAGGAACTTTAAAGTACTTTCGATGCTATGAACACAAGTGAGAAAAGACACTGTTGCTTTGTATTCATGCGATTTAGAAGCCTGAACACTACCTAAAGGTCAGAGGGAACAGAGCGGTGAGTTAATGGCGCTGTGGAGCCAGTTCATCAGCCCGGCGATGGAGGCCTCCAGACACCGTCACCAGCTGGGACGCAACACTGACCCACTTTCCCCCCGCGATCTGTCTGCCTCAATACGGCCATCCGTGCTCCACAGATCAACTCCAGATCCATGCAGCGCATTCCAGCACCTTCTAATTGGTTTCATGTGTACAGCTTTTCCACAAGAAGACAATCTGTTACAGATGACCAGCTCGATTTAAAACAGCCTTGCTTTTGAATCCAAGGGAAAAGGAACTTGTTGCTTGTTTCTCTTTGCCGCCTGACCGCCAGTGAGAACATACACAAAGTGTGTGAGAGAGCGTTTCATTTTCCTGTGACATGCACTGCGAGTTTGCTTTGGTTGAGAATACCACACATCGTCCAGTTATTTCCTGTCCCGTTACTGAAACGTTCACCATCGGACCCGATATAGGAAATTTACTTTTGTTTCATAAGGACGCCTCCAACACTGAGCACCCCGCGGTATTCAATGTCCTCCTGGATTATTCTGACACCGAGTGTTATAGAATAGATGTTAATAAATGCTGTAAAATGATAGAAGTACTGATGGGAAGGTAAAGTGCCTCAAATGATTCAATGAATGGGAATACTGGTCTCTGCAGCGACATGGGAGTGGGAATGAAACCAGGGCTGTTTCTCATCATCATCACTCCTGGTCCGCAGGTCTCATCCTGACTAGTGTATGATTACAAGTTCGAGGGGAAGTCTAAGTGATTCCTCTGTGCTCAGCTGAGCAGGATTTCAAAGCAGGAATACATGCATAAGTAACAAAAGCAAACATGGACCAAAGGAAAGGAAACGAGGACAGAGAGAAGAGGTATTTTGAATTTTTGCTCAGTATTAATTATTCAGATGGGAGGGAGACTCTTTTTATGAACTTCATGAAGTCCCCAGTGTAACATTGGAGAAACTGATGATAAACACCCAGGATTTACCACTGCTGGAGCTGCTGCACTGACTTGTTCAATGGCCACGCTGTGCAGCGCACATCCAGTGGAAACAACCACTTAGCCTTGTGCAGCTACAGTCAAGAGACTGGGCACTGAAGCACTCCGAGCACCTCGCAGCGCACATGTAACGTCCACAGGCTATTCAAGTCCTAATCCACATTAGCTATTTTCAAAGAGGCCGGACATGCACAAACAGCAGAAGACCGAGTCTCGGTTAGCAGCCACTCTCCTGCCTGAAAGCCTCGTTTTTGTGTCATCGCACAACAAAAGGGTCCAGCTTTGACCCTGGAGGTAACCTGATGAGGCTCTGCAGGATGTCACAGGCCAGGGCAGTAAAATTCAACGCAGTAAAAAACACAGGCCTGGGAGAGTTTGATTGATGAACACAAAGATAAATGTAAATAGCCTGATGGTGCCGCCACAGCAGAGCTCTTCTAAACCCACCCTGTCGTCTGTACGTAGCACAGTGCTGTGCAACCACAGACGTAAAGTCAACCCAGATTCAGCTGTTAGGAAAACAGATCATAGGAGCCACAAAACGAGGGCTGGACCACATAAATTGAGACATTCCCTGCAACTCTGATGCCTGTAGGTCCGAGTCTGCCTCTGTTGTCTGAAAAGGTACGCATTTGCTCTACCCCCGAACAAGAGGCCTTTCTGCTGCTGAAGGATGATTGTTTCAGTGATTTAATGCCAGCAAATCACCGTGAATCCCTCGTTAGATTCACTCAGAAGGAGACAGGAGGGAGGAATGTTGCCGGGTCAATAATTGCAGGGAATGACTCATAAACAATACACAAATGAGTTGCCATCTAATTCACGTCTTAACAGATGACCTCTTTGTTCAGTGGTGAGGTCATAAAACTAGATTGCACAAAAAAAAACATGCCAATATTCTGCAAGTGTTCTGAAGCCCTTAATGACCAGTAACAAGGCCAGCATGAATGAAGCAAGCTTTCAAAAAGAAAAAAAGCCTTTCTTTACTATCACTTTCATATTGAAGCTCTGGACCTTGAGAGAAACTTTAAACGTCTCACTCTTTGAAACAGTGGGAATCAATGTGAATATGGAGTTGCATTTGAGTGTTCAGTGACCTGAGCTGTAGTCCTTTCAGTTTCCAGCCTTCCAGAGCATTGCGACCCACGCAGATGTAGCTTTTCCACAAGGACAGTCCGAGCCTCAGTTCACTTTTGTGGGGTGCCAAGTTGCTGACCTTCATTTGGTTTGGTTTGCTTTCACATTGCACTTTCTAAAGTGGACGAACCGTCATTAGTTGCCATCACCAAATGTTAAGGCCATCATATCTCCCACGTTGCTGGCTGCAGACAAGGAGTCTCTAAGACGCTGGCATGCTAGCGAGGCCACTTGCAGGAGTTGTTGCCGTAGATCTGAGGCTGTCAAAAATATCTTACCAGGCGTTTTCTAAGGTTAGAAGTATTCCCGCTGCTGGACTTGCACTTTGTGTCACAAATATTGCAGCGTAATCTGCATCGCACTTTGACAAGTCACGCCATATTTTCAAGCATTTTCTTTCAGCCATGCTAGCCTTGCTTTCTGAACCTGACGTCACTGCGCTCTTGTACGTTCAATGTTGCATTCACGTCCGGCATGGAAAATCACCTTCTCTTCCCCGCCCTCACAGTCACAAGGATGCGTTGATGTACTGAAACATGGTGCTGTTTGATTTAATGTGAATCAGTACTCGATAGCACCGACAGAATTCAGTCGATACCTATAAAGGTACCGAATTCAGTATCCATTATTCATCCCTGAGAGTCCGCTTACAAGTCAGCTAAGACCCATGTTTCATGGGGACCAGAGCTCATGTTTGATCCGGATCAGAGTTCAGGGGAGCTTTCACAAATGCCCAAACGAATCAGACATTCCCACAAAGTCCCTGAAGTGAACGTTGGTCCGGTGCAGTGAAAGTGATAGAGCCACAACCAGTATCTATAAAAATCCATCTATTAAACCAGAGAAATTGAAGAAATTCTTTAGAGATGACAACATCTACAGGTACTACCCGCTAAAAAATGCTGGGTTATTTGGGGTTATTTTGGTAACCCAATGTGTAAATGTTTGGGTTATTTTTTAAAAAGAGTAACCCATTTGCTGGGTTATAGTGCTATTATTTGAATCCAATTTCTGGGTTTTCAAGGTAATGGAGAAGTGCAGTGCTCAGAGACTACATATACTTATTCTTGTGGAAACTGTCTCATTTTTTGCTTTAATTGATTTTAAGTTCATTTTTAATGAAATAACCCAAATTGTACTTAGCATATTCCCACTTTTGCGTTAAATAATTCAACCCAAAAACTGGGTTGGAAAAAAATAACCCAACTTATTGGGTTAAAAAAAAACCCAAACTGGGGTTCGTCCTTTTGCATCCCAACATTTGAGTTACAATTGGGTTTTTAACTCATCTGTTTTTAGTAAGTAAAGAAAAAAACAACATTGACACATCTCATAACAATGTCAATGTGACCTTTTTGTTAATGACACAACTGTGTTGCTAAACCTCATGAAAAATGTCCATCAAACATACACAATACTGGCGTTTAATGTTGTAGAATGCTGCATTTTAGAGCAGTTCTTTTCTCACCCTGAGTCAATAACATTGCAACAACCCAAACAGCTACAATCCGATGAGCGCAAGCACCGTGACTGTGATTAAAGTAAACAACTTCGACACATTGCAGCGCCCCATGAAATTGAAATCTTATCTCCATATATCAGATCCTCTCCTCTGACCAGGTGTGAAAGCACCCAAGGGTTCCCAAGATCAATCGATTCCCCAGTCGAGCAGAAAGCAGCAACAACACAGACAACAACTGAATGTGCACAAGTCAGTGAGAAGAAACACAAACACTCAGGAAGTGCAGCTGAAAGTCTCCAAAACCTCAAGCGTCGATCAGTTCAACACCAAATATCCATTCTCACATGCAAAAAAAAAACAAAAACTTTAACATGTTCAAAATCAGCTGGATCGGAAGAGAAATAATAACACTCCTCAAAATGGAGAGACACTTGAAGGACCCTGGTGAATCTAACAGAGCTAAATTGACGGAAACCCACAGTTCTTATTTTCTTAAAGGAGTCAATCCATTCCTTTTGGAGGTCTTAAGAGCTAAATAGGATAAACAGTGATGCAGCTTGCAGAAAACACCAATTACAGCGCACCCCTGCTATTCACAGTCAACAAACACTGCGGTCTCACGCCTTCAATACGTGGGCACCAACACTGAAGACATTTATGTTAATCTGGTTTTACCTTCTAGTCACAGTTGATTGCAATGCAGCGCAGGAAGTAGTGGGATGAAAAGGGGATTTTTTTTTTTTTTCCCCCGGCTACAGTCAAAAATACCACCGTCTGCTCACATCATTTCACAAATATGTTCACCCTCTCCAGAAAACCTTCATTTAAAACACCTGCATATAAGCTTCAGATAAAATATTGTGCAGAAGTCAAAAGAATGTATGTGGACTAGACACTTGGATGAATTTTAGTACATTTTATTCATTTTCATCCCTGGTTTCTGTGGGAGAAAGATGTAAATGGCAGGAGATCATTTTGGGGGAGATTATCTGTGTTACCTGATAAGTTTGCGGTCTACTGACACTTTCAGGTGTGCAGAGCTACAATAGCCGCTCCCCAGTGACCTCCACTTGGAAAGGCTGAAGAGAGCAATTCAAGTCGTATTATCTGTTGAATTTGTATGAAGGATGCTGAATTCTTCCAGCAGATGTTTCCAGTGACAGTTCTGAGGAAAAGGTCCCATTAAAAGGGTCACGCAAACAGAGAGGAGACTCCTCAGGAATTCAACCTCTTTAGCCCCTGACCCACATTTACACATTTCAACGGGGATCCTTCCATCTCTGCAGGATATGGAAGCTGAGGACGAGATTCAAAATATGGTCTACTTTCAAAGAAAAATAGAATTAAGGATTTTTGTATAATTGAAAAAGATCAGACTTAAAGTAGCCTGAAATCATGATGCGTATTCACAAACCCCTTAACATTTACAGTCATTACAGATGACAAACTCCTGGTCATGTCATCACCCAATACCTAATATTTTAAATTAATAAACTTGTGTAAGTGAATAATTCAGCAATTTTCTAAAATGAATAACCACTTAGAAGTTTATTTACTGGAAAATTGGAACAGTATATTTCAAAGAGTCGCCTTCAGATTATGTGCTTTATTAAACCAAGAGTTCAAAAGTCAACAACAATAACTTTAGTGAACAAAACATATTTACAACCAAGAGAATCAACAAATCCTCCTGCGTGCAAGAAATGTTGGAATATTTTGCCAATTTGATTGGAAAAGGCCACAAAACCAGCCACTCATTTTATGTGAAGTCTGCTCGAGTATCTCATGTGTTGATTGACTATTAAAAAGAAATACAAAATCATTAATGTGCCAGATTCTTCTTCGATGTTTAGCCTTGCAGCTTTTTCCCGTCTTATTGTTTGTGCTCGGGTTTTGGATTTTGGATCGAAGATGTCAAAACAATCCATGTAACTTTAGGGCTCTGCAAGTTTGTAAAAACTAAACTGAAAACAATTGTTATGACTTCAACAATCATCCAACGGGAGCATTCAGTCCAAATAGTGCTCAGTTTTCTTTATTTTGCCTGAAACGCTCACTGTGCACAACAACTCGCAGGCTGTCACTGTGAACATTTCGGTCTCAAGGAAAACATCTCAAAGTGTGACAAGTAAATGACTTCAATCAACAGCAAAGCTACAAGATCCAACGAGTTGTTTGAGTGTTTGCTTGACCTTCCACTGACTGGTCCAGAGAGGACCGGGAGGCCGGCACCAAAGTTTCCTCGCACCCACTGCTTCCCCTTTTGGCCCAGCGCTGCCTCAGAGGGCGTCTGGCAAATCAACTGTTAATAATGACATAACGCCACACATCGCCTCTCGCTCCCATCCCGGCTCCCTCTGATGTAACAATGTGTCAACTCCAGACAATGTCTAAAGACGGATTCTTGGTGAAGTTTATTTTGCTTCACCCTCCCTCACTCTGGGCTCTTCGGCCGGCCGCCTTTCACTCACATCTAAGTTGGATTAATGGTCTCCCTGTGTCCAGATGTTACACAGTGATGGAGGAGGGGGGGAGGAGGAGCTAGGCTTCTCCTGTAACCTCAGCTATGGCTCCATCAGAATCTAATGAAACTTATATAAGATCTTCTAACATTAAGCAGGCCTGTTTTCCTCTAGAGGCTGGCTTTAGTTGGAAAATCAGGACATTTCTATGTTACTTTAGGCATTTGAACACAATACAAATATCTACCAAGTCAGATCTGAGCTGAAGGTGTCACTGGACATGAGTGAAGGAAAACTGTTTTCATTAAAAGTGTTCAAGAGAGGGGGAAAAAAAAACAAGACAAGCTGTTAGCTCAACAGGTCTGCAATGCACTGTCACCAGAGCAATGGTGCATTTGATACCTCATTATTACTATCAGGGATTGGAGAGTATTAGGGAGCTCCTGGGACGTAAGAGGATAAATGCACGACTATTCATTTGGCTATCAGACAGTACCTGGCTGTCACTAATAAAGAGTGATTCCCAGGCAGCTCCCGGGGCTGCACGTCGGGACAAGCCGCGCCATTAAGAGCAGGCAGACACAACTGTTGTTTTCATCTGCGCCAAGTAACCGAAAACAAACATGAAAGCAGATCCGAGCGACGTTTCCCACAGGTTTCATCCTCTCTCCAGACTGCTGCTCACATTCCCACAACAGGCGATCTGCAAGGCTCGGACTGAATGCTGGGCGATCAGCTGCAGCCATGCAGGGAATATACAGCGTGAGAGCAATCATATATTTTTTTTTTTCCTCTTCTTTCTGTAAATAGGTCGTTCTTGCGTGTTGCCGCGGTTGTCTTTCACCTGCTGAATATGACAGGAGTGGATAAGCTCACTGTCTGCTCTTATCCTAAAAGGCAGGCCCTTCTCCGGAGCTGTGCTAAAAAAGCGCAGACAGGTTTTTAGGCCAGATCAATCAGTGCACTGAGTGTTTGTGCGCCGCTTCCTCCGATTAAAAGCTTCCCAGATGATCGATCCGCGCCTCGGAGGAGCCTTGCTGTGTCACACTGTGTTATTATGGAGGCGACCTCCGGTGTTCGCGGGCCTGTGCACACAGATGCTCTGCAGGGGCCAAAAAAAGTGCTCATGCTCTCCGCGACTATCACAATGCAAGACAAACACAACAGGCTTCCTTACCTACGGTGGCACCGTTAGGAGACGAGATCCCCAGGCTGAGTATAAATCCCATGCAGAGCAGCCTCATCGCCATCTCCTGAGCAATGCCCGACGGCACTGCTGTTAGAAGGGAATCGGTGAAAAGTTGGCTGGATTTCTGGAAGCAAACAGCCCGATCAGCCACCTCATCCGAACCCTCTCAGTGGTCCGGGTGCGATTGTCCGTCCAGTTGCGCCCTCAGCCCCGCACGGTGTCGACGGGCTCCTGGAAATAATGAGAGTAGCAGCGAAGATGCTCTGCTTCAGCCCGGTGAGGCTATGGGGGACACGGCAGCACACGCATGTATATCTGTAATTGATTATCGGCGTTCAAACATGATGCACCGGGTAACCTCTGCTTGCCTGTGTGCGGTTTGCTGGGCTTCCTCTCTCTCTTGCTCTCTCTCTCTCCCTCTTGCTCTCTCTCCCTCTCTCTCTCTCTCTCAGCACACCATGCCACCACAATAGTCCAGTAGTACAGAAGACGCGCTGCAGCCGCTCAGCTCATTCCGCGGCAAAAGAAAAAAAAAAGAAGAAGAAAATTAAAAGATTTTAAAAAAAAAAGTCTGTTTCTCAGTCTGAGCGCAAACGCCTCCCCGCGCTGGCGGCTGCATGAGTGGATGGTCAGTTTGTGTGAAAGCCCAGCGCCGTGGACGAGCTCGTGACGTAAAGCCCCCACAGCCACACAGAGCCTCTGCGCATGCGCCATCACACCTCCTTTTCTCCTATTTCATGCGCTTTTTCGTCAACCCTGGAGGTGGAGGTGGGAGAGCGAGAGAGGGAGAGAGCAAGAGAGAGAGAGAGAGAGAGAGAGAGCGAGAGAGAGAGAGAGAGAGAGAGAGAGAGGTGGAGCTGGAGCTGCAACTGGCTCTCCTACACCAGCCATGTTGGCTCAAAATGTATCCTAAATTCTGTTTTGATTTCTCGCAGCACTGTTAGAAAAAGCTTTAACATTTAGAACAATGCACTTTACCAGGAGTTTGCTTTTCAGTGAGTTTTTAACTATCTACGTTCTATTTATCGGTATATTAAGTCATTATAAAAGAATAAGTTGTTTCACCTCAACTTAAATGATATTATATATACTTTGCAATAATTCTATTTGTTAAAATGGAAAAACACAGTATGTGATATATTATTTGAAACTAAGTTTAAGGTCTCTAAGCTCTGCTAATGACGCCCCCTAGTGGTGCACACAACAAACATTAATCATTACCACAAATTATTGTTGATGTTTTCACAATACTCACCGTTTTGAGCTGGTGCAGTAGTTGAAATGTGTTTATATGTATAAAGACAGTATATTCTTCGAATTAAAAATAAGTTTGGGACAAACATGAAACTAACGTCTGGATTTAAATATAGGCCACATCGCCAGAGAAATCCCATTTATTGATCACACAGTGATAGTTTTTGCTGAGAAAAAAAATATTATTTTTGCTTATAAATTGTCAGGGGTATTTAAAAATAGAAAAAAGTCTGGGATTTGTAAAGTTATTTTTTCCCTGATTAGTTTTCGACTATTGAATTTGAGATATTAATTTAAAGTTTCTTTCTTTCTTTCTTTCTTTCTTTCTTTCTTTCTTTCTTTCTTTCTTTCTTTCTTTCTTTGAACTGTATGCATAAAAAAGGATGTGGAGTGAAAAAAATACATCAAATAAAAGTGAATTTATAAGTGCAATGTTATTTGGATGTAAAACTTCTTTTTATATTTGTCAACGTTGCCTTTGAACGCTGGACAGGTATAAAAATGAACTGATAGATGAAAGATGAACTGATAAAATATCGGATCAATACATATCCTCAAAAAGTTATTTCATTGTCTTTTGTTTGTCCAGTGCACGAGGACACATTTAGGAGTGATGCTATAAGAATGAGGAGCTTCATAAACCATGTAAGCCTGCAGGGGGCACTAAGTACTCACTTTACAGACAAGCAGGTTTCACTTATTTCACAAGCAATCCAACAGTTTGATGTAATGTTTGATATATTTTACATTGAACGCAGGCCAAAAAGTTTCTGATTGAAAGGACCTTTTGTATGAAAAAATGAACCTGATTGGATTTTTGCTCTGTAAAATAGGCAATTTGTAACTGAAATGTTATAAATTAATCACCCAAGTGGAGGTTATCAAGTAGTGTGTGTGCCTGTTTTGTTTATTTCTTTTCTTCAATAACTTTCTCCGTCTTCTATTTCTCCTGCTATGCTTTCTCCTTCTATTGGTACACAGTGATGGCCACTAAAAGTGTGCACTGCAGTTCACACATCATGGAATGACAATCACTTTACCCCTTAGACTTAGAGTGTCCAGAATAATCTTGTCTTTGCGGGGTTTTCAGTGCTGAGATGTTTACTCGAAGTCTAAATCACAAGGGAGAATGTGAAGTATGCAGAGAATTTGTTAAAAAACATGTCTGAAGAGCCTGGATGTGTGATAAGTTCAAATACATCTCACTCAAACCATCAAAACTGAAATACATAGAAACATTTCAGTATAGTTTCTTTACTCATTTGCAACCAACTTCTGTTTGCAGGTATTTCAGTTCTGCAAAAGCACACTTTTCAGTGCAATTTGATCCTGCTAATTTTGAGTTTACTTGACATCTTTCCTCTTTGTCAACAGAATGAACAAACATAATTGCCGGTGTCAACTTAACCTGATAGTGCCACTTTTGAAAGAAGGAGGGCTGAGCATTGTCATCTGAGAGAGACAGACGCCAGCATGCTGTGTGGGAGACAGCTTGAAAGAGTGCCAGCATAAACACTCCCAGACCACATGTTCTCCCAGGGCAGAGGGGCTGGCCCCTCTCCAGGCACATCTGCACACAATCCCTCAGCTCAAGCAGGCCAAAGGAGGCAGAGGCAAACGACTGAGAGGAGATGGAGGAAGAAGCATTCCCAGACAGGGGGAAATGGCCTTTTCTGTGACACCATTGTGGTGTCAGTGAAGGAAGTGATGATATTTGATGATTGAAAAAAGGAATGACCAAATGTAGAATGAAAACTACACCCTCTGTATGCAAAGATAGTAAAAGTTCATGGTGTGTGTGCATGTGAATGCTCACCGCTATGTTTGCAACTTAGCATCCGTATGATACCAGTATTATAATAATATGCAAAAAGTCAGCTTGGCTGCAGTCACTGTCCAACCCGCTCACAGCCTTGAGAGAAGATCAAATGCAGCTCCATCCTGCATGGAATATGTGTGAGAGAGCAATGCATGCGTGCTTGTCATGCATGTGATGTAGCTTGGGTGTCTACAGTTTTCATTGTTGTTCATTCTGGTGCGTTTACTTGTTTCCAAATAACCACTGCAGTTCACTGTATGGCCTGAATGAGATTACATGTATCTCTGGCATCTCCCCTAACAGCTCTTCTTGATCACTGCCCTTTGATTTGCCGGTAAAATGTGCCTTTTGTGCATGTTTTCATGGGGAGGTAATTACTAGCAAGCTATGCTGACAACACCTGAGGAATGCAGAGCATGCAGCAGCAGCTTGCGTTCTCTCTAATCGCCCCCACCCTCATCACTCACCCCACCTCACTTCTCCCCCATCTGTGACCCTCCCCCATGCAACCGACTACCAAGAGGAGCCACAATCCAAAAGCAGAGTTCAGCATGACATTTCTACGCAAGCCTTAACTTTGTTGATAAGACAGATGTTGTGGTATGTAAAACTGAAGTAGGTCCACCAGGAAATACACTTCAACACTTTATAATTCAAGATTAAACTGCTCAATTAAGAAACCTCAGTTGAATTAAATCCTCTTTTTTTCTGTGAGTGTAAGAAACCCTATCCAAACCCCAAGCTCCCAGCAGGCCCCATTATTCCCGTCACTGGTGGAGTCACAGTGTGCGTATTAGCTGGCCCAGGCACTGCTGACTGACTCACTCCCCAAACTGTCCTTGAGCTCTATGAAACTCACAGCCCATCTGGCTGAACACTTGCACATACATATCAAAACATTGCATGGGTTTAAACAGTGGGAGTGAACAACTCGGGGTGACCTAATTGCGGTCTGAAAGTGGTCCAGTTGAGAAACGCAGCAATATCTGGCCAGAGAGCAAGGTTGTACCACATAATAGTGTTATTTTCATGCAAATGCCACCAACGCATCAAATTTTTGACATTGTGCGGATGCATGTGTTTGGGAGACAGAGACAGAGATTATGAATTCAGCTGAGCCTCTCCCGTCTGTCTGACTCGACCATCATGATGAAATCTGGATGAAATCCCTTGTGCATGGAGATCAACATAAGTAAACGGGCTGTGTCCTCTGAATTTTGCAGATGCATTATGCAAACGCCACGGTTAGAAATAACACACTGTATGGCTGAGTGAACGATCGCATATGTTTTCTACACACTTGAGGGTTAATCAGTCATGGTATATAAGGCAAGGAGAAAGGAATGGGGGATTTAGTTGCCAAGCAACTTCTGTTGAGAGCAACACATTTTTATTCATATGACAGGATCTGTCGAAAAGTACGATAATTGATGAAAACACAGGGGATGGGAAATCATGTCTGACTTGTACAGCTAATAGGAAGACATGTAAGTCAGAGCCATAAGGAAGAGGATGTGAAACAAATCCCTTCATGTATCACAAAGATCCAGAACTAAAATACTGTTTACTGTTTTAGGTAGTTCTCAGATCAAACAGTGATTGTCTTTGTTTTGGTCCAAAAAAGACAGTAATCTAACATTATTTTTTTATTATCTGTTGGACTGCGTTTAATCACATATTTAAGTGGAAATTAGGTGACTGGAGAAAGTCTGTGTTTATGAACCCTCTAACCACAAGAAATAGTCAATGAAGAGATTGAAAAGTTTTACTGAAAGGGGAAAGCAGATTGAACTAGAATTTGGCACTCAGAGAGCGCAGACCTCCGCCACAGCTCAAATCAGTCACCAACAACAATAAGAACACCATATATAATCACACAACATTGTGATCGGGGTGTGATCAGACCCGAGCGCTGCAGCGTGCGGTGCCTCTCTCTGTCACCCTGTCGCCCTCTCTCCCCGTGTGTGTGTGTTTATCTGAAAAGGAAAACCGAAAAGCAACATAATTAATGTTATTTTACTTAATTTTAATTTGAAAATTGACCGGATTCTCTCGTATTTTCTGTTCCCGACTTCCTGTGTGGTGCGATCTGCTCTGTCCAGCTTTACAATTGGCGGTGCATGGCGAGCGCGGCTCGCGGAGGAAATAGAGAGGAGCGGAGCGGCCACGCTCCACGGCGCGAGCTGCTACGCACGCTGTCCCGCACCTCTTGTATGAACCGTCAGATACAATAACGCATAGAATTACTAAGTAATTCTATACGTCATTGGTCAGATAGGTTAACAGGGGCGCCGATCTGACAGTCGGTGCGCGGCGCCTCTCACTTCCATTTGTCGCCCCCTGTCGGTGGGCCTGCCCAACCATGTGAAAGACTCCCTATCTCTCAATGATAAAGAATCCTTTAAAAAATTCCTGGATCCAGACAGTGATCCGGATCATCACCAAAATTTAATCAATTCTAAGTTAGCCCAAGACCCACCTTTCCACAAAGTTTCATTGCAATCCGTCAATTACTTTTTCCAGGATCTTGCTAACAAACCAACCAACCAACCAACAAACCAACAAACCAACATGATTACATAACCTCCTGGCGGAGGTAATAATGAACTGAATGAAAATATTTTTATTAAAGGGGCTCCATGAAAGATTTAAGACATGCCTCAGCTGTACATTGGGTGGCAGTGTTGAGTCACTTGTTTGTCTTTCTCTTGTCTGTCAGAATTTCTGCTCTTATGGGTAAATTTTATAAACCTTCGTGTTACAAGGAAAGAAAAAATGTGTGATGAGCTTTAACCATTGCTGTGTTGCTCATGTATCTCGCTGGTTCTTTACTCAAATCACTAGTGTGTTTCATTCAGAAATACACACGAAAATATAGCATAATGCGCTTTCAGGACATTCTGTTCACTTCAATATATATGTTTATTGAAATGTTGAGCATTTAATTGAACGCTGCATGTCTGAAAACTAAAACGCCCATGCATAAAATATTGAAAATGTCTAATCTGCTTGGACCAACTGAAAGGATAAATACATTTTAAATGCAGAACTGCAGTGTCATACTTTTCTAAAGTGTATTTATCGCAGGAAAAGTTACTCCAGGTCAGAGTGAGTCACGTCTTCTTCCCCCTCAGGAAGTTGTAACGGCCTTCTATTCCTCCTCACATCTGATGCATTTCAGCTCCTTGACCTGAAGCTCATTTGGCCTGACACTAAAAGCAGCTGCTAAAAAGATTTGCTGAAAAGGCACAAGGTAGGATTGAAAGAGCAACAGGCTCACGAATGAACAAAGTCGTATAATCACTATTTCTCCCTTTGGCTCTGGGACACATATTGGAATTCATTTTTTTAAAGTCTACTTAAGTCAGACCCTAGAGCACATGCAGTTCTGCAACTGGTCACCGAGTCATAAATCATACTGAGTTTCATGAATCACACCAACGAACATTCCTGCACAAGTTGAGGAAAATAAGAAAATTACCACGACTCGTTTGAATCTACTGTAATTAAAAGTTGGAAATTAACTTGTGCATTATATCAAGTGTTTTATTCAATATTCTTAGTAATAAAGTGTTGTTTTTTTGGTCTCCAGAACTTCTCACTAATTGTGTGGAACCATGTGAAAAGAGATTAATTTACTAGATTCAGTGTAAAGACTTTTTATGGGAGAAAAGTGGTCATCAGTGATTGATTATAGAAGCCAGTTTAAAAGAAGAGTTTTCACGTACATAAACCCATCACATTTATAGTTAAGCCAAACTACACATGCCAGAAGAGGTTTAGTTTAACTTAGGAACCTAAAGTGGGAACCTGCTGTCAGTGGGACATGAATCTGCAAGCCTCCAAACACAAGCCAACTTCTCAGACCTCTAGGACACAACATTTGTGAATTAATAGCAAGGACGGGGAACATTACATTTATGCATTATGAACAAGGTGAGACGAGTTTATTAGAGTTCATTGCATTGCAGTGCTGCTGGACATCTTTCATGCTGCTGTCTGAAGGATTGCGTTGGATCAGGATCAACGATTCACTAATCTTCAGTTACAGGAGTTGAATGAAATAATAACAGAGAGTTGAGACGAGATTCTACTCAAGTTCATATATGTAGCTGTAGAGGCTTTTCAGCATAACTCATGCCATATTTAGCAGTTTTGTTATAGATTTTATGTACGAAATATTATTTCAGAAATAATGTCCATCCATCAGAATCAGAATCAGAATCATTTTTACTGGCCAAGTACAGTTGCCCATACAAGGAATTGGATGCGGTGGAGAGACACCCCGGCAGCCATTTGCAACGCCTTATCTTGAAAGGGTAAACAAGAGTTGGTTGGGGGTAATCACCCATCCATCCATCCATCAATCTAGAAGTACAACAGGAGCCAGGCTCCTGTCATGTGGAACCAGCTCCCTGTTTCAGTTAGGGAGGCTGATGCAGTCTCTACTTTCAAGGCTTGAGACCAAGGCTTTGAGACCTTAAAGCTTATAGTTAGGACTGGTTCAGGCCTCCCTGGACCATTTTCTTAGTGAAGCTACTACAGGTTAAGACTGTTGGAGGACCTGCAATGAACTTCTCTTCTCTCCTTTTTCACTCGACACGTTTCACTATGATGTATCATAAATCAATGTCTCTCTTCTCGTATGAACTCTGTCCCTCCTGCAGTCTCTCTCTCTCTCTCTCTCTCTCTCTCTCTCTCTCTCTCTCTCTCTCTCTCTCTCTCTCTCTCTGCCTCTCCCTCCAGGATCCCTGAGTTTTGTGATCAGCAGCCTCCTGTCCTGATCCACCTGCAGCTAGTGGGGCAATGTTAAGCTGATTCGGTGAACCAATCTGCCTGTCCAATCCTTTTCTCTTTTCTATCCTCTCACCACAAAAGGAATAGCAGAAGTCCGCCACCTCTGAGCCTGGTTCTGCAAAGGTTTCTTCCTTTTAAAAGGGAGTTTTTACCTTCCACAGTCAGTTTTTCTTGCTCATGTGGAACTCTTGGGTTTCTCTGTAAAAGAGCCTAGAAATCACTGTGATGAACTTGGCGCTTTATAAATAAACCTGTATTGAATTGAATTGAAAAGTCATGGCTTTAAAAAACAGTGGAGGTAATGTGCTAGTAACAGGAAGAAAAAGTCTCTTCTAGGTCATTTTTCTCTCTGTTAGTTACAAAGTCTTCACATTGTGCACGTAGTTCTACCACTGTAGGTTTGTGTATCAGTCGAGCTGTCGGCACTGTGTGGCTCAGTCTGGTGACAAATGAAATCAGGCACTTGGAGGGAGATGCTCTGACGTAGATGTCAGTGATTCTTGAAAGACAAAGGAAGCAGCAGCACAACAGTATAAAGACAGCTCTGGACAGGTCACATAAAGGTGAAGTAACATATATATGAGAGCATCACAGGTGCTTTGGTACAGACATGCTGGGGAACAGCAGTTCGATGAAATAGTAAAAGAGCTCCTCTTCACTGACTACAACACACTCTGCCAGTTGTTAATGTGAGCAAGTTGGATCCTGATGCTCCACACATGCATCGTTTATGTTTACATTAAGCTAAATACTAAGCCTTTTCCAGTTCATTGTCAGAAATGTTTGATTTTGTTAATGATTGCTATCCACAGATAAATCACTGATCTGTAAGTGCAGTACTCCATAACTGTGCTTCCCATGTTTACTCTGAGAGTAGAGCATTTTAAAATATTGCATACTGGAAGTCAGCCCATCCATCCATCTATCCATCCATCCATCCATCCACTTCCTTCGACGTCATCACTGCATCCACTGCACCGATCCTAACAATCTCACAGTCCATCTTTCTCCCTCTCTTGAACAAGACCCAAAGATATTTAAACTCCTCCACTTGAGACAGGGTCTCTCCACCTACCTGGAGAGGGCAGACTACCTTCTTCCGGTCGAGGATCATGGCCTCGGATTTGGAGGTGCTGATTCAGTCGCTTCACACTCAACTGCAAACCATCGATGAAGCCACTGAAAATTGTTCTCAAAAAGTTCCATTTTCACTGACTGTTTTCAAGTGAAAGCCGAAGTGTGTTACTACTTTTATAGTAGTGGTCATTCAGGAAAATGAAGCTTGGTTGTCAATAAGAAAAAGAACAGTAGAAAATTTCAGTGGGCAGTATCTCTTGTAGCAGCTATTTCAAAAAAGCTTGATTGTAACAACTAATAATTTAATGTAATTACATCATATCTGCCAAGAAAGTAATAAATTAGCCTTTTTCAAAGTAATGTGGCCAATAATTAAATAAATTGAAAATAGTATAATGAAATGTTGAGTTATGATAATAAATTCTCAATAATCTAAGTATTATATTAAAAATGTAGCATTTAAAAAACTTTAATGTTTTTTTTTAAACTGCTGCCAATTGTTTAGTAATTCAAAAACATGACTGCACTTTCATAGAAACAGTTTGATGATCAGAAATAGGTATTGGTGCAGGTTTAACATGAACTCCTACACATCAGGGGTATCAAGCACATTTTATTTCAGGGTCCAAAATACAGACATATTTTATCTTGAATAGGCCCGACTGGTAAAATAGTGCCTTAATAACCTTTGAACTTAAACTTTACAGTTTTCTCTGTTGTATATGTGTATAGTACATACACATATACACTATACATATACTACATACACATATGTATATAGAGTATATGTGATGAAAATGTTGATATTTTTGAAAAACCAAACAGTTACTACCAAAAATGACAACAAATGACAAATCCCGTCTCAAATTCTCAAACCTTTGGTTCAAAATGCATTGAAATGTCTGAAAAACTCCTCCTGTAGCTGTTGCATTATGCATGTTTTAACAAACTCACCCTGACAAGCATGACTTCAAGGCTATGAATGTAGATGTGTACTTTTCGTGACAGTATCAGCCATATGTCAGCATGTGTCAGTGTTGTGTTGTGCACAGTACTATTAACAGTTTTTTTTTTTTTTTTTAATATCAATTGTTATCATTATTTGCCCTTTGCTTGGTGGTTTGACTGAACTGGAGCTTCTTGAGAGTTGGTTTTGGCTCATGGGCTTCGTGTTTGACACCTCTGCTGTAGATACTCAACAACGGTTGTGAAAAATGTTTTATTATTTTATGACTACGTGATTGACCTAATCACATTCAGAATGGTCACAATTATGACTTTACTACCAGCTATTATAGTAATGTACATTATTACATTATGGGTCAATAACCCAGAGTTATAAACTGAACACAGAGAGACAGCAGCTCTGCAACAGTTTTTACGCACAAAAGTCAGGAGGGGAGTCAGATAAAGTTCAGTGGGCTGATTATAGCCGAGCTGCTACTACTCCCACGTCGGGGACTCTGTTGGCGCCGCGTTACAGTAACGCGTTACCGGCGGCGGCATTCCCCCCGGACAGCCATACAGTGCGGTGTTTGCAGTGGATCAGAGCGGCTCCAATCACACCGCCGCTCGTGGCTCACTTCCCCCGGCTGACGTCAGCTGACTGCCTCGGCTCCGCGCGCTGCGCTCCCCGCTCCTCCGGACACGGCAAGCCGGGGACTAAAAAAATAAAAAAATAATAATTAAAAAAAAATGCTGCTCTCCGTGCCCACAAGGACAGGATTCAACCCCTACAACGGATACACCGGCAAACCCAGCAAAAAGGTAAACGCGGCCGCGGCGGCTTCTCCACTTCTGCGCCGTCTTTGTGAAAGTAAAGTCATTGGTCGATGCTCGCCGAGCGTCTCCTTCCAGTTTGGAGCCGCTCGGCTCTTTGAGCTGCAGTGTCCTTGAAAGTGGATCACGGGGGGAGCCGAAACTCTCCCGCTCGCCGCGGGAGCGTTTGCCGTCGGCGTGTTGTGTTCTGTGTTGTGAAGTACAGAAACGGAGCCCGTTACATTGCCGCCTGTGGATTACCGGCCGTGTTGTTCGCCGGGGTTCGTTCCGAGGCGGACGGACGGTCGCGGCGCTTCCTGCACGGAGCCTGCGCGGCGCCGCGGACTCCTGGACCGGAGCAGCGCGTAAAGCTGCAAATGAGCCACCAAATCCTCAATATATTCGACTTTGGTGAGGATAGTTCAGGGGTGAATGAACATGAGCTTTACTGAAAGGGTGTTTTTATTGAATTGACCACAAGTTAGCAAAGTTTTTTTCCTCTTTTACGCGTACCGATATGCCCCACCCCTCTATTCTCACTAATGATTACTCAGAGGGGCTCAGGATTCTCTGGAAAGAGGAAAGTTACAGATACCTAGAAACATGTACGTATTATAAATGATAAACTACATAATAACACCGAAGTGTAACGAAATCCAAGGTGTGTTTTGGATCATTTTGATCACTGGAATGAATAATTCATTGGTTTTTCTTTTCAAACACGTTTCCTTCCAGCCTCTATTTTTCAAATTCAGATATATGTAGAAGTAATGGGATTACATAAGGCTATCCTCCAGGTAAAAGATTTTGAGTTTTCGTGTGCTGATTGTTTCCAGTTGTAATCTTTTCTCATCTATTGATGCACCTGGACATCAGTGATAGGACCTGATGAAGGCCTGATAGTGGTTTTTTTCTTCTTCTTTTTTGTGCTGATTGCTTTCAGTGGCATTCATATGTGCAGATTATTACTTGTGCCTTGCTATCAGCAGCTCAGAAATCCAACACATCTCTCCTTCCCTGTGTCATCACCCCTTCCCGCTTCACAGCTGGAAGGAATTCAGATTGCTTAGATTAATGACCTGGAATTCCTGGAATCCTGAATTCAGACAATGTGCTCATTTCAAGGGAGGCTCTCCAGACTCAAACCTGTTTCTTGGAAGAAGACGTGTGCGCTCACAATGAAAGAAAGAAAGAGGGAAAAAAAATCACAGTTCACATTGTGAGAGCGCCAAAGTCATGCAGAGGGGTGACTTGTAAATCCAGTGTCAAGTGGTAACCTCTGGTCTGTGTCATTTACTACGAGAAAAAGGGCGGAGAAAAGAAAGGGATTAGACCCCCCCCCCCCTCCTCCTCTTTCTTCTGCTTTCTATTAACTCCCTCAGTTTTTCTTTCTCCCTGGTGTGTTTCACATACCTTGATTTCAGTTGGAAACAGACTTTTAAAGCTTTTGGCTCAAACTGGATCGAGTCAGGCAAAGGAAGAGACCTAAAGGTTTCACCTTTGAGCCACAGGGAGTCGGAGCTTTTTCTCACTTCTTCAGCTTTTGAATTTTCCCACCTTGCACAGATTTTTTTGCATTTCTTTTTGTTTGCATGCAGCTCCGGGAATTTAATCGAAAGCGACTGTGTTTCTAAAGCTATGATCTTTTCCACTGTGCCTTTTAAGGTTCCCTTGAACAAACAGGTAAGGTGTTGATCTCTGCTTTACAACATGTGATATATTTCGAAAGCAGAGAATTGTGCATCATCGAAACAGTCACTTCACTCTTACAGCACTGAGATAATTGCATTTTAATGCTAAGCAAAGAAAATTTCATTGATGATCAACGAATGACTGAACTTGAGTAAATTATGTTTTAATGGAGTCTGCATTCATGCTTTCCTCAACCCAAACAGCAGTTTTATATGTAGAAAAGTAAGTGTAAATAATATTGATCGATTTTAAACTGTGCATTTCACAGATTTGTACTTATTTTGACAGAAGCCAGTGGCCCGAAAGTGACTATAAATAACAATTTTATTGTTTGGAAGAACAAATCCCAGAATACTTCAGGTTTTGCATTTATTGCAAATTATATTAAAATGCTCAACAGCACGTTCACGTCATGTTGTTCAGCTTTAGCACAAAGTCAAACTTGTCTAATTCTTTTCACCATTAGCGTTGTGGTTTTCCTTCCTCCTTGCGTCAAATGGAAAACCTGATAGGCCCAGAAGTTTGGATTCTGTGAGACTTGACTCTTCCTGCTCAGTAGCAGCTAATGAGAGGATCTACGTGATGCAGCATTTATTCAGTCGCAAATCTCTGTTAATACTCCAGACTTAAATGCACACATCCTGCCGCTCTCAGCACTCATTGTTCTTTCTGGGATGAAAAAGTCCTTGAGTCACCTGCACTCCCTGCAGACATCACCTCTGCTCCCTCCAACTGTAATCACCTCATCAGTCTTCAGCTGCAGCCGGGAGCACACTGCCGCTCTCTGCGCCATGCTGTCGCCCACTTATTGCACTTATGCTTCTCGCACAACTGTAGTGCTACCATAAAGTGCTGATTTATTTTTCTGCAGCTCGGAGTGACACTAACAGGGATGTGAGGACGGCATGCACCGCTTCAGGCTGCAGAACATCAATATTCTATATGAAAATAATTAATTAGCTGTGATATAACGTCAGAAGAATTCATCTGACGATCGCGTGTGAATTAGTAGCCGCTCGGCGAGTTGATTCTCACAGAAATGAGATGCCTCGGGGAATGAAGTTCAAATGAATTAATTCTAATCTTGAAGCCAAGACGAGCCCCCCACGATCCTGCTTCAAGGAGGGAAACACAAACATTTGTGTATTGCGGAGGAATGCAAAGAATGCTCCGAGACGACACTGCGATGAACGTAAGGAGGAGTGTAAACAGATCCGTGAGCCCTGGTGGAGGGAAGAGCAACAAGCAGTAGGGAAATCAGTGGCATGCGAGGAGGTCAGCTTTTGGGCACTGATTATCTCGGAGGACATGCAGACTTTCAGGCTGCAGAATTAGATTTGTGATTCTCAGTCATGTTCACTGAAGGACTCTCACTAACCCCCTCACGAGCTGCATGGTGTGTGTGTGTGTGTGTACAAGGGGCAGCGAACACAAAACGCTCTTGGTTGCATCAGGAAGGGAATTCACTGATAAACCGGTGCCAAATCAAACATGCAGATCAAATGATCCGCTGTGGCGACCCCGGTAAAGAGCGGCACAAATTTTCTGTCCGTTTGTGCGCGCTCTGGTGTTTGCCCAGTAAAATGACCTTACATGGGTGGCTAAACACCTGGAGCTGGGGCAGATGGGGAGTCGGAATGGAGCTGCCTCGCTGCCATCCTTTCCTCAGAAGGAGCCTAATAGAGCGGTCTTAATGAGACACTACCTTCTGACTAGAGAGCACATGAGAGGGATTAGCACTTCCTGCTAACAAGCTCAGATCCCAATTAGATAGGCCTCACTAGCCCGGCTCGGGCCCGGGCTCGGTTTCCCTGTCAGATCCTATCTCCCCAAGCCTCTGCAGGTGCATCCCCCCTGATACTGTGTGCAGGCCGCCTACAGTGCAGAGCAGGGAAAGCGCAGGAAGAGGCTGCCATTGTGGAACAACAAACAGCGTACTATTGATGCTAAAGAAGAGAGGGAGATTAGAGGAGCAGGGGAAGATGAATGGACTCTGTGATTTTTCCCAGCTTGACTAAGAAGACAGACCTTGGATTCTGAAGGCTGATCGCATATCAGTATGCAAAACTTAATTCAGGCGGACACGTAGTGAAAGAAAAAATCTGCAGAAGAAGGATAGATGCCGCTACTCGCGTCAGAAGTATATGAAGTGATGCTTTAATTTTACACATATAAGAAGGAATAAAAGGCCAGGCTACACTCTTCATATCCTGGAGACAGAAACGCCTGGAAATGCCTGCTTAGCACCAATCAATATTAGTAATAATAAATCATGGTAATTCTGTATGCAGCAGTTTTTAGATAAATGTACTTTGTTAGAGTAATGACCCTTTACTAGTTCTGCTTACATGTGGCTTCACTAAAGCTCAAGCTTCACTCTGTCTGATGCAGGCAGATTACTGAAACGCAGAGCACATGAATTTTGTTATGAAAACACGATTTTAAAAGGTGCCAGTGACTGCCGCTGCCCTGGGTTTATGATTAATATGCAGCGTTTCTGCTCATGCTATTACAATTCAGTACCATTCATGTGCAGCTAAGCCCTTTAACTGTCTTTCTACCTGTCTATATACATGTATTGTGATCAATTTACTGTTGAAATCCTGTCTCAACCATAAGAGACGATATGCACTATTTCAGCTCGTCAGTAAAGATTATTTCCAGTTGACCTACTCCATCACACATCACAACAATAGTCGATAGCGGGCTAGCGAGTTAGCAGCCCAGAGGCTTGAAAATGGGCGGCGTTTACAGTTTTCAGTCAGCTGCTTTCTTCTGTTTGAGCTCCTCTTTGCTTTCTAATGTTGGCTCGGGATGTGGAGCTCCAGCACATGTGCAGCCTGCCTGGCCCTGATCCAGTCCGATTGCTGTATACATGCAGGAGGAGATCGACTTTCAGTGACATTATCTGTGCCTGTCGTTGGACTTTTAAAGTCCTGTTTCAGTCAGACTGGGGCAATGCTGTGGAACATCTGAGTTGATGGATCCGGATGGATTGGTTTATCTTCCCCTGCCTCCTGGTTCCCATTTCCCAGTTCACATTAACAAACAAGCAATCTGGAGTACAGAAAAGAGACAATCAAGCTCTTCTTCACATGCATCATTTAAATGGACAAAGATATGAAGCTCAGGAGGGACAATTTTTATGCATGTTTGCTGTCCGACAGAACTTTTGGGACTGCCAGCTTTTCTTTATGACTGTTGCTGTAAAGCCTTCTGGTGACATGTGGCAGGTATATTTCACTGAAGTGGTGAGAGTGATCGTTGTTATTTATGCTCATGAGTACACATGACAAGAAAAATAAGTTATCGGTGTGCAGAGTGGGGACATCTCTTGACTCTCACTAAATTTGCTGCCATATTGAATGACTTTTGACATGTTTATGAGGGCTGTCCAAGGCCTCCTGCTTTCTCACTGTAAACTCCCAGGTTAGATGTATATTTTTTTCAGGCATATTTCTTAAGAGTTACACAACGTGCGTGGCACGGTCATTCTCCAGCGCAGCCAGCAGGTAACATGGTGTCCAAGCAGCACAAAATGCTCCACAGTTTGGTTACATTTCATGAGAAAGGAAATGAATGTGGAGTTTTCGTCAGCGTGAGACTGTCCTCTGCTGTTAATACTGCAAGTAAAAGTTAGCGCCGTTTGTCTCATTATAGAGTTTGATATTAGTAACTGTTTATGTTAAATGAATGCCTTCTCATGCATTTTTCCAAATGAGAATTGTCAAAGCACTGAATTGTTAAGCTGAAGCAAAAATGGAATCGGAATCAAAAACATCTTATCAATTCCCATCCCTGTTGAGAATCGGTGATATAGTCAACCTGTGGTGAAATACTAAGTGGAAAGAGCATTCAGACATGGACAGGTCGCGACCAGCTTCACTCCAGCTGTCTTCCTCTTTCACTTTTTTGATAAACTGGAGGCCGAGTGGTGGAATTTCTGTGCAAAAAGCCTTCCATGTACAGATAGATCTATCTCCTGAGTAAGATTCTCTCATGAATGATCAGATTAAAAAAAAAGACTAGACACATCACATGGCAAATCATAACCCCGATACACCAAAGCTTTTTTTGGATCTCTGCTTTTATTGCATGACTGTGACTCTTCGGAATTCACAGAAATGGACTTTTCACTATAATTTACTTGAATATAGGGAGGTAGAAGTGAAAACAAACACCTTTTGTTTAGGAGATGACTCAGTGAGCTGCTGAAATGATTCTGAAATCCAGCTCATAAATCACAGCATGTTTCTCTCAGCTGCCTGCCTCTTACTTGGTAATGGATTAAAAACAAATTTTGTGTGAATTGTGTACCGCGACAAGCCATCCCATTGTTCTCCGTGACCTGACCTGCTGACCCTCACTAATCAAACACTTCCTCCTCCTCTTCCTCCCCCTCCTCCTCCTCCTCCACAGCATCAAGGCCAAATACAGCTGATATCAAAACGCCCATGCCAGTTTGATTTTGTGTGCTATATTAAATCATTTTTCAAAAAACAGATACATTCAGAATGGACTTCACTTGGGCACATGCTCATACACCATGCGCTCAAGATTTATCATGATGACATTACGCGCTGGTGAATTTCATGCAGATTAAGCCACCATGGCGAGCGTGAAATGCTCATTGCGTTTCACACTCCTGCAGACAAATACAGAGTACAGGAGCAGGATCATGAAATTAAATCAGACACATCAGCATTATGGTAAATCTGAAGAGATCTGAGAACATGACAAAGATACGTCACATCAGTACTCATCTCAGAATTAACAGATTCTTTCTGGGAAACCTGTAAATGAGGAAAGTATTTACTTCACAGCTATAAAAATTAAATCTGGGATTATATATATATATTTTTTTTTTTTTTTTTTTTTTTTTTTTGAGAATTACTGTCCTTGTTTCTTTATATATCGAAAGCCCAAATAAAATCTCCTGATCTTCAAACAGCAGTATTGAGTTGCACAGCCTCAGTCATTTCAATGAAGTTTAATCCTGTTAATGCTTTAAAAAAGAGGAACTCACCCAACAAAAGAAACTAATCATAGTTTTATTGTATGCTTTCTTTCTTTCTTACTAAATGCTTTCCAATATATGCATTTTTATATATCCACTTTGAACTGGAATGCTCAATAATTATAAATTGTTCAGACTCATACAGTCTGTGTAGCGGCTAAAGTGTATGTTTGTGTGTTTGTTTGTGTGTGTGTGTGTGTGTGTGTGGGGGGGGTGTCTCACCCTGATAGTGATAATTCTGTAAATACAGTCAAATGTAGAAACAGTTGTCATGAAATCAGAAGTTTTTCAATTTTAACAAGTTGTTGCAACATTTTTACAGGAAACTGGCTTGCTTGGCACAGAACCAATAATTTACAGAATCAGAAATTGTGTCTTCTCCATGCTCCGTTCATGTCTCAGCTGAGCAAGCCAGTGACAGCTCGTCTCATAATATATTTATCCAGTTTCAGCTGCGATCCTTTTGTTGCAGAGACGTCAGTTTAGCCTGTTAGACACACTGCTGAACGTCAGAGCACTAAAGGACCGGGTCATCCCGTATTTTCCTGCTGACTGATAGTGAACATTGACTTGGACGGCCACCATTAATTCATCCACAGCCTAAGCAGTGCATGCTCAGGGATGTGAATTGCTTCTGGCTGCTTGGAGGGACATTTCTGTTTGATTAATTTGACGATAAATGTTTGAAGTGTCTCTATAACCTTGTAGTTGGTGATTTCTGTGATTCTCATCACTGCTAAAAGGCTTTTTCAGACACAGTGAAGTGTGTACACCTCACATTTAAGTGTGTAAATGTTTTCATTTGTTCTGCGTATGATTATGTTCTGCACATCCAGCTTGTTGTAAATTCTATAATCTTTTTTTTTTCGTTCTCTTTGGATTAATTTCATGATATCTATCCTGACGGGATTGGATTTATTTGTCTTTTCCAGAAGAAGAATGTTTTTCTAATATTAATCTTTTTTTATTGCCCATCTCATTTCATCTCGTCTCACCTGATCTATCAAACCGGATTAAGCAGTAAACTGTGATTGATATCCTGCCTCTATCTCTGTGACCTCGTCTGATTGGATTGCTCTTTTTAGTCCAGATCCTGTTAGCGGCCTCATGAGTGTGTACGCGTCCAAGCGCCGCCACCTGAGAGCACTTCGGCGTGCATTTAAATCTCTGACGGTGCTTTCTTTTTGTTCTTCAGCAGACATATGTGTCCCCATCCAACCATCAGATGGCTCCTCCAAGCCCCAACAGCACCAACAACAGCAGCGCCACCACCATCAGCAACGGCAGCAGCAGCGGCGGCGGCGGAGGCGAGCAGCTGAGCAAAACCAACCTTTACATCCGTGGCCTCCACCCTGGAACCACAGACCAGGATCTGGTTAAACTCTGTCAGCCGTAAGTCACCCAAAAAACCAATTGCTTGACTGTCTGCTCGCGCAGCCTATAAATCTGAGAGGCTGTCCGCTGGCAGCGCGCACCCCAGTGCAGCAGCACGGCAGATTATGATGGAGCGGAGTGATGGGTGATGGCCGGGCGGGATGAAAGGCTAAATGCTTTACTTGTCCACATGGGCAAATATTGCAGATGGATGACTTCCTCGCACTTGAAATACGCATGGATGCTGGAGGACACCTTATTAGGGATTCCTCAAATGCACCACGCAGATATATGTTCAGCCGAGCGTGTTTAAAATACGTCACGCAGTGGTTTTACGGGCAGGAAAAAAAACACTGAGATCAGACTGAAAACGGAGACGTTTCAGTTTGTTATGATTAAACACAGACGTCCCAACAACAGGGTGCTGAGTTTAGTCTGTTTAAAGCCTTTCACCTATTGTTCCTGCAAGCATTTTCCTTTAATCATACAGTGAGACGGCGATGAGACTGCGCAATCCAAACTCAGATTCACTTCCTGCACTATAAATACCACACGATGTTGCTCATCAGCATGAGTGTGAGGCTTCGAGAGCGGGTTGTGGGCAGCATGCAGGCAGACATCAAACGACAGGATCGTCCCATCCATCTGATATGTTTGTTAGGCCTTCAGTGGAAGACATCAAAACACGCAGGGCTGAGATGAATGATCCGCTTTTACTTAATTGAATTCTGGAGCCCGGTGACGAGAACCAGAGGAGCCGGGGAGAGGAGCGAGAGAGCGGCGGGAGAGAGAAGGGGGCTGGAGAGATTGAATAAGGGAGCGAGGGCGGGTGAGGCCTGCTATTTTACAGCTGTCTGGAAGATATGGCTCACATGAGGCTGCCCAACCCTACAGGAAACGGCGAACCCAGGGGAAAGGGAAAGACAAACAAGGGCAATGGCATTGGTGGGGGGGTAGGATGGAGAGAGTCAGAGGGGGAGGAGTGACTGGAGTTCAGGGTTTGTGTATCAGGTGGTGTTCTGTGGGGGTAGTTCTCATAATTCTGCTTTTACAGAGCAGATAAAATCACGGCATGAAATTTGCCTTTTAGCAGGCCGCATTAAGACCAACATAACTTTCGGTTAAACTCGACCGAAGGAGGAAACTGTGTCCAATAATAGTTATTAGGGGGGAAACGGCTTGTATATGTGGGCGTAAATCAGCAGGAAAACAACTCGTGGAGCCAATCCAACTTACCCGACTCAAGTTTGAACAGTAAATGTGTGCATACCATTAGGACGCGGCGCTGGCAGCGCTCCCCTCCCCCACACTTAGAATTGTTGTATGCGAGCTCTGAAACGTAGTGTGTACTGAGTGCGGGATGAGAGGAGGGGATGGGGGTTGGTCCTCCATCTCCGGCCCCTGCAGTTGTCTCCCTGGGTGCCTCGTTGCCGCTCTGGTTCCTGCCCCGGCCCGTCTCTGATGGCTGACCATGGATGGACGCTGGGCCGGACCGTGCATGCTGCGCTCGCTCACACATGGCTGAGTCTCCATTCGCTCCTTTTCACCCTGCGTCTTGAAGGCCGAGACCTCCGAGCCGCAATTTAATAACTCCAGCAAGTCGTGCGCGTCCAGCAGGGCTCACAGCTTAAACACCGGCTACAATCTGAAGTCGCAGACGACTGCTGGGATCGCCATCCACCCACTGGAGCAGTGTGCAGCGCAAACGACAATGATGGCTCACCCGCAAGTCGAGCTGGTGGCATCTTAAGGCTTAGAATCACAAATGCACCATTAAATAGTAATGTCATATAGGGGCGGAAATGCATAATACAACAGAACTGCAGTTAAACAACACCGGATGAGGGTGAGAGTAAATTTGGATATTCTATAGTGTATGGCAGTGTTTCTGTGTTGACTTGGGCATGTTTATGACAAAATGACCCGAACTGCTTTAAAGTGAGTTAAAAGAGAAAAAGTAGACATTTTATTGTTTCTCAAGCCACAGTAACCTGATTGAATAATATTGTAGTAAAGTTTATGCTCAACATTTGAAATGAAAACTGAACTTTCAGCACTAAATGGGAGATTGATTGGCTCTCCATCGCTTTGTATAAAGATTTGACACGTGGTCGATACTTAATAAGGTAGAGTATGTTCAAAAATGTGCATTTGTAGTGTGGAAATCACTTTAATGTCTTAGGCTGCCTCCTTCTGGGGTTGCTTGGAGTTTAAAGGGCACCAGTTAAAAGTCTTAAACTGTCACATAAGAATTTTATCAGGTCATCTTCTAATCCTCACTTTAAAAAAACCATGTGTGGTTAAAGTTGCGTCGCCTTGCCAGATGAGCCGCGCTGCAGGAGCGTTGCTCTGCTCTGCGGACGGACGGGCACTAAGACCCGGCGTCGGGGGAGGAGGGCTGACTGGGGAGAAGCTGGTTAGTAGAATGAGAGTGTGGCTTGGAGCCAGCGTTGGACAGGACAGCCAAGGAGAGGCATATCAGATTACACTGCATGCACATGCCTGGAGAGATGGGAACCGATAGAGCTGCTGCACCCAGCCGTTCGCCCAAGTCAGCCACTATTCCACACACCCGCAGCGGGAACATCCCAGTCAATAATGTTGCATTTTCGTATTGGTAGCACATTGGAAAGAGATGTAAAAATGCAGCAGGGGCCTTCATCTTTACCAAATTGTCACATCATGTTGGATTTCCCTGGAGGTTTGATCCCTATTGACATTCCTGTGTGAGCCGGATTGAATAAGATATGGGAAATCTATAGTTCTTGTAGCATGCAGAAACCCACAGGACATTACTCTTATTTCATTTAATTTACCAACCCCTCCTCTCTCTCACACACACACACACACGCACACACGCACTCACTAAAGATTTGCCTATCTGTATGAGTTATGACTCGATTGTGAAATTGTATTCAGTGTCACTGCGCTGAAAATGTCAGGTGACTTACAATTTAATCATCGTGACGCACGTGTGTATTAACCTAACAGGCCGATCTCCTGCCTCGGCAATATTGCAATTCTAATCCATAATTTCCAGCGAGCGGTCATGGTGTGTAACCCACTTTTTTTTTTTTTTCAGGTACGGAAAGATCGTATCCACCAAAGCTATCTTGGACAAAACGACCAATAAATGCAAAGGTGAGATTATTAAATTCGTCACTGTTCTTAGAAATTGTGGATAGTTGTTTGAGACGGTTTACTATTGAGATTCAGCTTTCTTAAAGTCTTGAAAAGAATGTTATTGAAACTCATTATAGAAGGTGGAAGGTTTTTTTTTTTTAACAGCTGCCTTCTTTATATTCCTAACCTTGCAGCCGTGACCCTGAACCAGTTGTTACAAAACAAAAATGAATAGAAAAAAAACTTAACTGCACGTTTCACCTGAGAAAACGAGATAAAGAACCCTGTTCTTGGACGTGTTTTTCTGTCAGATTGAACGCTTTGTTTTCACAGAGCCATTTCTCAGTAACTGAGTGTCCTCTCAGTGGATCATGTATTAACTAACGGTCACTCTCCTCGGTGGGTGTTCCGGCTGCAGTCTCTCATCTCTGCTGCAAAAACACCGCACTCATAAGGGTTCAGCAGTTTCCTGATAAAACTCACCCCAATACAGCTGCTCGCTTTCGGCTCTCTGCCGTGTACGTTGTGTTAAAGTTCACACTGCACCTTCTGAACAGGTGTGTAATGTGTGAAACAATGAGTTCAAAGTATTTTCTTTCACAGTCGATATTATCATGGGAGCAGGAGATGCAGCGCTGGGAATTCGTATGTTAATGCACCGTGAGACTAGTCGGAATCACAAATCGGCCACTGATGTTGTTTTGGAATAGTTCAGGTCAACAGTTTATCATAGTAAAAGAAAAAAAGAAGGCTGTGTCACCTCTTTTCACTTCTGTGAAGCCTCTCTGTGTTTTATTGCTCAGGTTAGTTTTGCTTCTCACTGTAACTTGTATCACTCATTGTATGTTTTGGTGGCCGCAGGCTACGGCTTTGTTGACTTTGACAGTCCGGCCTCGGCTCAGAAGGCGGTGACGGCGCTGAAGGCGGGTGGCGTGCAGGCTCAGATGGCCAAGGTAAGGAGAGAGGTCCATCCTTTCAGTTTAATCCAGACGGCTTGAGTGTTTTCAAGGTAAAAAGTTAAAAGCGACTCTTTCACCTTGCAGCAAATTGGCTGATTATAAAGTTCTCTCTCTTTCTGTTTTGTTTTGTTTTTTTTTTCCTCTCCTTTGTTATATGAGCCATGGTTTATGAGTTTAAGCCTGTTACGCTCCTCCAGTTTATTAGTACATCAGTGCGGGCGTGTTTTGCTGCATGCTGCAGTGTCAGGGTGTATTCTTTATTAGGTGTCTTTCTGGCCTCCAGCACACTGCCGAACATTTCTGCGCGCAAACAAGAGTCCACAGACGCACACAGGTACATGTGTGTTCACAGTGGTGACGGCGTTTAGGGAGCCTGCTCCCTGAGCTCCCTCCACAAAGGGCCTGTCTGTTCTCCCCAGTGGCATCTGACTCAGTGTCTGAGCAGCTCCCCAGTCAGCGGGGCACTGTGCCCAGCCTCCCGCCCTGTCAACACACACACACACACACACACACACACCGACACGCTAAACAATCGCACACTCGCTTCACCAGCCTTGCCTCAACCGGATTATGACGCGCGCTCGCGGACGCGCACGCCACCGACACCCTGGGAAAGCTGATCTCTTCGTTAAGCTGGATCACTGACATTCAGACGGCTTCTCGCTCGCGAAATAACTCGATTTCCGCGGCTCCCTCCGTCTCGGGTTTACAACCGGGCTTGTGTCTGCGTCAGATTTCTCTCTGACTCATTCTGACTCACTCGCGGCCGAAACCCTCGGCAGGTCTTCTCTGCCCCGCTCTTCGGGGGCTCGCTTGCTCGTCTGCACCATCGCGGAGGATGAAGAGGAGAGGAGGAAGGTGAAGGAGAAATCACCTTCATCGCAGGTCGCAGCGATTACACATGCATTATTCATGGCATGGAAATGAACTTGCGCTGCATTTACAGGTTTTTAATCACATCTGCACTATGAGATAATGAATATGCATCATGGTTGGAGGGAGATTGGTTATCTTACCAGATACTGTTTTTCAAATTGAATTTGAGGAGGGCACAGGGGGGACAGTCAAAAGCCTCAGAAATGGTTCAAAAGCAAAAAAAAGTCAAACTGAAGCAATTCACAGAGTTTCTGTCAGTTTGTTTCCCACAATTTCACGTTGAAATTTGAGATTTGCTCTGCTTTATCAGGCCAGCTGCTGCGTCTGCTTTCAAGGTCAGGATTACCACAAGAACGCCACTGTGACATCCGCTTTATTACCGCGATATGAGAGAGTGGAAGATAACGTTAGTCTTGTGAGGAGGTGATGGGACGGCGCTTCAGGATGTTCCCCAGACCGCCTCCCAAGGTCTTTGTCCAAAATGTGACATTTCACATGTGACATTACCAGAGGTAGCGCGGATGGAGAGCCACATGAAATGTAATTAAGCTTTAATATCACATTACCTGAATCACACACTTTCATCCTCTTCAGTCTCTCGCTCAATGACCTATTTCCTACATCTCTGGTAATAGCGTACGAGTGATGGAACAGAAGAGTGTGAAGAGGGGAAAAGAGAAAAATTCAGTTGGATTAAAGTAGACGAGGCTCAGATGTGGGATTCACTCTCCTCTTTTGCTCCTCCGCCGTTATTTATGGGGAAGTTTCTACCTCTCTGAATCAAAGCCCTGCAGATGTCTCTGCGTGTTCATACGCTGCTCACTTCTCCCACAAGGCCAAGGTGAAGTCCACCGATGTTTTTAAACTCCTTTCTTTATTTTTGTAAATTGCTCAAAGTCCTGTGCATCATCCAAACATCCCTCACATCACATGCATCCTGCTAAAAGGTCGTGTAAATTCCCTCTCGGCGTCGCAGGCGGACTTTTTTTTCATGGCTGCTGATTTCTGGAGGGCTCCTGTCAACATGCCGCAGCTGTCGGTCCGCCACATGGAAACAGAGGTCTGCACGCTCTCACCCCTCTTCTCTCCGCTCAGCAACAGGAGCAGGACCCCACCAACCTGTACATCTCCAACCTGCCGCTGTCCATGGACGAGCAGGAGCTGGAGAACATGCTGAAGCCCTTCAGCCAGGCCATTTCCACGCGCATCCTCCGAGACGCCAACGGAACCAGCCGGGGGGTCGGCTTCGCCAGGTACCGGCTGCTCAGTATTAACTGTTTATCCAGAAATAAAAAAATCTAACTCAGGCATTAATACTGAGATCAAACATCAACTTGTATTTATTTCCCATGGTGGGTGAGCCCTCTGGTGGGCAAACCTGGTCAGTAACTCACTGCTCAAGCAGGAGTCTTCAGCATTGATGCTGTCGCTAAACAGCAGAAAAAAACTGCAACTGACAGAGGAAGAGGGATATATGTGTATAAAATGTGACCTTGGGCGTTACTTTTCCCAACAGGATGGAGTCGACAGAGAAATGTGAGGCCATCATCCAACATTTCAATGGAAAATACATCAAGACGCCACCTGGAGTTCCTGGTTCGTTCTGTTTTTTCATTTTCAACTTTAAACTGAAATATTAAAAGCACATCTGTCCAATACAAGGATATTATCCAAAAAGCATCCAACCCTGCATGCAGCCCTGCTGTAATTTGTATTTTTTCTTTTTTTAATTCTTTGGAAAATCTCTGGTTCAGTGCCGTCAGAGCCTCTGCTGTGTAAATTTGCTGACGGAGGCCAGAAGAAGCGTCAGAGCCAAGGAAAATATCTGCAGAACGGCCGACCCTGGGCCAGGGATGGAGACACTGTGAGCTTATTTATGATACTTTTCATGTCTGGTGGCTCCTTTAAGGCTGATCTCCGTCTCCAGGACTTATGCTGCCTGTGCTTTTCCTCAGGGGGGAATGACTCTGACCTATGACCCCACCACGGCCTTACAGAACGGGTACGTACAGCGATCCCCATCAGCGTCTGGCGCCGCCTGGATGGGTGGACTCACTGCCAGCGTGTTTGTGTCTCCTCCTGCAGGTTCTACTCCTCTCCCTACAGCATCACACCCAGTCGAATGATGGGGCCGACCTCCCTCTCCCCGTACATGCATTCCCCCATGTCCACCTATCAGGTATCAGAAAAAACACAAACAGGGCGGCTGAATCCAACAGCTCAGCTTTTCCAATCGATTCGGGAGTCTTTGTTTTATTGGTGTGTGTGTGTGTGTGTGTGTGTGTGTGTGTGTGTGTGTGTGTGTGTGTCTCGCCCCTTCAGGTACACAACCCGTCCTGGATACATCACCAGTCATACATAATGCCGCCTACAGTTAGTATCTTGAATCTTAAACTGGTTGGTCTTTCCTCCTGTGTTCGCCGCGGTTCAGTTCTGTCACCCTCCCGCTTTAAGAACGGCGCTTTTCTCCCAGCGACGCACGCTAACGCCGTTTTTCATCGCAGGGAGCCGTCCTGACGCCGGGAATGGACCACACCATGTCCATCCAGCCCACCTCCATGATGGGGCCCCTGACGCAGCAGCTCAGCCACCTCTCCATGGGCAGCAGTGGCACAGTAAGACCAGTCAGGACCATTTATCTTCTCCTGAAAATCCCCACAGGCCTTAATGTCTCCCAGACCTCTCACTCCTGTGACTTACAACTCAGAGAAATGATCCTAATCTCTTCTGAGTTATTGTGGAGATCCTGTCTCCCGAAAGATTTGGAAAATCCTCATGTAATTTTGAGTAGACCTTATTGGGGCAAATTGAGTCAATGAGGAGTGTGTGAGGAGTGTGTGAGGAGTCCCCTTTGAGCTGCAGTTGTCACTCAAACTCATTGAGACAGGTGTAATTTAACCCATAACTCTTCTTTAATGCAGCTTTCTTCGCCAGTGCAGCTGTCATGTCGAATGATTTTCCCCCTCTTCTCTGCCCCGCTCTGCAGTACATGCCTGCAAACACATCTATGCAGGGGACCTACATACCCCAGTACACCCAAGTGCCTGCCACCAACATCTCAGTCGAGGTAAACCGCGTCCGGTTTGTCCCCCTACGGAGCAGGTTTGAAACGCCGGCCGTGAGTTTTAACCTCTGCCGCCTCTCTCTCAGGAAAGTGCCGTCCAACAACCTGTTGCCATCGAGACGCCCACAGATCACACAACCTACTCCTACCAGCATAACAAGTGAACAGGTGGGTCCCGGCGTTTCTGGTGTGCTGGGAACATTTTACTGGAATTGGTATTTTTACACGACAAATTGCTTCGCAATCAGCAAAGTGAATATTTCCACACATATTCATCTATTACATTCACTATTCTAGATTAGCACACAAATTTATTTCACACTCCTGTACCTGTCGTACCTGCCAGGTGGGGCTCTGCGGTGGTGAATTCTCCACAGTCGTGTCCAGTTTCGGTGGTTTCTAACCTTCTGTTCTCGTGTCAGGTCTTCCTCTGGAGCCGGCGCGTCTCTCAGCGGTTCCCACGGTGCTGGAAGTCGCCACAGAGACTCTGCACCTCGGAGGGCCATGGGACTGTTCCACACTAAAAGGACAACAAAAAAACAAACAAACACACAAAAAGATATTTTCTATGATGAACTCATGTTTTAAAACCGACTCTTTTGCTCCGATCAAGCAGACGTGGCGGATGGCGGGCAGAGCGAGACGCAGGAGTTGAGCGAGGAGCTTCTATTTTGATAGCAGTCCAGAGAAAAGGTCACACAAACACTACATGTTTTATGGAATGCTTTTGATTTCCCAGCACTCTTCCAGGGAGCTCGATTGAAACCAGGAAACGAACATTTCAACACTTTGTTTTTCGTTTTTTTCATGTTTCTTTGTAAGATTAGGCTCTTTTTTTCCATCTGAACCTGCCTTTTTGTACATAACTCTTTGTTTTGGTGTGTTTCTAGCTTCACGTGTTCTAGTTTGAAAAAAAAAAAAAGCTCACGACTCGTGTTGTGGACGGATCCGGTGCTGACGTGGAGCAGCAGCTTCATCAGTGTGAAACCTTGTTTTTTGTTTTGTTTTTTCCTGAAGTGCTCTCACTTCTCTTTGGCACTTGAAATAATTTATAGTTCCAACAATCTCGACAAAAAACAAAAAAAAAAATAGCTTCAGACAATCAGGAGATCACACAGAAGAGACGGTCATTGATGGCAGATTTCAGAGCTCCGGATCAGAGATAAATGGATTTAAAGCATTCCAGTTTATTGTTAGCAGAAGGTTGTAAAATGTGGTTTCACTTTGAGCTGCTCCACACATCCAAATCCAAAGTTGTTGAACAGGGATCACATGTTGTCGGGAGCTGCCTGTAAATCACATTTAAATTTATTCAGGCTTCCTTTTGACTTCCTTCTCCTTCTTTTTTTTTAAATAACCAGTGAAGAAATGCTTCATTTATTTCAATAACATGATACCAAATGGTCTGAACATGGCGACAGATGTGTTGCCTGTTTTTTTTTTTCTAATATCCCTTCTCTTTAAAAGGGAACACTAATTCTCTACTCAATCCCCAAAAAAAAGTATTTTCTGAAGAAGATGTTGAAGATTGGAGCGTCGTAGATCAACTGCTGTCTTCAGAAAACACTATTTTGGTGGATTATTAAGCCACAGCTGCATGTTTGCATCTATTTCTGCGTTCACATCCGTGGTTTTTTTTTTTTTTTTTTACATTTGTTATTTAAAAGTTTTCCTGTTTTTTTTTTTTTTATTGTTTTAATACTTTTAAGATTGATCCTATTTTTCAAAGAAGCTTTGATTTTATTTTTGATAGCGTGTTGTGTGTTTCAGATAGTGAGAATTTTCAGCTTTCTTTCAGATTGTTTGTGTTGGGAAAAAAAAAAACTACCTTGTTCTGGTTTCAGTGTCGACGTCAAAGAGGCTTTAAGATTTTTCTCAAAAGATATTTCAGTTCCGTCTGTGTCTCACACACACACACACACACACACACACACACACACACACACACACACACACACACACACACACACACACACACTGGCACTTTATTAACTCCTGGTCAGTGAAACATTTACAGGTGCATCTCAAGAGTGCAGTGAAGTGTAATGTAGTGGTGGGCGCACGGTTCGAATCCCGGCGGGAGGAATTTCTGTGTGGAGTTTGCATGTTCTCTCTTAAGTTACCCCCGAGGTGGGAATGAGTGTTTACTGGAATCTACTCCAGCAATTTATAGTGACCAATGATCTTCAAATGCTTGTTTTTAGACTGAGAGGAAATCTGAGTGACCGTAAGAAAGGAAGAACATGCAGTTTCTACACAAGAGTCCCACCCTCTGGCATCACTGTGCAGCCCGCTGATGAATCACGATAAAACAAAACATTGAGCTTCTCTTCTTCTGAGGCGCACCTGTCCTTTCTGGGTTCACATATTTTGTTACAGAAGTCAAACCTCAACTTACCTCATCCTGCTTCAGCGGTGTAGATTCAGTTTGCGTCCAGTAAGGCGCCTCCAGTCGCTCTGTGGCCGTTCACAGCTGGTACTGTGTCCACTTTCTTCTGACTCGTCCGTCCAGCGCTCGGAATTCACGCCCCAGGCTCTGATGTTCTATGCAATTAATTTATTATCCTTATAAATGCAATACTGCAAAGAATCCAAGAGACACCTCATACAATGACAATGGATCACCTCACTATGTTGACTCTACAGTTCTGGCTCACCTGACTCTCACTTTTCGCCCTTTCTTTTTGTTTTCTGTTCTTGTTGGTTGAACTGCTGCGTTAAAAGGGAACCGTTTCAAAAACCAAAATGTGGTTGTTAATGTTATTGTAGGAAATGTACCGAGAGAGAGAGAGAGAGAGAGAAAAATACTGGTCTTAGTTTTTATGTGGAGAGAACTTTCATTTTTACACCTTCAGCTTTTCTGGTTTCGTTTTGTTGTTGTGATACACCGTTCCATCCACTGCTGTCTGTTCTCTGTGTAAAGAGTGTGTGTCTGTAATGAGATTTGTTCGTGTGTGTACTGAGGACTTGTAAGTGTGGGTTTTTTTCCCCTCTTTTTAGACTGGCAGGCAGACTCACTCCTGCCTTCAGGCCTGCACTGTGTCTTCTAAGCTAGTCAGCTTTAATAACGCTGAAGTAGCACTGCAGCAGTGCACGCTGACGGGAAGTGTCGGACCTCGCTGGGCAAAAAATTAACCTGCGAGTCCAGTGTGAGGTCGATTAAAGCAGGGAAAAACAGGTTCTTACAGGTCCTTGCACACACACACACACACACACACACGCACACACACACACATGATCTTACAGATGCGAGTATGAACAGATCTAAATATGATAAAGTGGGATAGACAGCTGTACTGTCTCAGTGCTGAGTACTAAAAGCAGTTTTCCTCTTGTAAACTCGACTCAAGCTTCACAGAAATGCCTTAGATGTCTCTGGAAGGGATTGTGAAGTGCTCCTCAGTAGAACCTGACCTCTGACCGGAGTCGCTCCGTCTGAACAGCCTGAACACACTACCTATCTCCTGCTCCATTGTCATTCTGTGACTCCAAAATACTGAAGAAAAATGGCTTTATTCAGTCTAAACAATGTATGCTGCTAATTATTTCAACACCTGCCAGCTGAAGGTCATCAAGTCATGAACAGTGTCAGTTTCAACTCATCTTCTCCTCACATGTTTGTGCCATGGTCTTTTGTTTCCTTCTAAGCCCCCAAAAAAGAAAACACAAAAAATATCCCTGCAGCTATTAAACTTTACCTTTTCATTTTGAACTTGCCTTTTTTTTTTTAAATAAATGTTTTTTTTTCCACTGTGAGTTGTCTTTGGATGTGTTTGAAATAAGAGCGCGACTCGTTGGTTCTCTCATGTTTTATCAAGATATCAAACGTGACAGTTTCATATCAAACAGATGTTGAGGTAAAACAAACAGATGCCACAAGACATGAGAATTTCTAAAACAGACTTGGATCTAGATAAAATAGATAGGAAAAACATTTTTTGCTTACAAAAAAAAAAGTATATTACATTGCAGGTTGTATATGTTTCATATGTACAAAGTTCAAAATATACTGAATATGCCCCAAAAAATTACCGTTGGAAAAAAAAAAAACCAGATACTGGAATAGATAAAATAGACTTTGACCCTTTTAATTTACAATCTTACCAATAATAACAGGTAAGACCTGCAAAATGTGAACCCTGCTGTGAGGGTGTAACCGTTAAGACTACATTCTGACTTGATTTATAAATCATACTCTGAGGCACATGTGAAGGCTTTTTAGCATTTTAATCACAATTCCTGGAAAATAAATTGCTGCGAGAAACATCTCGCAGCACAGCTGCAAAAATCTGTCAATTGAGACTATTTTCATTCAAAGAAATACAAACTCTGCATTTATTTACTAGTAAGGCCCGTTTGGCAGCTCATTTTGTGACAAAACTATACACGAGACATCAAATTAACTTTTGGATAAGACTTTTTTTTTATTATATATTTTAATATTATTGATGACTAACCAGTCACGTTGCAATAATGTAGTGATTTCTCACGGCAGCCCTTTGACAGAAAAAATACCAATATGTCCGTTTCTAAAGATTTCACCTGGATGTCAGACTGCAAGTTCTGTGGTCATTAAGACTTTTGCATATGTAAGAGATCCCAAACCCGGGGGTTTGACAGGAAACTGCTACTGGTGCGAACACAAAGCCGTGAAGCACACAGTGCACCTCAGAGTGCGACTTATAAGAGAACCAATGGGACTTGAGAGAGTTCTGGATAGAAAATGTGCTCCGTGTGTGCACCAAAGAAAAAGAAGGGAACGGTGAGGAGGAGGAGGAGGAGGAGTCCGGGAGGCAGTGGGCGCCGCTCCAACAACATCCTGGGCGATGTTGGAGGGTGGAGACGGGCAGAGCTGGTTCCTGACCCGGGAGGTCGAAGTCTTTCCCGCGCCGGAGGACTCCTGTCCAACGGCAACTTTACAGGTTCATCACAACAGCACGTGGTTCACCAGCTCCCAAACCATCCGCTTTCTGAAGTATGGCATGTTTTTCTGTCATAGAGAGGATAGACAGTAAACAACTATTCCCACGTCAACTCTCTGTTTCAGTGCCACAGTTTTCTGAATACCTGTGTGAATGTGATCTGCTTGTCTCTGGTTATGTAATCGGCGTATTTGCAGGTGAACATCCCACAGTCGCTGCCATTCATCTGCTGCGGGATTTCCTAAACGAGAGGCGTGCAGACGTTATTTGAAGCTGAGAGCTGTGAAAACACTGACAGTAACCACCAGAGTAATCAATAATAACAGCCCAACAGGACATTTTGGTCGATACTCGATTTAGCAACTGCTCAGAAAAACACAACAAAAGAATCAGGGCGGGGCTCGGTGGTGAACTTACGCTGCGTGTTTTGCTGTGCAGAGTCCAGTCTGAGGTATCGAGGTCTTTGCCCTTTTTGTCTTTGCTCTCCTTTTCTAAGTAATCACTGCAAACACAGAGATTTTGAAAATGAGTAAATGGCCCTGGGCGTTTCCACCTGGCATTGAAACACGTCTCGGGTGATCCGAGCACACCAGACCAGACGCAACAGCGCTTCCACTGATACAGACACATGATACAGACAATCGTGTTCCAGGCAATCTGCTTCAGATCACAGTCAAGGAACCCCGACGTCACTTTGCTCACGGCGCCAGACCACCGGGAAGTGGTTTGCGTGAACACGCATTGCTGCCGGATCCCACTTGTCTTCAGGGCTCGTCGCTTGTGCTCGGATTACCCGACGCGCGGTCAATAAAACAAATACAACTCCGTTCCAAGGAGATCGATATACACTTACAGCAATACGTTGCACGCTTCGTCGTTATTATTCCCCATTGAGTCAAAATACATGATGGCCTTTTTACGGAAATCCACCACCTGGGAAGGAGAGTTGCAGTCAGAGGATAAACCAGAGCTCCGCTTCCTCCAGCAGCAGCATCAGCAGCACTTACAGCGAGACACCAGTGGACCCCCAGGTGGACAGGGATCAGCAGGATGTCTTTGGCGAAGATGTCCATCTTTTTGGTCCATCGGCGGACGGCGGAGTAGCCGCTGCTCCGCAGCTTGGGGTAGAAGAAAGTGTTGAAGGTGTTGACCGACGGCAGCTCGGGCTCCTTGCTGCGCTCCACCAGCAGGTTCATGTAGAAGTTGATGACCTGTGAGGTTCAGAGACGGCGGTGAGCGGACTGCTTGGACGGGAGACGGCGTCCGGCCGCCGATCTGCGGCTCACCTCGTCGTTCAGCCAGTTGAGGTTGCTGAGGGTCTGCAGGTCTTTGCGGGTGAGGCTGAGGCCAAAACCTTCACTGAGTACTTCATGTGGATTTCCACCTCGCAGCACTTTGTTCACTTCAAGCTCCATCTCCTACAGAGGGACGGCGGCAGACATGTGGTTTCTATAGCTTATGACTGTCCGGCACGACTGATTTAGGAAATGGATTTGACGGTTTGGTCTGTGATTCAAAATAACAGAGCAGCAAAACCCTTCACTTGCTCTCCACTCTTCAATCAACGTCTTTTTATATGATAGAACCAAGAAGGAGGAAGAAATGTCCATGTCTACTGAACATCATGAGGTGAAGTCTTCTAAAAAGCAGCATTCATATAGTGATAACAGGCGTAATATGTCAATATTAACTGTCCCTCAATCATTTCAGTAGAAATAAATGCTCTAATAATGAGGACATGACTTCTTTGTTATGTTTTTAGGACAACGTATTTGGTGTGTTGCACAGATGTATGGAATCTAAACACTCAGAATCTTTTGAAAATAAACAGTTTACAGGCATTGAAGACTTTTGAATCCTGGATTAAATAAGCGTGGCCAAACACAAACCACTTGACAACATCTAGCACCACCTACTGTAGAATACTGATAAGGCAAGGCTCAGGGCAACACGGAATAAAGTGATGATTCAAGACAAACTTTATCAGAATTGGTAGAAATTAATTGACTTTACAATTCTATTACTGAAGAGAGTAGACATTTCAAATAACTGTAAAGTGTAAGCGCTCACGGTGAAATGACATGCTGGTAAACTCTTGGCTTTGTTACTTTAGCTAACAAGGTGATTTAATTACTTTCATACCGTCTTACTGTCCCTTTCATGAGAAATCCTAAATTTCTTCTCCCCAAATTTGTTGAACAAATGTCAGATTTATGAGGCACAAAAAAAACAAAAAACAAACCCAAAACACAGAATTATGTATTCATGTCCACACCTGAGTGAGTGTTGGGAATTCGGGTTTCTCCTCTGAAGGCTTCAGTTCTTCGATCACCGTAGTCAAAGGAACCTCCTTCTCCAAAGGAACTCGAATTCCAACCTCCACTTGTGGACGAGGCTTCTCCTCTTCTGACAGACGCTGGGGAGCCAGAAGTGATTTGACAAACGTCAGATGATGACAGAGCCAGAGGAGGGCGAAGGGGGTTTCGGGAGGAGAGGCTCTCACCTGTCGCAGCAGCCGAGCCGCCAAAAGTTCCTGCTCTTCTATTTGTCTCCGTCTTTCTCTCGCGCGAGAGTCGTACATACTAGTCCTATAGTGACCCAAAACAATTACACACTTAATACTGGTGAAAGCTGATCAATTCTGTGGTAAGATGCTTTAAACGATACTTACAATTCTTTAATCCATAGCTCAGCTCGGAAACATGGCACACTGAAAACAGAGAGGTACATATATAAGAAAAATGGAAGTGGCTGTAATCTAACTCGGGAATATCGTGCATCATTTATATGTTCGCATCTTCCACAGTTACAAAAAAAAAAAAGGTTTAATCAGACTGCTCTTCAAAGAGCAAAACAAGTGCGTGTGAAAACACTGACCTGGAGCTGTCCTGCTCTTTAGCTTTCTGTTCATTTACAATAATTACAGAGTCGCCATCATGAGCTGCAAGAAAACAAAAGTAGATTAGAACGACCCAAGAAGAAGGAGAAAAAGGTCAATATCCAGGTTCCTGGTGTGATTTCACACCGTCTGAATGTCCAGTGAAGTTCATGTGAAGGTATCTGACCTGATGACTGTGTGTCCTGAGATGAGTTATCCTGCAGGGGGGAGGGAGCCGACACGTGAACGGCTGCTTTGCTGGAGTTGAGCTCCGTGTCCAGAGACCAGGTCTGGGTCCCGGGTTTGCTGGAGGCTCCCACCGGGCTGGGGACGTTGCTGGAGCTCTGACTGGACACCCCTCTGGGGCTTGTGGGGCTGCTGGCTTCCTCTGAAGTGCCCCCGACCGAAGCGGGTGGAGAAGGCAGCTGCAGCAGTCGGCGGCTGGTGGTTAAGAAGCTGGTGCTGATGAGAAAACATGAGGAGAGTCAATATTATTGAAACAGTTTGACAAATACAGACCATAAAATCAAATTAATTACACTGTGACTGTATACACCTATGTTATTGAAAATTAAAATGACAAAAAAGGAAAAGGGCTCGTCACATTCTAAATACTTACAAATCTCTGTGGGACCTCACGATGGTGTGTGAGCTGCCATTGTGAAGAAAAGACGACTGACCAGCCGACACCATGGTCAGAAGCTGCCTGTAGACCTCTTTCTCCTCTTCTCGAATAGACTGAAGCACAAAGGAGGAGAACAGCGACATTAACTCTCGAACACGCGTGCCAAATGACTCAGCGTTCGCAGCACGGCGCTGTGATGTCCCGGTGTCTGACCTCCTCGGCTGTGCAGCGGGACCTGGAGCTGTGTGGGCGGCCTGACGAAGTGCTGTGTGTCGGGCTCTGCACCACTTTGATGGGAAAGGTCTTCTCATACATGCTGGTGCAGGAGCTGCTCGTTGTGCCCGTCCCTCCCAGCAGGCTGTGAACGCAGGGTGATATTCAAAGACAATCCACTGCTCCCACATTATGACACTGAATCTTTGATGAAAACTGTTTCTCTGGAGTGAAAATGAAGGGAAAGACACCTTGGTGCTCCATGTGATCGGAGGTTGAGCGGCCTGCCGAGCCGCGGAGCGGGATACACTTTGGGAGCGATGGAGGATGGCAAGTTGACTGAGTGACCGTTTGTCTTTGGCACCTCGCGATGTGCAGGAGTCATGCACGCTTGTCGCCTGCAGACTTTCGATCCCAGAACAGACTTCTCACTGCGCAGCCACTCTTGAATTGCAAATTAAAGATTTCAGTCAGACATTCATTTTCAACCATAAAGCTAAGTGCCTATCCTGTATACCTACACATACGCAGTTCATGAGAGAGAGGGAAAGAGGAACCAGAAGCTGAAGGGTAAATGACTCCTTTGATATTTAAAGTCTGAATGACTGGAGCAAGAAAACGAGAAAGATGTAAACAAGATAAATCCTGGATTTTGCAACTACAACTCTGGTGTGCGTTGGTTTAAATATGCTACGATGTTAAATTATTGTGACAGCATGTTCACATTAGCTAAGAAAGAAGTCAGCAACAGCATGGGACATATGCAAAGACACACAGAGCTGAAATCACACTGCAAGAAGCCACTGGGTCAGGAAGCACTTAAATGCATCTGTCTGAATTAAACTTCAATGAAACAACACCAAAGATTTGCTTTCTACAACACTTTAAGCTTGTCTGCAGCATACCAGAATTTCAATAGTGGTGTTCAAAAATAAACCAGAGAAACACAGTAACCACGCAAAACATTTCTTCTAACTCCACAAACTTAACACAGATAAGGCAGCAACTCAAAAGATGATTTAAATAATTCTCATACCTGTTTTGGAAGATTTCCACTCAAGAGTTGTGGAGGGAGCGGCGAACGTCTCATTCAGGGAGTTCTTGTTAATCTATCACAGGATGTGCATGAGCGTTATTAATAGAAGTTTAAAGTTTTGATGAGATTATGCTCTCTAAAAACAGGCGTCTCACCGAGCTGCCTCTCCAGACTGATGCTGATGTTGATGGCTGAGGCTCTCCAGGTGGAGAATCAGAGGACGGAGGCAGAATATTCCTTAAAGTGGGGCTCACATTGTTCCTCATCCATGTGGCCACACTGGAACTATGACTTTTGACACCTTCAGCTGCACTCTTGACTGAGTCAATCAGATCTCCTGCAGAAATGTCAAAACCACCAATAAGTGTAACATCATTACTGCGAGGACAATAACATCCGGAGGAAAAGTGAACATCTGCCCTTACCCATCCGTGATTTCTTGATGATCATGCCATCTTGGACAGCTTCATGACCATCTTCCAGACTTAAAGGACAAGCAGAGGGTTTAATTATATCTGTTAAAGTGTCACCTGAGATCAGTTTCGACAAATGTTGTGATCAGTAATCAAATTACATGAGGTCACAACAAGTCCGTGTCTTTTTAAAACCAATCCTGGATGAAAATAATCCCAGCTCGTACCATTCAATCGGTCTTTTCCTCCTCTGGTCGTCTCTCGGTGCCCGGTGTGCAGGTGGCTGCTCCGCCGCTGGTGCCTCGTTGCGAAGGTTTGCAAAGCTCGTTTCTAACCATTCGTAGATTTTATTCAACATGGCTTAAAACTTCCAGAAGTAATGGCCGCTTGGATTAAAGGTAAATCGGTACGGCTGCTTTTAATCTAGTAACGCTCAACCACGACTCGTGTGCTTCATTCGACTGAGGTAGATCAGCTCCGGATGATTTAAAGGCTAACAGTCCTCACATCTAGTCATTATACTTCACCACAAACGCAACTAACCACCAACTAGTCAGTCCGGAGTTAACTAGCAGCCTAGCTGGCACGCCAGGCTAACTACCCAGCTAGCAGGAGCCGTTAGCCGCGCGGCTAATTTATGGAAGTATGTTTAAATTCCAGCAGGAATGCGACAAGTCGCAACCAACGCGGTCGGAAAAACGGATATCATGTTGAGTCTCACCCGAACTCGTTTGTGTTTACTCAATGTTTCTCTAAATGGCAAATAAACTCGTTGAAGAATAACATCTCCCGCTTCTTCCTCATTCAAAACCACAACATGGCTGAACAGGACCTCGATCCATGACGCTCTGTGATTGGACGAACGGACGACGTGGATTCCAGTAAGACCTCCTCTCATTGGCTGATGTTAGAGCGGAGGAAAGCATTTAACTTCTCACCTGTCGAGAAACTTTGATGCATTTTTTAATTTCTCTGACTCTTTCAAAGGAAAAAAAACATCTAATCTGGATTCAGATTAGAATCTCTGTATTCAAGAAAAGTATTTGTCAATCTCCTCTCTTTTTCCGAATAAAATTAATGTAAATAAAAACAACAAATGTGCAAAAAGAAAAGTCAACATCACTTTATCACTTTATTATGATGATGATGATAATGATGATGATGATGATGATGATGATGATGATGATTTTTGTTATTATTATTATAATTGTCATTATTATTGTTGTTATTATTATTATTATTATTATTATTATTATTATTATTATTATTATTATTATTATTCATACCTGTTTGAATTCTGCAATCGAAGATAGTTTCCCGAGATTGTTTCCTGTCTCCATCAGATGTGTTTCTATGGTTCTTTCAGAAAAATACATAAAGAGGAGCAGCTGATATAACATCTCTATAACAGAGGTTCTGAACCTCTACTATGTATTTGTGACATTAGCTTATAACATCAGGTTCATAAGATCACAGAGGATACATAAGAAATGTTGGAACAAGAAGATCCTCTATCTGTCCTCTAATAATTAAAAACCTATAAAGAAAAAGCAGAAGAAAGCCTTCTAACATTATTCTTGTGTTTTGCATACCTGTAAGAAGCAGGGGAATATGGTCTGAGTGCAGCAATGATCTGAGCTCATTAGTTACATAATTGTGAGCATATTTCCAAATTATACATCTGAATTTTCTGAAAACATCTTTGAATTGCTGTTACACACTGTTTTCCAAGTATATGAAGTGTCATGTTTAAGTAATATTGTGTTACCACTATGACAATGCCTCCATCATTTGAATATTTCAGGAGCAGAAATCTTATTGCAAAAAAAAACAAAAAAAAAAAAAAAAATGGATAGAGTAGTTTTTAATACGTACTCCTGATATCTGTGCATCTTGTGTTTGGAAGAAATTGTATCTGCCTTTGTTTCATCAGGGCACAATGTTATCCACAGTTCTGCTTGAGGTTTGTGGTATGACACTGGACTGTGGATCAACTCTATCGATGCTGGTTGCAGCACTTTCAGTAAATCAGTCCTTTTTATGCCAGTTTTCCAAATGTTACCAATCTTCCTGCAATATTCAGTCCATCCTATTATGAGGAATACAAATACATCCCAACAGAATAGAACAGAATGAAGTGTTGTAGAAGCCTGATGAATGGACATGAAAAGCCACTGAATGAGGTGCGAGAGCAGAGATATCAGAAGCATTAAAACACAGAGGACCAGTGAGTGCACTCATACACATTCACTCTTTATTCAGTTGATACACAAACAGCAATTCAACAATGGAACTCATGGTGCTTTTAAAACAATGCAGTACAGTAAATTTCAATCAAACAAATCCAAGGTCACTTAAGAAGACTGATGAAGTTCAAGCATTAAACTCTCCTTTTAATATCACATACTTTCTGAAATATATTGTCCTCTGATAAAAAAATAAACTTGAAATGTCACTAAATATAATATTTTTAATCCTTCTGTAAATGCAGCTCTTATCAAAAGTTACAATAAATCCACAACTCTATGGCACTTTTTAATATTTACCTTTTTTCACCTCTTGTAACTAAATAAATGCTCTCTATCATCAAACCAAATGGTTCAAATGCAGACAGTCAGTGACTGGATAAGGTAAATATACCCATCCATGACCAAAATCACTCAATAAATGTCTGTCCAATGGGACACATTCACAGTAAACACAGTAACCATGCCAATGCAAAGTCCTCACACTGACTTTAAATAATAGAGCGAATATTATTTCAGACTACTTTAAAACCCATGTTGAATAAATAAATCTTTTCAGATTGTCATTAAATATCCAGAAAAAAAAATCACTCTCAAAGTTCTTAGCACATCAGACGAGCTTTTTGTAATTCACAGTAGTAAGACAACACCGAATAGGAGTGAAAACACACAGGGGGATAAAACGCAATTTTAGGTTACGTTTGTGCTGTCAGTCACTATACACAGAGAAAGTCCAAAGATTGAACGACTAGTGTAGTTAGCACTTTTAAATAGAGTTCATGCATGATGCGTTGTAGATCATCGACCTCCTGGAGAGCGGGGTTGTTTGCGGGAGAAATATGAATGTGGATGTAAGCATGGATCTCACACACCCACACAGCGTGATGTGGACAAAATGTCTCATCTACTTGAACTGAACGAAGGTCACAGAGAGTTTTCTGTCTGGGAAAGTTGGTTTTATATTCATGCTAGAGGGGAGGAAACGGTTTCAGACGTCTTAGGTGTGACTACTGTCATGCGTTCATGTTCATGTAGGAGTATTCATTCCGGGTGAAATAATGGTTGTGTTGTTACTGGAAGCACTCTCACCACAATCACCGACATTTTTATAGACGGTCACGCCTGCCTAAATTCCTACATTTGTGTAGCCCTCGATAAGTTTAGTCCCGTTTTGTTCCAAAGATTTGGAGGAAGAAGGAGAAGACGTAGATGATATCCAGGTAGATGTTGAGCGTGGCGAAGACGTATTCCTCTGGGCTCATGGCGTACTGCTTGTTCCCCATGAGCAGCTGGGTGTCGAACGCCAAAAACTGCACAAGAAGATAAAAACACAGACGCTCAGGTTTGTTTTGTTGTTTGTGTGTTCTGCAGGTTGTTGGCTGTCTGTGTTCTTACCATGGTGAACAGTATGGCTCCCAACACGGCGTATGTGGCGTCCAGCCATGGCACCTGGTCAGGAAATGGAAAAGTTTAATACACAGAAATACTCACATTACTGCAACTTGGTGGTGTTTGGGGTATTTGTCATTTTCTGAATTTCAATTAACTTATGTGTGTTATTTTACTTGTAATTGAGTGCAAATAAAGTAATTTAACATTATAGTTGCAGTGGAGTACAAATTTTGACTAGCTGAGTTACTTTTGTTTATAGAAAATAGCATCATTCAGCTACTTTTGTATTTCAAATCTGCTTTATAATCACTCAGTTCCAGATCAGTCAAAACATGTCAGAAAACTGAAAGTAAAAAAAATGTAGATTTCAGATGACTGAAATCTTTATATTGGATAAGAAACAAAATCAGCACAAATCAAACCGAATGAGTTGTGTGGTACAGTCATTTTAATCCCATAATTAATGACATTAAGGTGTGCTGATGGTGCTTTGCTTACATATTGAAATGGGAGAACAAAAGCCAGCACCAGTCCGGAGAGGAGCATCACCATGCAGAAGACAAAGAGCACGCCTTGGCACGACGTCACGTCCAGCTGAACGGAAGCAGGACGAGACGTTCAGTTAAAAATGTGTAAATCAAAGAAAATAAAGACATTTTTTTAACATGATAAACTGTATGTAATATCCAAGAAAGGTACAGCTCTGAGTTTGCTGACCTTGGTTTGAAAGCTGAAGACGGTGACCAGGAGACAGACTGCTGCTGTGATGCCCAGACACATCACTACGGACTTGGTGTTGTAGTAGCTAATAAAACAGAAATATTAATTGAAAATGACACACACACTGTAGCAGATGGACAGAGAATGGAAAAAAAACAAGATCTACAGAGTTAAATACTTAAAATACTCCTTGTAGGTTTAACTGTGTTATTATGTGGTTCTGAAAAACCACAACTGAAAGCCGACTGAGCAGAATACATTTAAGTAAAGAATATAGGCTGTAGAAAAAGTACAAATAAAATGTATAAAATAACACAGTTAGATAAAAGAGTGAGAAGATGAAAGTGTACCTGGACAACATCCCGGTCATGTAGGACAGGGAGAGGGTCTGTAACACACAATAGTGAAGTTGTTAATTAAGTTCAAGGTCTATAAGAAAATAAAAACATGGGTAAAGCGTGGATTTTTCATCATTATCTAAAGGTTTATTGGAAAATACGAGTCATTTACAACATACGTGTGTGTGTATGTGTGTGTGTTACACTTACAAAGATGGTGAGCAGAATCAGATTCCACGGGAACTGTCTCCTGTACAAATAACCAAACGCATTTTGTGAGGTTTTTTTGACTCGTTTTTCACTTCATTTTGTCGTCATCTGGTTTTAGAAATGCTGAACTCACCTCGGTGTGGAGCAGCAGGACAGGATCAGGTATGTGACAAAGAACACGGCGCTGTAAAACAACAGAAACATGAGCTGAGGCCAAAGCAACATCCATCAGAGTTACTGTGAGTTCGCGGTTGAACGTGTAGCTTACTATGAGGCCCAGTACCAGCCAGGGTTCGACTGGATGTAGTCCTTCACCGGGTCACTAAAGAACAGAGTCAACAGTTAGAAAACTCTATTATTAATGTTACTGTTAAAAGAAATTAACAATACTTCCTTTACACTCACCAGAAAGTGAACAGAGCCACAATAGCAAGAGTGACCAGAAGCTGGATCATCAAGATGGCGTAGACCTTAAGGAAAGTAGGTTTGAATGAGATGATTGTGACATTATGTAACATTGGTTCCTTTAAGTAACTCACAAGCGCACTTCAACCAATCACAGCCCAGTTCATAAAATGATCAATGTACCTTCCGGATGAAGACCCTGCGGATGTTCCGGTCATCCCAGGTGAACTCTGTGAGCATCTCAGCATCATCGTAGCAAGGAGCACTGACTCCTGGAGGACACATGCATGCCAGATGTGTTGAGGTCAGAGGTGAGAAAGTCATTTAAGTTCAGCGGTCAGGGGCTGAAGGAGTACAATAACAACCTCGAGATACTGACAATTCCAGTTTTTGCTTCATGTTTTCCATTGATTAACTGCAAGTGACGTCTGCGTGTTTGACACACCTGGTTTGGGTTATTTCAACACTAAAACAGTGGCCCTACACACTCAAACACATAAGAATGGAGAGTAGTAATACCTGCAGTGGCTTCTTCATAGCTGGGAGGAGCCGGTGACACCAGAGTCTCTCCACTGGTGGAACCACCAGTGGCCTTGTTTGCAAGCGACACCTGAACAGACAGAAAACAATTCAACATCTCTTTATTCATCAGTAGGCACTGATTTTTTTTTTCAGGTTCATAGTGTATTGTTAAAACCAAGCAATAAAACTGCCATTTACTGAACATATTTTAGCTTATCTGAAGTTAATTTCTTGACTGTGAAATGTTTCAGTGCTCACTGGAGATGCTTTATAGCAGCAATGTCAAACACATTGTAGTTCAGGGGCCAAAAACAGTTTAACTTCATCTTCAGTGGATTGGACTGGTAAATAAGTGCCATAATAACTTTTAAATTTAAAACATAATTTTTCAGGAGGTGTTGTTGCTGTGGCGTAGATTATACTGCATGTGATGAATATGTCTATATTTTCAGAAAAACAAGCAATGAGTAGGCTACTGAAAATTTCTGTACTCTCAACATAAAGGCAATTTTAATTAAAGCTTTTATTGCAAAATACAGTTAAATGTAAAATGTAAATGTCGGTTCGCAGCCGAGCGTGAAGCGACAGGGATGAGGATCAGCACCTCCAAATCCGAGGCCATGGTCCTCGACTGGAAGAAGGTGGCTTGCCCTCTCCAGGACGGTGGAGAGACTCTGGCCCAAGTGGAGGAGTTTAAGTATCTTGGGGTCTTGTTCACGAGTGGGGGATGGATGGAGCATGAGATTGACAGGCGGATCGGTGCAGCGTCTGCAGTGATGCGGTTGTTGTATCGGTCTGTTGTGGTGAAGAGGGAGCTGAGCCGAAAGGCGAAGCTCTCGATTTACTGTTCAATCTACTTTCCCACCCTCATCTATGGTCATGAACTTTAGATCATGACCGAAAGGACAAGATCCCGGATACAAGCGGCTGAAATGAGCTTCCTCCGTAGGGTGGCTGGGCGCTCCCTTAGAGATAGGGGAAGGAGCTCAGTCACCACGGAGGAGCTTGGAGTAGAGCCGCTACTCCTCCGCATCGAGGGGGGCCAGCTGAGGTGGCTCGGGCATCTGGTTAGGATGCCTCCTGGACGCCTCCCTAGGGAGGTGTTCCGGGCATGTTCCATTGGGAGGAGACCCCGGGGAAGACCCAGGACACGTTGGAGAGACTCTGCCTCTCGGCTGGCCTGGGAACGCCTTGGGATCCTCCCAGAGGAGCTGGACGAAGTGTCTGGGGACAGGGAAGGCATCCCTGCTGAGACTGCTGCCCCTGCGCCCCGGCCCCGGATAAGCGGTAGAAAATGGGTGGATGGATGGAAAGGTTGATGGCATTATAAATTTAGAATGTATTTATTCAATTGCCTTTTGGTCATGTTTTACAGCACTCAGCTTTTTTTTCATTGTCCATCCTAATTTTCTTTCTGGTCTCTGCCGGTTTGATGCTGTGAACCAGCATGTTCTCTGTTTGTGCATTCCATCTCATGCATGTGACAAAGCAGCCAATCAGTCATCACATGTGCAAAGACAATTTCATCAAATGCATCAGATTAAATTTTTCAAAGAGACCCCAAGACTCGATCTTTGTCAAAAAGTCTGCTTGACCTAAATTTTGTCAAAAATTTTGAATGCCTTACATGACTCATGTTGTTACTTCAAAATAAACCATTTTTATGGGCTTAGTGTACCTTCAGTGTACAAAATATCGTGTTGCTTCAGCCTTTGACAGATTCCAGTGTTGTAACTCTAACTTCAACTTGGCGCCACACTCACATAAAATATTAACTGCTTTCAATAATTGACAAATTCACCTGGATATCTGCTGCTATCTGATTACAAAAACTCACAAGACACATTTCATTTCTGACACTACAATGTTTAAAATCATAAACTGATAAATTCACATGGGTTTATTACCTTTGGATCTATTTCTTCAAATACCATCAGATCATGCGTTGAAAAATCAGACTTTAAAGACAACTGTTATCTTGTCGAAATAAAATCCCTCATGCACAAAGCCACGCTGTGGGTTGGTGGTTTAGGTATTTGGAGGGTTTTCAGGCTTTGACAGCGCTGACCTTGCGTGATGACGTAAGACATCAACAGTGACGCATTTCATTCACAGAAATATCGGAGACGCGCTGAGAAATATATCCGAGCAGAATGAAAACACTGCAGCGCGATTGATGTACTGTCAATATGATGAATGATGCTTAATATAAAAATGTGGAGATGTTACGCCGCATTGCCCTAAAAAACATGAATACGATGCAATATATGAAAATGACTAAACTTGGCGGCATTCAAAAGTCCGCATTGCCACTAATTGATTGTCAGTAAAGGGGTGCGCACATACACTGATTGTTATGTAATCATGCGGGAAACACATCTGACTTCAGCACGCTGGACTGTTATTTCCCTCATTAATTGTAAACACGCAGACAGACATGAGGCTCTGTGAATAACGGGATTACAAATCCTCATACCTTGCCCTGCGTCATGGTGCTTCTGCGTCGCCCAGCAGCACGTTGTCCTGTCCCGTCAATCAGACGATCAGAGTGGTCTCAGAAATCTCCTGGACTGATCAGCGTGTCTTCCTGCTGTCTATCTCTGAAGTGATCGTGGGGAAACGGGGCCGCGAAGCGGGAGCGTCCTTTTATCCAGCTCAGACTGACAGTGGAGTGATGTAACCCCCAAAACAACGCAGCCCAGACGCACACGCCCCCTCCCTCACCCACGGTGGGATGTTCTGGTAGCATCCAGGTGAAGCTGGGCCGTAGAGAACAGCTGGGACTGTACCACATAGCAAGGAGAAATGGGGAGGTGCAGATTTATGCAATGCTGCCTTATGAGCACAGAAATCCAGAGAAATCTGGAAATAAGGTCCTCTGCAACAGTGAGGAGAGCTGCAGAGTCAAAACATGGTCTGATTTACAGAATTCAACAGAAATGTAACCTCTTGTATGAAAGGTTGAGAGTTTTACGATTATTCAAAACATATTCGGGGGTCACAATTAGTGCCACAATGATTTAATTGTTTCTTAGAGTTACTTCATATGATACTGTTCTGTCCGGGAAATAGTAATAAATCATATTTCAAATTTTATCCTTGTCTACATACTCACTTTGCTTTGCACGGACAATTTAAATATTGTTTTACATTTCACATAACATTTCATTTGTTTACTGTTGACAGCTACAATTCTACAATTTCATTTAGCAGACGCTTTTGTCCAGCGACATACAACACAAGCAAGAATTCAGATACAGTATAAGAAAGAAACCTATAGTTAGTGCTTCAACTGCTTCAAGTGCGATTGGTCAAAGGAGTTGCCATCAAGTTCCAGAAGAAGTGCCAACTACCCCCCCATTTTTTTTTTTGTCAACATAGTCAGTGCTAAATAAGTGCTGGGTTTTGGACCACCTGACTTATTCTACCCCTAAGGTGGAGTCGGATTAAGTCCCTAGGTGTTCTCTGAACAATTGAGTCTTCAGTTGTCTCTTAAAAGTAGAAAGGGACTCAGCAGAACACAGAGTTTGGTGGTTTTTTTCCACCATTTGGGAGCAACAGAAGAGAAGAGTCTGGCTAGAGATTTAGAGTCGTGCTGGGCTGGAAGCAGCAGACGTCTCTCACATGCAGAGCGAAGTGGGCGTGAAGGAGAGTAGACCTGGATCAGGGAATCAGGTAGGCTGAAGCCATTCTTGTAAATGTTTTTTTAAGCCAGAAGGAGAGTTTTGAATTTGATTCTGGCTGCAACTGGAAGCCAGTGAAGGGAGATGAACAGGGGAGTGACATGAGCTCTTCTGGACTGGTTGAAGACCAGACGTGCTGCTGCATTCTGGATCATCTGTAGAGGTTTGACAGTACATGCAGGGAGACCCGCCAGAAGAGAGTTGCAGTAGTCAATGCGTGATATCACGAGCGCCTGAACCAGAAGCTGTGTGGCCTGCTGGGTCAGGAAGGGTCTGATCTTCCTGATGTTGTAGAGGGCATAACGACAAGACCGAGAAACTGAGGCCACGTGAACCTTAAAGGTCAGCTGGTCATCAATCACGACACCCAGGTTTCTGGCTGAGTTTGTGGCTCGGGTGAAGTTGGACACTGATCTGAGGCTGAACAGATGGACAAGCTGGAAAGACCATGAGTTCAGCCTTAGACAGATTTAGCTGAAGGTGCCGTTCCTTCATCCAGGTGGAGATATCAGTCAGACATGCTGATATCCGAGCTGAGACTGTCGTGTCTTCAGGTGGAAAAGAGAGGAAGAGCTGAGAGTTATCAGCATAACAGTGGTGCGAGAAGCCATGGGAGCGGATCACTGCACCAAGTGAGGTGGTGTACGCAGAGAAGAGTAAGAGACCAAGCACTGACCCCTGAGGGACCCCTGTTGATAGGCCATGTGACCTTGACACCTCCCCTCGCCATGACACTCTGAAGGATCTGATTGTAAGGTAGGACTTGAACCACAACAGGACAGAACCTGAGATGCCGGGTCAGAGAGTGTGTAGAGGAGGATTTGATGGTTCACGGTGTCAAAGGCAGCAGAGAAGTCCAGCAGTAGTAGGACAGAGGACTGACCAGCAGCTCTCGGCAGCCACAGAGATTCTGTGACTGACAGGAGTGCAGTCTCAGTGGAGTGGTCGCACCCGAAGCCTGACTGAGAAGGGTCAAGTAGGTTGTTGTTCCGCAGAAGTTCAGAGACTTGGTTAAATACTGGAAGCTGCACAGATCTTGCTCTGACATAAAGTTTTCTTTGCGGACTGCAAGCAGGAGGTAAAGGAAGCAAGTTTCTGTTTGTATGAGGACAAATCAGCGGGTTCTTGGGATTTACGCCACTTTCTTTCTGCTGCCCTGAGTCCAGCTCTTTGTTCTGTCAGAACTTCAGAGAGCCACGGACTTCGTTGTTTTTTCTTGGCTGGTTTCGACACCCGGGGGCAGAGTTTGTCCAAAGAGGACGCCAGAGAGGAACACAGCGTTTCTGTAGCCTCATTAACAGGAAGTGATGAGAAGTGTGAGTGGTCGGGCATGACAGAGCTCACCTCCTCAGACAGCTGAGCTGCTGTGAGAGACTTCAAGTTTCTGCGGACAGCTATGTACATATTGCACGTGTACTGAATTCTGATTTCAAACCATGAAACAACCATGAGTCAGAGTGAAAGCTAATAATTGAACATTGGTTTCATCTATTTGTAAATCTTTACTGACTCCCATGAATCCAACTGCACATCGTGTGTTACTCTGCATGCGCACACACATTTACTTCTGAAATAATTATAGTTTATTTATCAACCCTCCATGGTATACCTGTGCGTGCATGGATTTCCTCCTGCTCTAAGAATTTTTTCTGAGCTTTATGGCTCTATTAATCAGCTTCCCAATAAAATCTGTGCACAGTGATTTAGTGACACGGTTCAGTTCAAGCAGGGGAACTTTCAGTCAACAGTCCAAAAACATTTATTTGATGTTGTGATTTATGTGTAAAATACATTTCCTAATCCTCAGTAGAAATACTGCTCATAGTAAACAACAACAAGGACAGGGTGGAGATTTATTTAAAAGTGTAAAGAACATAAATATGTTCAAAAATTCAGACAAAATATCCCATAAACAATGCAAAAAAAAATGCCTTAACATAATGCTGACCTACCATAGCTCTTTTTTGCAATAAAAATACAAACATACCGGAAAACAACGTGGAAGAAACCGAACCTAAGTACTGTTCGAAGTGACATTTCAAGAATGATCTACATGCTACAGAATTTTATTCTTTAGGGTTTCACTGAGCTTTTTGTGAAGGCAAATATTTTCATGTTGATTTTCATTCAATGTGGCTTCAAACTGAGTAAAATGTTTATTCTGTCAAACACATAATCTTGAAGCAGTCACAGGTGATGTCTAATAAACAATGGAACAATACAAGGTTCAGAGGTTGACTAAATTCCCAGCAAATTACTTAACAGATGAAGTTAGATATGACTATTTTCCCCAAAGGATCCTTCAGATAAAAGCCCCACAATAAGCAACAAAGCAGAAGTGCAACAAAAAATATTTAAATAAACAAATATTCAGGATACTGACATTCTTCACTGATGAATTTGGCAAAATAAAGATTCAAAGACTGCTGTAATTAAACATGAGGTCTCCATGTTGAGTATCAGACAATCACAGACAGGAGCTCCACTTCCTCAGTACATCTCCCCCTCCCCCCGAGTTCCCTCCAGTCTCAGATCGGAGTCGTTCCTGCCCAGTGTGAAAAGACTCACGACCGCCATCAGAGCTGCCAGCATCATGACGGCACATCCTCCGAACATGTGTCTTGTACCGCTCCCGGCCTCCCCTCCTCCGGTCCCCGACACCTCCCCATGGAGAGCCAGCAGGCCGAGGCAGGCCAGCAGGTGCAGGGGCAGCCTGAACCAGGTCAGCACACTGGCCCGCTTCTCCTCTGGGATCACCCTGCCCTGCAGGAAGCTGACTGCGGGGAAGTAGAGACCGCAGGCCAACTCCAGCAGCAGGAAGGCCAGGAAAGAGTCGTGAGGTCTCGGCTGTCCCGGAGTGGTGGAAAAGGTCAGCATGAAGAAAGAGAAGAAGGCCATCAGTACAGCCAGGCAGAGCACGTGGCCAGGCTGGAGGCAGTAACGTGTGGAGGTGGCTAAGCGGTACAGCAAAGAGCCAACCATACTGGCAGCCATCAGGCAGGAGAACACGATTCCTAAAGGAGGCCCATGGGGGTCCAGTACTGGCGTCCACAGGAAAACAAAAATGTAGAGAACACTTTCAAACAGAGCCTGAACTCCGCCTAAGACCATTACTCTCCTGTCTGACAGCAGGCAGCGGAGCCCATCTTGGCAGCTGCGTGAGAAGCGAGCTTTAGCAGACAGTCGGGCCACACCCCCATTTGGCGTACTGAGGAGCTGAGTCTGTTTTCCTCCATCAAGATCTCCTTCAGCCTCCTCCTTTCCCCAGTCCGTGAGCACTACCCAGGCACAGCAGCCCAGACAGGGGACCGCCAGGAGGAAGGGGGCCACGGGTCCAAGGTGGAGCCACTCAGCCAGCAAGTTAGCCACCAGCCCTGCACCCACAGCAAGGCCATGGTTCCAGGTAGCAGCTTTAGTGAAGGTGCTGGAGATCCACTCCTTCGGAAAGTCGTGGACGTCTACATGCCGGTGCACATACCAGGCTTCAAACGTGGTGGCGAGGAGGGATGTGGACAGACCTCCCAGGATTCGACCCACAATCAAAACAAAGTAGTCTCTGGAGAGCTTGGTGAGGCAGCAGGCCGAGTAGGACAGGCAGAAGAGAAGACACGTCTGTCTGCGGCCCAAAGCCTGAGGGAGCCAGCCTGAAAAGGGAGCAAACAGGACGCAGGAGGCCAGGCCACACACATATAGGATGGCTATCTGGGACTCCAGGAAGCTGTAGTGACGGTAGAGTTTGTAGAGGTAAGGACCCTGGAGCCAGTCTGCCCACAGAGCCAGCAGGTACGCCCGGAGGAAGACACTCTGGAAGCGGCGGAAAGCCGGGTTGGCTACAGCCGTGGGGGCAGACTGAGGCGGTGTGAGGCGGCGTGCTGTGAGCTCCAGGCCCACACACAGGGCCAGCAGGCAGAGGATGGCCAGATACGCTGTCACCAACATTGTCTCACAAAGTGCACCTGCCTGATGGTCACTGAAGACAGCTTGAGGTGTTCCCAGCTCCTGTAGTCCAGTTCTTTAGCACCTACGGGCACAGCAAAGTTATCAAAGGACAAGTTTAGAGACATCATTATAACTGAATATCATCTAAAAGTTAATAAGGTATCGTATTTCGCCTACAAGTTTACTGACAACGGAAAAACAACGGATCTGGTTTGCTGTGAAAGTCTTATTCACCTTAACCAACCCTTGAAACGTGTATCCCGACAGTTCAGTAAGTTATAGCAGGTATTTACTTCACGGATGCTCCTTCCTGCTAATATAATGACGCTAACGTTAGCCTTGAAGCTAACATGCTACCAAGACAGGAATCCTTCAATTTCACACAAACAGACTCCAGTTGTTTTATTTTTCACAGTGTCACGCCGTGGCGTGTGTCTTACCGTGCCGTTTGACAGTGGTCCCATATTAATAATCCACCTCAGAGAGTGATGACAGACGACAACAGACACACCAACAAGCATGCATTCAAGCACAGCGACACTTCCGGGTCCAGTGTCCCGCTTCCGCCACGAGGTGGCGTCATTACGTCACGTTGAAGTCGCTCTCTGTGGGCGAAGGCTCATCTACACAGTAGAAAATATCAACACAACACTTTTGTTTTCGCTCCTATTTCTTATTCGCTGAATTCTAAGATCTAATTCTTGTCAGTGTAAACGAAGTGCCTTACTGCTCTCAAATATTGTCCTCAAATTTGTCTAAATCTGTCCATGAGCACTTCTATGTTGAGATAGTCCATCCACCTCACAGGTTTGGCATATGTTGCTGATTAGACAGCATGATAATTGCACAGGTATGACTGAGTCTGGAGACAAAAAAAGACACTATCTTGTGCAGCTTTATCACATAGTACACACGGGTTTTGAGGGAACCTTAGACCTTAACTTAGTTATTGTTTCGGTAGCAGTATTTTGAGGACACATTTTTAGTACTCTTTCCACCTCTGGCTTTTAATGCATAAATAGGAGCAAGACATCCCATTTCACAGAAAATTCAAAGTTTTCTCTTCTTCTTTTTTTGTAATTGTGCAACATTTTTCGACATTTCTGTATTATTATTCTTATTATTATTCTTATTATTATCTGTACTTGTTTCTATGCAGTCTCTTTGTGCTCCTCTTTTGTCTTTATTGTGGCTGTTTTTGTTGGTCTATCTTCCTTTGTTGTAATTTCACTTCATTTTGTGGTCATTTTGCAAGTCCTGGGGTTTTTTTGTGTCAAAATTTTGTGTCACAGTTGGATAATGGTTCGTTTCATTGTGGTTATTTTGTCATTGTATGTAATTATGCAGTGCTTTTGTATTTTTGTTTTGTGCCCTGTTCGTCTTTGTGGTTTTTCTGAGTTTTTGCTCTCGTTTTAGGATGGTGATTTTTTTTTTGTCCCAAAAAGACTTATTGTTACTGAGATATGATCATTGTGTATTTTTGTTTGTTCCTTTGATGAGACTTTTTGTGACTCTTCACTGTACTTTATGTGTCTGTTTGTGCTCATTTTGTTCCTCTGTGCAGCACTTCTTGTCACTATATTTTAATTTTGTAGCATTCTAGATCATATATTTTAAGTCCCGCGGCTGATGCCATATATTGCCCTTTAGTAGCCATTCCATTCCAGCCAGGAAGACTTTTACACAACAGTAAAAGTAACATAACTTCAGTGGCTTTATAAAAAACTCCTATATACAACTATATGCATAACTATGTCCAAAACAATGCATTTTACTTGAAGTGGTTTGCATTTCTCCAATCCTTTCGTCCTTCATTATTCAATTAATAATCTCATTTTGAAAACATTTTGTAGGAGAAGTAGCATAAGTTATCATCCTTTTTAGATTACATGAGCCAACATCTCCTGATTTTCTTCCCCGTTCACTGAAGATCTGGTAAAATATTCACACTGACGCCTTTGTCCATCCTTATCCATCATCCACCATTCTTTGATCTTATCATTTGTAGTAATAATGATCGGACAGTACTTTACATTTGAATTATGAGAGCTTTTCCATTTGAAGAGTTCATAGTAAAAATTGGTTTTAACATATTTACATTGAAGGAGGATTTTTACCCCGTTTTTTCGGGCCCTTGGCATTTGCCTGTAATGCCTAATTGAACAGATGGTTCTGCTGATAACGTCTTCAAACATATTTTCAAGATTCTTTGTAAACAATCATAAGAAAAGACACAGAGGCAGAGAAATACATAATTTGAACTTTATATCATTGTTTCTATTTAGGAAGGAAATTTACAAAATATACAAGTGCTCAATCAGCCATAATCAAACAAGCTTACAATGAGAGGACCAATCAAATTAGATCTCTCACCCAAAAATATCTCTTGTGTTTGTATGACAAACATTGGGGGCAGAGGAAGGGTGCATGTGGAGTGAGTGCTGGTGATTTCACGGATTTTGCTGGTTGGATATATCATCTAATAGCAAGGAAGTATGTCTAAATCGTCTGAGAATCCTTAATACCACATTCTCCTGTGCGGAGCCCCCCTTGGCAAAGCCAGACCTCTCCCCTGTGTAGGAAGGCCCATACATTCTTCTTTACACCAAACTCATGTGTCCCATCCATCGTATCAGTTCAGTAATTGATACACAATGGACAAACAAAATATTTACAGCATGAGAAAAAAAATAAAGAAACAAAGGAACTACACAACTTAATGTGCATGGAGCTTCTCCATCGGTCCAAATGTGATACCATATAGCGACACACGTGATGCTTTTGTGAAATAATGACGTAAAATGACATGAAGTTGGCATAATTAGATCCCAGATGTTCTAAATGTTTTCTAGATTAGTCAAAAACAGACAAAATGCATCCTATTGTGTCTAAGTGAGACATTAAAATGGTGGAAAGGGTGGTCTTCTTTCAGTACTGATGCCAATGGTATGTTTGTGAAATAGCGATACATAAACTGCCTTAATATTTCAGATCCTACTATGTATTATATACAGTTTCCCTTTCCTTTAAACACAAAGTGACACATCGCCAATGATCATCAGTGGTCCCTAAGTAATAACTGTTTCAATCTACAACGTCCATCAGCTGCTGCTTCGTGAAAACCTGCTGATACTTACAGAAAAAAACAAAACATGTGAACTGACTTTTACTGTTAAACTGGATATACTGAGCAAGTGCACAAAATATTTGCTTTAAAACTGTAATACTAACACTACACAGTTATGTTTTCTTACTGGAACAAAGTCTTTACTGAGGTGCTGAGGTTTGTTTGTGTGTTTGTGAGTTTGTATGAGTATTTTTATGCATTTCCTCTAACAAAAAACATTGCATGAAGATCATTAGTGAGTCAAAATAAGTTGACTGTTCTCATTTGTCTTGCAAAAAACAAAAAACAAAAAAATCAAAAACAAAAAATAAAACAATTCAGATTGCACAATTCCTTGTTCCTCATCGCTGAAGGAAGTCCTGCCCTTGGAAGATAAAATCTGTGTGTGGGTGGTGGTGTTTGTGTGTGTAAAAACAGTTTGTTTCTTAGTGGTTGCTGAATCCGCGGCCTGCTTAAGGGTCAATGCGAAAGGCCAAGAGTTTGTCGGAGTGCAAATTGTTGAGGGTGCGGAGATCTGGCAGGCGCAGCAGGAGCTTGGAGAAGAGAGCAGAGTCGTCGGGGCGGCGGCGAGTGATCAGCGATCGGAGGGCACGGATCAGACCCTCCTGGAGCTGCTCCACAGCACGCATGTCCGAGATGCCGGAGCAATCTGAGGAGCACACAGAATGGCAGTGTTGAGTTGTAGACACGGTTAGAGGTTATAGGTAAGAAACTTTCATAACCATCCCTCCCTCTCTCTCGCTCTCTCTCTCACCTGCAGAGACCAGCACCACGGCCATGAAGAGGGCCATCTCGTCTGGCTCGAGCCCCAGAGAACCCAACTTCTCACTGAACTCAAACATCGCATCCAGCAAGGAGCCCATGCCCAGAGCCCTCAGGGTGGACAAGGGGTAAGTCTGGCCATTGAGGAAGGTCACGGTGCGCTCCTCCGCATTGAACAAGGTACAGAACCTCACCATGAGAACCTAAACGTGGAAGACAGAAATAAAACTTTAAAACTAATTCATTTGGCCACACATAGGAATAATCTTGAATTTTATATTCATGAAGGGCAGACAAATTATACCATTACCTGGAAGGTGCCAGACTTTAGCAGCATGACCTGGTCTTGCTGGCTAAGCTCTTGAAATCCTGGGATGCCCTTGGCAAACTCTACCACCTCCTTGACAGCAGGGGTGAAGCACTGAGAGAAAGACTCCCATATCTCCTGACTGGAGCGGTCGGCCCCGGAAACGGGACACGCATTCAGGGGACAGGCCTGCCAGACAGATGAAAGACAAACAAACATGAGTGTCTTGGCCTGACGAGGATTATATCACACTGTTGTCTTTGCTTAACGTGTTCAACTCAATGTACTTACCAGCACTTTAGATCCCGGTGGCAGTTTCCACGGGCAGGAGGGCTGACTGTGGGCATTTCCTGCATTGTGAAAACTATTATGATTGGAAGAGCCTCCCCTCTGAGGCGCATTAGCCTGGATATGGTTTTGATTTGTTGACAGTAAGTATGTATAGCGATTATTGTCCATGTTGTGAAATGCGGGCTGGTTGTCATTGGAGGCGACTGGGCAGTGAGCGGCAGGAGCAGCGGGGCAGGACTGGTAGCTCTGAGCTGGGGTGGGGTGAGATGACGCTTGTGGAAAACCGCCGTCCTGAGAGAAGCGAGGTGTGCTGTTGTCGTCGCCGTTGTTAGCGTTGACGCTGGCCCTCTTGGAAGGTTTCTCTTGGTTGCTGCTGCTGTTGCTGGTGAAGATGTTGCGATAGGCTCTGGAAATGGCTCCGATGGCCTCCTTCGAGCTGTTGTCATCCGTGCTGGTGGGGTTTTCCCTCACCGGAGGCTCCATGTCCATGGCAGCCGACTCGTTGAGGCTGTTCATGTAGCTCTGCATCTCATCCAAAAGGCGCTGCTTCTCTCTCTTTGGGATCCGGCCAAAACGCACAGCTATAGAAGACACAAGCAGCGGAGGAAAGGTCAGCTTTTGGTCTCTGACAAAACGCAGACATAGACGGTGGAGTTGCTTCCTGCTCTGTCATTTATGGATTCAGTTTTTAATGTTAAACCATCCAGTGACAACCATTTCTAGAACAGATTTAAATGGAAAGCAGACTTTATTCATACAGAGCATTTCATCGCTCAAGCACCTTCGTAATGATTCACATGATCCATCACATTCAGCCAATCGCTCACACAATCATACACGCATTCACACACCACTGAGGTCACACAAGACGCTCGCGCACCACTCTGAGAAACTTGCCTTGCCCAGAGACACTCGGTCACATGGACATGGTGAGAGGGAAGATGACCTATTTGACCAACTCAGCCACAGCTACGCCCTAAAATGCTTTTTGAAAATCTGGATGCACGTGAATTGTAAAGTGATGCTTTTTTTGTAGGGCCAAAAAACCGCTAAAGTATTTTCTTTAGACCGTAAGTGAAAGATAAATGTAAAAATGCAAACTGTGTCAGCTCTGCGTTGGAGGATTTCAAGGAGAACTGCCTAAGTTTGAGGAAGAAAACTTCCTTTTCTCACATGCATCTCTATCCTCCTTCTCACAGTAACCATCAGCTGGAGAGGCTATTTATAGACCTCCTGCTGCCATCTGCCTCATCCTCCCCTCTATCCACCCCTGTCTCCTTCCTCTGCCGTTCCCTCCCTCTGATTGTAAGTAGGGCAGTGGGGCAACGTGAGCGTGATGTCAGTGGAGAGGAAGAAGGATGAGAGGGAAAGGTGGGCTCCAAGTGCTTAAATGAGGAGAGGAGACAGAAGTGAGAACATGAAAGGGGCTGATGTGAGAGAAGATGACACATGCGAAGTGAGAACATGTGCATATTAGTAATGCCCCTGATGCAGGGGCATAAACGCATTCGTACAGAGATTTTGCCTTGATTATGTTGAACATTAAGATCGAGGTTTGGTTTATAGCTGGATCAGTTTAATTATGGCTTTATCTGAAACACTTGTATGCAACAAAATTCAATTTATGAATCGTAACATGTTATCTGGAAGGAGTAATACTTGAAAAGTTCAAATGTTGCATGTGTTTGTGCATTCCATCAGTAGCGCTATTAGATTAATTCTAAATTCTAGCTGTTGAGTCAAATGAGGTAATTTAGTTGCCCTTGCAATGCGCACGGTAAGTGCTGCTAAATATGCCAAACATAGAGAAATCTTTTCTTTGCATGCAGGATGCCTCAATGAAGATGCAGGCTATATCGTAGCGTGACATTAATCTCTTTCATCAGGAATAAAAGGAAGCAACTGCACGCTAATGAGCTGCTGATGATGCTCTGGTTGGATGAGGAAAAGTGTGCCACCCTGCCAGCGTACTTAAATATTTGCCTGTACTGCAAAGCCAAAGTCACACAAGTGCCTGGTGTGAAATCCGCGTGTGCTATTTATTGTGGGCTGCAGGCAGTTGCATGTGGTTTTCCTGTTTTCGTAATGGCAGAAAGAAAAAGGGGTTTCTAGGTTGTGGTCCTCCACATTGAAAAATCTCCCCTAAGAGTCCCGACCTGACTGTTTATTCTATAACTGAGTTGCTTTTTGCCAGCCTATTTTCTCTATGCTCCAGAAGTGACAGGCACATGCAGAAATAACACTAACCTCTTTACTAGATTAGGAAATGCAGAGTACTGGAGGGTGGAGATAAGCAGAAACCATACTGAGAGGAGGAAGACAGGCAAACTACACCAAGTAGGTCATGATGTATGAGTACACTATAGGCCCAATTCTGCATTGTTTTTCTAGGTCAGACCAACTCTTTTAATCTGTGATGGAAAGTGATCAATCATCTTAGGCAGTCATAGCTAAAGCGAGGTGATGGGAGTGTCATCCCTGATAAATTCTGTCACGACAATGTTTTCTGCATCCCTTGCTTAATTGTTGCTGTCTCTTAATAATTGTTTGGAGATCTTCTGTGGGCATACACAAGGTAATCAAGTTGACCCCGCTCCAATTTCCTAAAATAATTCCTGTGTTTGCTGCAGTTTTCGAGATGATAGATAGCTTCGGGGACTTCAAGGCTCCACCTCACATAAATCATTGTCTGAGGGGGAGATGTAAGGGAGCTATGGGAACATTGTGGGTACAAAGTGGGGGAGGGACTGCACTGAACAAGAGCACAACGGTAACAGTGTTGTGGGAGGATGCGGCAGAGGGCGGCAGAAAGACACTGAGAAACTTAAGAGTGTGATAAAAAAGCAGCTGGTAATCACTGGCAGTGCGCTGAGGGAGACAGGTGCAGGTCTTCTGACAGTGTGAGTGACTGAGCTACTGGCATCATGACCCCAAAAGTCTTCCTGCATTACATTTTTCACCCAGACCTACATACTGGTGCTGTGCCGCTTTCCGGGCTGCCTATTTCCCTCCTGCTCTGGCTAATCAGAGCACTGTGGCACGATTTGCACAGAATCACGAGGGACTTTTTCACCGAAAATATGTTCCAGTGTCTCACCATCTCTCGACATGCCGACGGAGAGGCATTTCTTGAAGCGGCAGTGCTGACAGCGATTTCGGTTCATGCGCATGATCAGGCAGTTCTCGTTCTTCACGCACATCTTGTAGTTGATGTTCTGCTGGATGCTACGGCGGAAAAAGCCCTAATAAACACACACATAAACAGACATCACATGAGACTGGTGCACCCAAAATTAAACATTTAGAAAAACTTTCCACATGATTTTTCTGAACCAGCTTACCTTGCACCCCTCGCATGCGTGCACTCCGTAGTGGAAACCGGATGCAATGTCTCCACAGACCTTGCAGAGCAGGACCATTCCACCTGTCTCTGAGTATGGAAAAGAAGCAGTCATTTAGATATGCTCATGAAATTGTATTTAAAAAAAAAAAAAAAAATTCACATTCGGATCAAGCACTTACTGGTAAAAGTTCCGTGAAACCCACATGGCCTCTTTCCCGCGATGGGGTGGGCATAAGTGTGCTGAGGAGCAGCTGGAGCTGAGGGGCCGCTGTAGACCTCCGGGAACTGGAACACCAGTTTGGAGGATGGAGTGTTGCACCCGGCTGATCTCTGCTTCAGCGCCCCGATCTCCGTGAATGTGACCTCCTCTGGAGATGAGGGCTGGGAGTGTGAAGAGGGTGACTGAGTCTGGTACCCACTGGAGGGGCTGCCAGGGCTGGGACTGGAGCTGCCAGAGGATCCCGCGTACAGGATGACGCCTCCGCCTCCTGCAAGGAAGGAAGGGACACATCAGCTCTCTGAGATCAGAGTGAAATTTGAGGTGATGACCTGCAGAGGGGATTCCAAACTAGGAGTTCAGATGAAGAGTGAAAATTCCTGGTCATTTTCAGAGAAGCAAAACCACAGAAAAAAAAAAAACAAAACAACAACTAATATTTTGAACAGGCAGGGCATTAGTTATATATTTAATGGAACAATAAACAAAAGGATGGTGGGTGTCTGACCCCTCTGTTCTCCATGAAAAGGAAAGTTGAAATTAAAAAACTAATTGCACTACAAAACAATTACACCATATGACAAGAAACTGAATTATTATTTTACATTATAAATATATCATATAACACCTGCAATATTTCTATTTTATAGGAAGGCTTGATCTAAAACACATTTGAATGTCTTTAAAAACTGTAAGAACAGTTTAACATACCAAATTTCCAAATTGTGACTTAATAAAACTAGTTTAATCTATTCCATGACCAAAAATATGGTTTGTCTGGAAAAGTGTGATAGGTTTTAAGTATCTAAAAATACTTAAAAGTTGACTGACAGCTCATTTATCACTTCTTCAACAAAGGTTTTATTTTTTACAAGAAATGCACATAATGAAACTCAATGGGGTTAAGTGCAAGAAATGCATCTATATTTTATGATTTTCGCCTGAAGTGGCATTATTTCCACGCGCTATGCACGTAAATTCAAAACAACTACTTTAATTTAATATTGATTTTAAATTATTGAGATGTAGAAAATGTATGCGGTCCGTCCACATTTCCTGAGATAGCGTCCGGCTTGTGTCCTTCGCTGGACGCGCTGTGATGTAATGTTGCACAACCTCTGGGCGGCAGTGAGCGGCGCGGAGAATGTGCAGCGTCGTTGCCTCATCCTGCGCGTAACAGGCGTAATGGTGCGCTCAAGCGGATAAAGTGGGCGCTAAAAATACTGCTGGTAGCACAGCAACAAAGCAGATAGGCTTCCTCTGGATGCACAGACTAAGTGCTTCTCTTTTTTTTTTTTTTTGGTAAATAATCGCTGCATCACGCGACTGTGCTCTTCATGCGCAAAATACATGGAAGTATGCTTGCGCCGGTGGAAGTTCTGCGCGTCTCTCTCTCTCTCTCCCTCTTCCTCTCTCTCTCTCTCTCTCTCTCTCTCTCCTAGTCAGGCGTTGTGGATGAGCTGAGGCACGACCTCACGTGTCTGCGGGGTCTGCTGCCTCCTCCGCTCCAATAATAGCCTCGCTCCCCTGGCACTGTGCCCAGCGCCAGCTAGCAGCACGACACCTGACCGCCGCCTCACATGCATGGACTCCTGACACGGTTACTGGCCGAACCAAATCCGCAGTCTCGTGTTGGCATATGCAACAATCCGAAGTCAGATCTGTGTTTATAAACATACGCTGACTGGGAAGCTCCTCGAGCGTGCGCGCGCAAGGCGGAGGAGGCTGTTGCAGTGTGGTTCATGTGTTCATGCGCCACCAACAGTGGAATCGCGTGAGTCACGTTTTTTTTTTTTTTTTTTTTTTTTCGCACAGGAAGGGACTCCAACTGTGTGCACTTGGCTGCAGCATCAACTGTCATTCTGAAAGTCACTGTGTTGGACTCTAACACACAGATAACATGCAAATCATAAGTATTCAGAAAAAAAGTTACTGGTTTAAAACTTCATGCAACCTACAAGTTTCTCATCTGAAGATCATGACCCAGTGCAGTAGCTGAAATTGTGCTTATTGTGCAGCAGCACCTCCGTGTTGCTGCGTCGCCCTTTGCTGGACAAGGTATTTGTTTAGCTCAAATGTTTTGATAATCCCTCCACCAGCACGTGTTGCTGGATTTGTTGACTCATGCCAGAGCCATAGACAGATCCAGCAGACTGCCTCACCTCTCCCTCAGCTTACATGCAGACAATCCATACCCAACCCCCACGCCACCCAAACACATTGCAAGTCCACCTGAAGACTCACATGTACTGTATCCTTGTGTTTATGAATGACCCTCAGAGTCACCAGGCTGCAAACACTGTCAATTAATAATCCCTCTAACTGCTGAGGTGGGGGGAGGACTTTAATACTGGCTGCTGTTGGAGCACAGGGTGTGCTTACATTTATAAAATACAGTCTTCAATTTCCTCCATCTGCGGTTTGGCACAATGACATGACACTTGAAATGACTGTCAGACGCAGAAGTGCGCCTGTCATAACAGGCAGGTTATTGGAAACACACCAAACCTCTGCAAAGTGTTTGGGATTTCCCATGGAGGCAGAGGATTGCCTGCTCCCTGACAGTCTCAACATTATGCTCCAATTTAGGTCACTGCAGACAGCATTAATTGAGGAGTCAATCAGTCTTTGCTTTCCATCTTAGGTTTAGCTTACCCGTGCAAGCACTAATCTGCTGCCTGAGACTGGAAGCAGGCAGAGAAACGTGAGCAGTGAACACTTCACGGGCAGTCGCTCCCTCCCCTGCTTCTCTCTTGTCCCTTATCTCCCACTTTCACTGATCTGCCTCATATTGTGCTTCAGAGTTAAAGTGACCAAAGTGTAACTTTGCCCGTTGGGTGTGAAAAGCATAAACATGGCTTTCGGCTCCCTGAAAGCTTAATCTAGTATGCAGCAGCAGTGCAAAAAATAAAACGCATACAGGGTATGACTTGTTACCAAAGGGATGTTTTGTGCTACTGAACATATCCAGAGTGTGCAGCAGAGACTTCATTACCCCAGGCTTGTGTAAGTAGGTCAATATCGCAGGAACTTGATAGAATTGTGTCTATGAGCCTCCAGCTTCTCTCCAAACTGGTGCTGCATCACGCAGCAGCTCATTCTGGCTCATGCAATTAGCAGGATGGACCATATTAGATCATCACAGCAGAGGAGGGAGCTTTGTCGTGCAATATCTCTGCTTTCAAAGCCACTATTTTATCTGCAGTATACCGTACTTTCATCCCTGGTTTCTTTCACTGTGGTTTGGTGTGTGTGTGTGTGTGTGTGTGTGTGTGTGTGTGGGTGTGGGAGGGATGTTTGGTTTTAACATTAGAGTCACGTTTCAGTGGAAACGCATCCTAAGCGGATGTGCGCCCTGAACCGGAGAGTTGGACGCAGATGTTGCAGAGTCAAAAAATCAAGTCAGCTTCTACCATACTGCCAGGTCTGTGATCAAAAAAAAAAAAAAAAACAGACGCCTACAATGCAAGTGAATGTTGCATGAGGCTGGGAAACGTGACCGGAACAAAAAAAAAAAAAAAAAAAAGGAAGAAGAAGTTAATGCATGGAATCGCTGACCCACTGACCAAGCTCTCCCTCACCATCACCGCAGGCGACATCAACACAGAGGCGCCCGTGAGAGCGGAGGGAGAGCAGCGGGGACGGGGGAGGGGGGCGGGAGGCGGCCCGAGCGTCTCACGCGTCGCACGCGGCTCTGCAAGCGGAGCCACGTGAGCGGGCTTTTTGACGGAGCTTTCACTGGGAAGACGTGAAGCCGCGCTTCCAGCCCGGAGCCCGAGCGGCTACAGTGCGCCAGGGGCTTATAATTAAAGAGCCAAATTAAATAGAGCAGCATGTTGTGCGGCGGGGTGGTCTGACCGAGCAGCACCAGCTGCACCGCCATCCAGCCGCTTCAGGAACAGTAGGGACAGATCCATGTGTCAGTGTGAGCAGACCTCAGACCAGCAAACCCTCTCAGCAGAAACTCCCTCAGTCTGTTTCTCTTACTTAATGCAGGTTTAACTCCAAAAGCCCACACCTCGATTCGAGTGAACAACGTAGAAACCGGTTTCCCCTAATATATGCGCAGCAAACACACAGTACTTTCTATTTGCTCATACGTTTAAAATGCTGAACATTTGGTTTGCTCAGTGAATTATGCTAAAGCAGAGATCTACAGTACGCCGTTTCTGATCATGTGGAATGAAAATAAAGCAGAAAATCACCACTAGGGGACCATTTCAGGAGATATCAATGAGAGGAAAATGATACATGATGTTATATAGAGGGAAGCAAGGAAATCTGAGTGTCCAGATGTTTGCTCTCATATAAGCTTTTGAAAACCAAAATACAACACGTGTTATCAGTATAGCTATGTCCTAGAAGTACATATGACGCATATGTTGCACATGGTCCCTACAGAGATGACCTTTGACTTGCAGTCAAAGTTGTGGCCAAGCCTAAAGTATTCTTGAATTAATGCACGATAAAGCATTGACAAGGTACATGTGTTATTTTGTCCGCTTTGATGATTCAAGCTGGACCAAATTTGAAACATATATCTTTAAAAATGGTCATAAATCTTGTTATCTGTCCAAGATATGTGCAGGAAAATGAAAATGAAAAAAGTTGGCTTGTATGTGTGCATTCTGGATATCATGTAGGACTATATTTCCACCTTATTTGACAGTCTATAAGATCTGTATGTACAATAACCAACCATTACATTAACCTTGGAGTGAATGTCACAGTGACATCCTTCACCCCCACTGCACAACCCAATCTTCTCTGTAAGGAACATTATGGTAATAAAGATTTTTACTGGTTTGTTTAGAGCACTACATGCTTGTAATAAATTAAATCAAGCAATCTTTATGCCAAAACAGTGCTTAAATATTAAATATTAATCCTAGGTCAAGTGGTCTCTTAAGTGAGGAGGGTAAAAATGTCATTTCATATCAAAACTGTTTTGTTTTAATGATCAGAAGCAAAAAAATGTTCAAAAACATGAAATGTCCAGTTATAAGGAGTTAAAAAAAAAGCCAGATCTTATCTGGGCTATGTTTATCAATGCACGTTGATTTAATAGGTGAAATAAAGTGGCACACTTGAGTGTTAATGCCAAGTCATAACCCGGTGAGTGGGTTCAGGTCTGCTGTCACGGTGCCTGGCTGGCAGAGCGCAGGCTGCGCCCATCACCTGTGCAGGAACGTGACCTGTCGCTGCTGTAAATGATTCACCGTCAATTAGCAGCGGAAAGCAGAGAGCATGTGAACCTTTGGCTGACCTCGAACAAACGCCGCCTAATGCCACTTAACGGATAGAAGTCGCGCGGTTATCAACTTTTTTTCTTTTATGCTGCAGGCACCCACAGTTAGCCTTGGAAATAGAAACGAGCCCGCCCTTCGCTGCGAAGTGCGCGTGTGTCCCCACTGGGGAAACGGCGTGTTAGGATGCAGTTAATGTTCTGGCATTGACAGATTATGACTACAGTGACAGGCTGTGTACTGTAGCTCCACGTGAGTTTGTTTTCATGGAGGGAAACAGGAAGTGGCCAGCCTCTGTACCACGAGCCGCGATCCACGCTGTGCGCTTTTAAGAAGACCCCTGAACGCAGCACAGCAACACACTGACCGATTTTTTGTGTCCAATTTATACAGAAAAACCACATTTGCTGTCACATTAATAACAAACTCTTCTGAAAAGGCACTTCTTTCTGACTTAAAGCCCCAAACACTAAGTGTAGCAGGAGGAGGTTTCTGGGTGGCCTGCAGTAATTAGCCAATCCCAGCAGGGGGAGCTGGCTATAAAGGCACACTGTATCTGCGCTTCAGGTGCTGTGTTGGAATTGAGAGCATGTCCCGCCCCTTCGGCCCCTCTCTTCCGGTTCTGTGTTTCTGCTCGCCTTAGAGCGATCGGCGTTCTGCTCAGCTTCGATTTGCTTAGAGTGAACAGCTGCCAGGCTGAGCTACCACTAAACTGCGGTGATTACTCCCGTGACGCCGCGCCCCCCCCCCTCCCTCTCTGTCGGGTGGACAGACGGATGCTGTTGGCGTGGTATGTTGGCAACACAGCCCTCATGGCCTTCCTTTACACCAACTTTATTAACCAGATCTCCATTCCACATGCTAGGGCTCTGCCGCTGCTTTTCTGCTGCAAGACTGCCTTCGTGGTGACGGTGCACGGCGAAGATAATTGTGACTGCGGATTTGGTGCTCTCAGCTGAACTGCTGCCCGGTCCCCTCCAGTGGTCCTGGTCTGCAACCTGCATGCAGCCGGCAGCGAGGCTGTCACTGCTGAGCACCACAAACGCAATTGTCGGGCGATGCGCTGCACCATGTTATTTTTAGGGTGTGAATGATTAAGGGTTATTAATTTCCCCCTTCCTTATTTCGGGGGTCTTAGTTATATTATGTTTGTCTGATTTGTTTGTTTCTGGTGGTGCCATCACAGTACCGTTGGGTTCTTTTCTTGCTTTGGTTTGCTTTCTTTTGTTTATTTGATTTTCCTCGTGATGGCATATTTCTGTTGGTTCTCTTTTGTGTGTTTTCTTTTTAGTTAAGTTCTCCCTTGTTGTAAGGGGGTATCCTCTCCCCTTTCTGTTTTGTTAAAAGGAAATAAGTTTTGTTTGTTAATTTCAGGTGGGGGCAGTTTACAGTCATTGCATTTATTTATTTTACTTGTTGTGTTGGGACTGCCCCCCACCTGTGTTAGATTGATTTTTGATTACTGATTCTTTTTGATTATTGTTTGGTTGTTAGGAAACCCTCCCCCTTTTAACTATTCCCTTCTCTTTCCTCCCCTCCAGAGGCTGAGCGTGGCGGTGGTGGTGCAGGTGTTCCCGGGTGGTGGTCTCCTTCCTGTGTGACGTGTGTACACCCCATAGTTTGAGTGTGTTCATCTTTATTTTGGTGTGAAAGTGTTCACGTGTGTCTGGGGTGATCCCTTCGAGACGCTCTTCTCCCCTCCTACACTGTGCCCCTAACGGTAAGCCAGCCTCTGTTGGGCTTCCCTGTCGTTCCCTCCAATTTTAGGGTATGTGTGTGATTTGAGGTATTTAATAAAAAGATTATTTTCTGAACGGAACCACGTCTCCTGCTGCCTTAGTTCCGGACCTGGGTGCCGTAAGGGGCACCTTATGATGCACATATTTCCCTGGGTGTAACTCCCAGGGTGGCGTTGTCAGGCCCCGTGGTGTACAGCATCAGTCCAATAATCAACGCTGTACACCACTACACAATTTCCCCTTCCCGTTGCCACAATCTGGCGTTGTCGGCAGGATCACTATTGGTAAGCAGAGACGTGTGTTCCCTTCATTTATTTTCTTTCTTCTTTTTCGGTTGAGTTCTCTTTTTCATTTTGTTTTGTTTTATTATTTCAATTCAACCATTGGTTGCTGGTTTTGAATTTTTGAGTTAATTGTTCTTTTGTTTCTTTCAAAGGCAAAGCAGCGGCAGGGTTCCCGTGGTTGGTGAGTTCTGAGGAAAATTGTTTCCCCTCTTCTCCCGTCCCCCGCCCCATTCTGGTTATTGGCCTGCCCTTATATTGTTAGGGTGTAGTTATGGAGGAGGAACTAAAAGAGCTGAAGGAGTTAGTTCTGCAGTTAAAAGCAGATAATGAGAGGCTGCGACAGGAACAGGCTGCAGCAAGGCCTGGTCCAAGCACTGCCTTGCCTACTACTTCTGCTCCTTCCACTTCCAGTATATCCATGACTGAGAGGCTGGTTTTTGTCCCTCGTGACCGGAAATGCCCCATGTTTAGAGGGAAGTCAGGGATGGGGTTGAACGAGTGGATTGAGGAGGTTCAGGCCTGCATGAGGGCGCGCCATTTGTCCACATCCGACCAGGCATTCTTTGTGTTCGACCACCTCGAAGGGGAGGCAAGGGAAGAAATCAAATATCGTCCTAGCGCAGAGAGGGATGACCCAGATAAGATATTTGCGGTTCTACAGGAACTGTACGGTTGTTCGGAGTCTTACGTAGCTCTGCAGGAGGCATTTTTCTCCCGGCGGCAGCAAGAAGGAGAGACACTCCATGCGTTTTCCCTCGCACTGATGAGTCTTATGGCGTCGGTGAAAGCGCGTGCACCTAGTGAGATGCCGAATGCAGAGGCTATGTTGCGTGACCAGTTTGTCGAGTCCGTATTGGATGGTGCCCTCCGCCGCGAATTAAAACAGTTTGTGCGTCGGCAACCTACTGCTAATTTGCTCGAGGTAAGGAGTGAGGCGATTCGGTGGGAACGTGAGGGTTTGCCCGGAGGGGTTAGGGGCCGCAGTCACAGTGTGCCTTCAGCTTTGGGGCTTCAGTATGGGGTGAGTGGCGGCCCCCCGAGGGTAGCTACTCCACCCCCAGTCTCAGAGCTCCAGGAAGTGAGAGAGATGTTGAGACTGCAGCAAGAGCAGTTGAATAACCTTACTCAAAGTATCTCTGCCTTGCAGAACCCCACTCAGCGTCGCCCTCCACCTCGTCGTGGCCCCATTATCTGTAGACGCTGTCAGCAGCCAGGCCACTATGCGAGTGAGTGTGATGGCGTGCGTGTCCCTCGCGCCCAGTCCCCTTCTCCTGCACCTCTGCCGTCCAGCCGGCAATCCCGCTCTGCTCAGGACCCGGAAAACTAGCACCCGCCGAATTGCAGAGCCACAATTCGGGGGGAGTAGCCACTGGCTCAGGGGTCGTTTTCAGTGGGGTAGGGGAAGCTTTGAAGCTCATGTCGGCTTGTCCACAGGTAGAGGTGAGCATGGGAGATGTTAGTGTTCCTTGCCTTTTGGATACTGGGTCCATGGTGTCTACAGTCACTGAAAGCTTCTTCCTTCAGCATTTTGAGCCCTGGGGTCGGGAGAGGCTTCAGTCTTGCCATTGGCTGCAGCTCAGAGCTGCCAATGGATTGGCTATCCCCTACATCGGCTACCTGGAGCTCGATGTCAAGCTCTGTGGGAAGGTAATGCCACGATGTGGGGTGTTAGTGGTGAAGGACCCTCCTGTAAGTGGGGCCTCTCAGCCCCCTGGTGTCTTGGGGATGAACATCATTCGCAGATGCTACCGCGAGCTGTTTAGCCAGCATGGGCTGGAGTTTTTTGATTTGCCCTCGGTAGCTGAGGCACCAGAACCGGTCATGCGGGCACTGCAAAAGTGCCATAAGGCCAGTGGGCAGGCCCCTAGGGATGTCACGGGCAGGGTGAAGGTCAGCGGCAGGAAGGCTTGTCGTATTCCTGGTGGTACAATGAAGATTGTGGTGGGCACATGTGCAGAACAGCACTCGGGGTCTAGCGCGTTGTTTGAACCCCTTGAGTCTGGCCTCCCAGCCGGACTACTTGCCTCGCCGTCCTTGGTCCGAGTGGTAAGAGGCACAGCCTACGTTCCCATTGTAAACGTGGGCTCCTCGGCTGTCCTGCTTTACCCGCGTACAGTTGTTGGCACTTTACATGAAGTTCGAGTGGTCAGCCTACCTGTGGGAATCACAGAGGTTCCATCCAGTGTAGCCACGGTGGCCTCCCAGGTAATCTCCCCCACAGTGCAGGAGCAGATAGCGGCCATCGACCTGTCTGGCTTAGCCGTGGATGAGCAAGGCAAGGTGAGGTCTCTCCTACAGAGGTACGAGTCTGTCTTTTCTGCCCATGATGGGGACCTTGGCTGCACTGACCTGATAACTCACGACATCCCCTTACTGGATGATATTCCTGTCAGGCAGCGTTACCGGCGCATACCACCGTCTGAGTACGAGGTGGTGAAGGAGCATATAAACCAGCTGCTCGATGCTCAGGTGATCAGGGAGAGCAATAGCCCTTATGGTTCCCCGATTGTACTCGTGAAGAAGAAGGATGGCAGCCTGCGAATGTGTGTCGATTATAGACAACTTAACAGTAAGACCAGGAAGGATGCGTTCCCCCTTCCACGCATCGAGGAATCTTTGGATGCCCTGACTGGTGCCCGCTGGTTTTCTACTCTTGATCTGGCCAGCGGGTATAATCAGGTCCCGGTTTCAGAGGCCGACCGTCCCAAAACAGCTTTTTGTACCCCTTTTGGCCTGTTTGAGTGGAATCGCATGCCCTTCGGGCTTTGCAATGCCCCCAGCACATTTCAGCGTCTGATGCAGCGACTGTTTGGTGACCAACAATGTCAGTCGTTGCTGCTCTATTTGGATGACATTGTTGTCTTCTCCTCCACTGTTGATCAACATCTAGAGAGGATGGAGTTGGTGCTGAGGCGGTTGCAGCAGCAAGGCCTCAAAGCTAAGCTTAACAAGTGTGCATTCTTTCAGCGGGAGGTGCTGTACCTGGGCCATGTGGTTGGTGATAAAGGCGTTTCCACAGACCCCAGGAAGGTGGAAGTAGTGGCCAACTGGCAGCCTCCATGTAACATCTCCGAGCTGCGGTCATTTCTCGGCTTTGCCAGTTATTACCGACGCTTTGTGGAAGGTTTTGCCAAGTTGGCAGCCCCCCTTCACAGGCTGGTGGCCGAGCTGGGAGGCAAGAAGTCTAAGCCAACTGACCAGGCCCTTCTCGAGAGGTGGTCAGAGGAGTGCCACCAAAGCTTCGAGGCACTGAAGGCGAAGCTGATCCAGGCACCAGTGCTGGCATATGCAGACTTCTCCTTGCCCTTCATCCTGGAAGTGGATGCAAGCTTTGGGGGCCTCGGCGCTGTGCTTTCACAAGAGCAGGATGGGAAGGTTAGACCGATAGCTTATGCTAGCCGAGGTTTAAAGCCCACAGAGCGCAACATGTCCAACTATAGCTCCATGAAGCTAGAGTTTTTGGCCCTTAAGTGGGCCATGACAGAGAAGTTTAGGGAGTACCTGCTGGGCCACAAGTGTATCGTATACACTGACAATAATCCCCTCAGTCACTTGTCTTCAGCTAAGCTAGGTGCTACAGAGCAGCGTTGGGCTGCCCAGTTAGCATCCTTCGACTTTGAAATAAGGTATCGCTCTGGGAGGAGCAACAAGAATGCAGACGCTCTATCTCGCCAGCATCTGCCGGAGCCATCAGCCCTGGAGGCCATGGTTCCTGGCACACCACTCCCTGAGCCGCTGCAGCAGGCTTTGGGGCATGCACCGACGGGAGTCACGCAGGCTGCTGTAGTTGCCCTGCCACATCACACACCCTCTGATCTTCAGGCCCTACAAGAAGCAGATCCGGTTTTGCAGGAGATCCTGGGGTTCTGGAGACGGAAGCGGCGACCTGAGGTGCAGGAGCGGAGACAACTATCTCCTCCCGCTTTGGCGTTGATCCGTCAATGGGACCGGTTGGTCGAGAGTGATGGGATCCTGTACCGGAAGGTCTTCCGGCCCGATGGGGCCGAGATGATGCTGCAGTTGTTGCTACCTGTTGCTTTAAAGGGGGAGGTGCTTACGCAGGTTCATCAGGGCCATGATCACCAGGGGGTAGAGAGAACTTTGGGGCTACTGCGGCAGCGGTGTTACTGGCCAAGCATGTCCTCTGATGTGGCCCAGTGGTGTCAGGCTTGTGAAAGGTGCCAGGTTGCCAAAGACAACCAACCAGCAGCTCGGGCCTTTATGGGGCATTTGCTGGCATCTCGCCCTAATGAGATTTTGGCCATGGATTACACTGTCCTGGAGCCGAGTCATAATGGCCTGGAAAATGTGCTCATTATGACCGATGTTTTCAGCAAATACACGCTTGCTGTACCTACTCGGGATCAGAGAGCCGCTACGGTGGCTCAGGTTTTGGTTTCAGAGTGGTTCTTTAAGTTCGGGGTCCCTGCCCGTATACATTCAGACCAGGGCCGTAACTTCGAGAGCTCCCTTATTCAACAGCTCTGTAACCTCTATGGCATCCAGAAATCCCGTACCACTCCTTACCATCCAGCTGGTAATGGCCAGTGTGAGCGCTTCAATCGCACCCTCCACAACCTACTGCGAACCTTGCCAGTGTCCCGTAAACGAGATTGGCACTCCTGCTTGCCACAGGTCTTGTACTCCTACAACACCACTCCCCACCAGGCCACGGGGGAGTCCCCATTCTATTTGATGTTTGGGCAAGAACCTAGACTCCCAGTGGACTTCCTGTTGGGTAGAGTCCCAGATCCTGTTGGCGGCGACATTCATGAGTGGGTTCAGGAGCACCAGGCTCGGTTACATGTGGCCTTTGAAGGGGCCCGAGAAAGGTTGAGGGTCGCGGCTGAACGCAGGAAGAAAAACTATGACCGACATGTTCAAGATGCACCGCTGATGGAAGGACAGTTGGTGCGGTTGCGGGATTTTAGTGTGCGAGGCCGTCAGAAAATCCAAGATCTCTGGGGCCCTGTGGTTTACAGAGTGGTGAGAGCACCGACCGGCGGAGGGTCGGTATACACCATTGCGCCTGTTGACGACCACACCAAAGCCAGACAGGTCAATCGCGCACTGTTAAAGGCAGTGGTTACTACTGCCCCTACTGGTAGTGCCCACACTCCTTGTTCACCGCCTAATGACCTGCCTCAGTCAGAAGATGAACTATCAGGTGACGAGGATTTGTTTCTGCTGGGACAGGAGGCCTCCCGAGCAGCTCCGGCTCCAACAGCCGCAGCGCCCCACACGACTCCCCAGTCGCTGTCCACACCACCAGAATCTGATCCTACTGTACCCGGTAACGGGCCGCCCGTTTTGCTGGCTGTGCCGTCCGTCACCCTCGAGGTCCCCAGTGGAACAACAATACGACGGACCGCACGGTCAACTGCTGGTCGACACCCCAACGTCCATCGTTTACCACGATCAGTCCAGGAGCCCGTCCAAGGGGCTGCGGACCCCTCTGACTTGGCCTCTAGTACGGTGATCACTGTCTTTAGGCCATGGGATTAGGTGATGGTGTGGGAATTAAAAGGTTCATCGTCGGGGCGACGATTTCCGAAGCGGGGGTGGACTGTAGCAGGAGGAGGTTTCTGGGTGGCCTGCAGTAATTAGCCAATCCCAGCAGGGGGAGCTGGCTATAAAGGCACACTGTATCTGCGCTTCAGGTGCTGTGTTGGAATTGAGAGCATGTCCCGCCCCTTCGGCCCCTCTCTTCCGGTTCTGTGTTTCTGCTCGCCTTAGAGCGATCGGCGTTCTGCTCAGCTTCGATTTGCTTAGAGTGAACAGCTGCCAGGCTGAGCTACCACTAAACTGCGGTGATTACTCCCGTGACGCCGCGCCCCCCCCCCCTCCCTCTCTGTCGGGTGGACAGACGGATGCTGTTGGCGTGGTATGTTGGCAACACAGCCCTCATGGCCTTCCTTTACACCAACTTTATTAACCAGATCTCCATTCCACATGCTAGGGCTCTGCCGCTGCTTTTCTGCTGCAAGACTGCCTTCGTGGTGACGGTGCACGGCGAAGATAATTGTGACTGCGGATTTGGTGCTCTCAGCTGAACTGCTGCCCGGTCCCCTCCAGTGGTCCTGGTCTGCAACCTGCATGCAGCCGGCAGCGAGGCTGTCACTGCTGAGCACCACAAACGCAATTGTCGGGCGATGCGCTGCACCATGTTATTTTTAGGGTGTGAATGATTAAGGGTTATTAATTTCCCCCTTCCTTATTTCGGGGGTCTTAGTTATATTATGTTTGTCTGATTTGTTTGTTTCTGGTGGTGCCATCACAGTACCGTTGGGTTCTTTTCTTGCTTTGGTTTGCTTTCTTTTGTTTATTTGATTTTCCTCGTGATGGCATATTTCTGTTGGTTCTCTTTTGTGTGTTTTCTTTTTAGTTAAGTTCTCCCTTGTTGTAAGGGGGTATCCTCTCCCCTTTCTGTTTTGTTAAAAGGAAATAAGTTTTGTTTGTTAATTTCAGGTGGGGGCAGTTTACAGTCATTGCATTTATTTATTTTACTTGTTGTGTTGGGACTGCCCACCACCTGTGTTAGATTGATTTTTGATTACTGATTCTTTTTGATTATTGTTTGGTTGTTAGGAAACCCTCCCCCTTTTAACTATTCCCTTCTCTTTCCTCCCCTCCAGAGGCTGAGCGTGGCGGTGGTGGTGCAGGTGTTCCCGGGTGGTGGTCTCCTTCCTGTGTGACGTGTGTACACCCCATAGTTTGAGTGTGTTCATCTTTATTTTGGTGTGAAAGTGTTCACGTGTGTCTGGGGTGATCCCTTCGAGACGCTCTTCTCCCCTCCTACACTGTGCCCCTAACGGTAAGCCAGCCTCTGTTGGGCTTCCCTGTCGTTCCCTCCAATTTTAGGGTATGTGTGTGATTTGAGGTATTTAATAAAAAGATTATTTTCTGAACGGAACCACGTCTCCTGCTGCCTTAGTTCCGGACCTGGGTGCCGTAAGGGGCACCTTATGATGCACATATTTCCCTGGGTGTAACTCCCAGGGTGGCGTTGTCAGGCCCCGTGGTGTACAGCATCAGTCCAATAATCAACGCTGTACACCACTACACAATTTCCCCTTCCCGTTGCCACACTAAGAACAAATATACAATCACCCATTTTAATCAAGTCTAAAGTCCCAAACTTTGAAAGCAAAGTGCATATTGTTGGTGAATAACAACAAAGTCCTCACGTGTAACATTCTAAACATTTGCAGATACCTGACAAAAGTTAATATTTCAGTGAAAATTAATAAATGACAAACCTCGTGCGATGCATTCATTCATTCATTCATTCATTTCCGAGTCAAATTTAAAATGTGTTTATTTTGTTAATGATTGCATATAAAATTAAAGTACTTGTTTTATCGATTGTTTGAATAAAACTGTCTCGTTGATCAACTGAAGCTCTTATGTCACAATCAGCAATCGATATAATATAAAGTTGAACTTACCACCACCACCAGGGCTGTTATCCATCTCTCTTGTTGGCGTTGATGGCTTCAAATAAACTTCACGATGAACGTCTCTTAATGTGACTATGATGCCGTGAAAGTCTTTTGAAGATCGTCGAAAAAGTCAAAAAACAGTTTTGCGCAGAACACCTGCTCCATAGAGCGCAAAAAAAAGGAGAAGTGATGGAAAGGTGTCCGGAGCGCGTAAAGTTTCTCTCTCCAGTGAAAAGTAGGCAGCCGTGCAGGTACCACGTCTTGACAGAGGTGAAGCACAGATCGGACTGTTCTCTCCAAAGATACCTGGACGCCTTGTGCCCACTGGATGCTGCACCTAGTTTCGAGCGCGCGTGATGTTGCACGAGCGAAGATTAGGCGAATCACTTAAATTCCAAGAAAGTGGAGTCAGCACATTCGCGAACAGTGACAGGCTTGACATACACACCCACTGATACAAACTCACACATCAATCACGTTTGCAGGTGAGTCGGAAATGTGACCGCCTTTCCGTTCCCCCCCCAACTTGTGTTGTGACTGTTTGTGTGGGATTTGGCTCACTCTTTGTATCTCGCGGAGTCCTTTCTCTCCCACTCTCTCTCTCCTTCACGCTTTTGTGCGTTTTCATTGGCGGGGATCTGCAGCTGAGGGGAGTTTGATGCGCTTATTCGACCGTGGTATGTGTTCAGTAAAGCCGCGCTACATGTGCGCTCTGCATGTGCCGGGGAGAGCGCTGCCCTACTGATACACATTTTATGCAAAACACCGAGCGTGTGGTGCGGAGGGATGGAGAGATTGGAGGATGAAACACATGGACAATAGGCGTGGCTCACCGTGACTGCCTGTTCTCTGACAAGCGGCGCTGCAAAACCGACTGTAAACACGGAGACATGCCAAACACCGTGCATGTGCCAAGTTTAAAGCCCATGTGCTAGAGGAAAATGTAGATGCGCAATTCGATCCATGACGCGCTGGACGCCTGCTGCTTGAATAAAAAGTCACACAAACACCCAACTCGGTATCAAAATTATACTGATATTTTTACTTAGATAAAATCATGTTTTGTGAATTTATTTTTTCCATCGTTAGTCAATCTGTACATTTACAAGTGAAGACAGAATTGGGTTAGTTTGACCGTGGTAATCAGTAACCATTTCCAAAAGGTCGGTCAGGAAACTTTGCTCCAAAAAGTTAAAACTTTGAATCAGTAAGGCATAACCCAAGTCTCTAAACATACAGGATCATTTTCAGTCAGCTTGTGGAAAGCGCCCCCCAGTGGCAACACATAGCAATAACGAAACTAAAGTGATCCTTGGAGTTAGTTTCATTTCTAAAGCAGACTGTGCACCTCAATGAGTTCATAAACAAGGAAATATTAAAGGAAAATAGCCACGGGAAGCCAGTGATTTGATATAGATCAAAGTGAACTACAATGGAAGGAAATGTTAAAATGTTAGTGTTCATTTATGAGCAGATAATTTCCATTGTAAATGAAATATGTAAATATATCATGCAGCACTTCAGTTTTTCCACAATTCATTACATTACAGCCTCATTCCATTTTTTTTACCCATCGAGATTGTACACAATACCCCATAACAACGTGGGAAAGGTTTTTTCTTTATTCTTGCAAATACATTAGAAATAAGCTAAATTAAGAAATCGCATGTACATTAGCATTCACAGCCTTTACGTAATACTTTTGATGCACCTTTGGCAACAGTTACAGCTTCAAAGCTTTTTAAAGATGATGAAACTTAGCGCACCTTTCTTTGGACATTCATTCGTCTTTGCAGAACCTCTCAATCTCCATCAGGTTGGACTTGGAGTGTCAATACAGACATTTTGCGATCTCTCCAGAGATGTTCGATCAGATTCAGGTCTGGGCTCTGACTGGTCCAGTTGAGGAGCTTCACCGAGTTGTACTGAAGCCTCCTTTGATATTTAAACTATGTGCTGTGAGTCGTTGTCCTGCTGAAAGATAAACCATCATCGCAGTCTGAGGCGGAGCAAGTTTTCATCCAGGATATCATCCTTCCCTTTATCCTGATTAGTTTCCCTCCAGCATGATGCTGCCACCACCGTGCTCTACTGTGGGGATGGTATCGGCCTTGATGAGTGCTGCCTGGTTTACTTCAAACATTATGCCTAGCATTCAAATCAAAGAATTTGACATCTGCCCCATAAGACCCGAGAATCTAGTTTCTTGTTGTCTGAGAGTCCTTCATGTGCAATTTATGAAACTCCAGACAGGCTGCATTAAGGTTTTTATAAAGGAGTGGTTTCCATCTGGTCACTCAACCACACAGGCCTTATTGGTGGATTGTAGTAGAGATGGTTGAAGGAGAGTAAAACTGGAGGCCTGACATAGTGACCATCAGATTCTTGGTCACCTTCCTGACTAAGTTCCCTCTAGCCTGCTCCCCCTGAATGTCTTCTATTTACAGACAGTGGAGGTCACTGTGCTCAGTGGGACCTTCAAAGTGGGACCTACACAAGTGCTGTGAGAACCTTTAGGATGCATCTATCTATCTATCTATCTATCTATCTATCTATCTATCTATCTATCTTGGGAGAACGCACAAACTCTACACAGACTTGAGGTTAGTAAGGGAGAGATTGAAAAAGGCTGCAGAATGTGAGTCTAACAGTTGCTGAATATGCATAAAAATACACCAGAATTTATTTTAAAAGCTTTTAATTACCATCAAAAGGTCGTTGCTTTTTATTTCGCATTTTATCACCTGTGGAGCTCATCATCCATTAATGATTATATAATTAAGGTGGTAATTATCAGGAAATGTTGTTCAACTCTGTGGGGGCTCATCCTCACACAGCTTGATGACCCCCTTGGTTATATGTTGACCTTGAGCAGGTGGTGTCTTTTTGTGTGTGAAGTCCACATTGCTCGTCACATTTGACTTTCTGTGGATCCCTGTTAAAGAAGGCAGCTGCACAGGCCTACAGTTACACATCAGAGCCTGCAGTTCTAAAAATGTGTTTTATTGAACTACTATTTGTTTCACACTGCTCTACTGCTATCTTAAGGCTCAGTTTGGTAGAGCAGGTCACCTGTCAACCGGAATGTTGCAGGTTTGCGTCCCCATCTGTTGAAGTGGACAAACACTTGTAAGTGAGTGATGTCCATAATTAATCCATCCATCTTCTATTCTGCTTTATCCTGCACAGGGAGCCAATCCCTGCTATGAGCAAAGGCAGGCTACAGCCAGGACAGGTCTCCAGTCCGTCAAGAGGTCATTTCTCTGATGGAAAATAAGACTCTTTCTCTATTTTCTGCCCCAAACTGCTCTCATTGGATGGAAGATGCACCTTACATGACAGTCACATCGCCTGGTGTGTGGGCAGTGGAGGTCTAGAGGTTAGAGAGATGGACTTGGAATCAACAATTCCCAGGTTTGAATCCCACAGCTGATAGGAGACTACTGACCCCTCGACCCCCATCAGTTCCCTGGAGCACTGATGTTTCCCATAGCATCCTAGAGATATAACGGGTCACCGTGGAAAAAAATGAATTTCCCCAAGGGAAAGAATAAACTATAGTTAGACATGATTGTGAAAGCAATGTAAACGCTCTCACAGATTATCTTTAAAATTGTGAAACACATATTCTGGCCAGCTGAGCTCTTCCTGATCCCTGGGAGTTCCTCCCTCCGCCACTGGGGGGAGTCACTGCGTCAGAAATGCGCTGGCGCGGTTCATCTCATCGACGCCCCTGAGCTGCCGGGACGCGGCGACCGACTGGCAACAAGCGGAGGTTCTCTGACTGACAAATGACTGGAGTGCTCTCTGGAGCGGAGCGGCGACCCCGGGACCCCCGTGTCTGCGCAGTCTGCGGCTCCGCGCCGTCTCCTTCACGGAACTCTGCGGTGCGTCGGTGCGCGTCAAACTTCTGCCGAGGAAAAGAGTTCTCGAGTAGAGCCGAGGCTTCAAACTTCTCCCGGCTCAGGAAGGTAGGATCTGGCCGCTTTGCATACATCATCATCCCGGGCCGTGACTAATTTGGACGCGTTTAAAAAAACAAAAAACAAAACAAAAAACAAAGTAGACGTCCAGAGCTCCGGGGGCTTTAATGTGTTTACTGTATGTGCGTGTGCGTGGCGCTCACGCATTCATCACGGGAGCGCGTCACGGCGGAGATAATTACAGGCTGTCGAAACTGCGAGCAGAGGACCGAGCAGAGCAGGAGTGGCTGCCAACACACACACCTGCAGCGCTCAGCCCGCGGCTCCACACACTCTTCATCACTGGCTGTCTGTCTGTGCGTCTTTCCGTCGGTATGTCAGCCACCTCACCGCCCCCTCGCACACTCACACACACACACACGCACACACACACACACACACACACACACACACACACACGCACGCACACACACCCTTACTGAATGTAAGCTTTATGTGAGTGATGCCAGCGAGATGTGTGGCTGATGAGAGATTTAAGTTTGTTCCACAGAAACTCGAGCTCGGTTTAAGATCAGCGTCCGCGACAAGTTGATGAAGGTAAAGCAAATGAGCGTGGAGGGCAGAGCTTCTTCCTGGAGTGGTCAGGGTGGAATTAAACTCCTGATGAGGAGTGACCACCCCCACCCCCCCGACTCCAGTGTGGGCAGAAAAATAGAAAAAAAAAAATAGACCTGCATTTGAACTCAACATCTCAAACATATTTTCTATATTATCTATAAACCTTCCCCTCCAAAACCCACATACCAAAATGCAAAAGCAAAAAGAAAACTTTGTTTTTTCACTTTCCCTCTGCAGTATTTAATGCCCAGCTTTCTCACAAGGGCAGTTTTATGTGCAGGGAAGGAGGCATGGAAAAGAAGACCTTTCCTTTTGAGCTCACAGATTTGCAGTAATTACAGAATCACTTCCATATGTGGCTCTCTGGCTGCCTTCTCGCTGCCCCCACCACCCTTCTCTTCCCCACTGTTCTCTCTTTCCCTCTCCCCTCTTTCATTTGCATTCTCCCCCATCGCTCTTTTTTTTTTTCTTGCCTTTATTTTCTGGCTGTCCTTCATGCACTCCCAGCACTTTTTTTTTTCTTTTTTTTGAAACCACAGCTTAAACAAAGTTTATGATAATCAGAACATCCTGGCATTTTTGGCCAACAACTGTGCATTTTGGTGATTCAATTAGGTTCATGCTTGCCAGGAGAGAGAGAGAGAGAGCGAGAGAGAGAGGGTGGACTGCGCGAGGGATAAAAGACATGGACTGGTGAGGGGAAATGTTGAAAAATACGGAAATATGAAAAAGAATGGGAGCTCAGTGCAGAATTTGAGAGGCAGGAGTGGAGCGTGAAGGAGGGAGAGGTGGAACAGAAAACGAGTCGGGGAGAGGGAGGGCTGGAGTAATGCTTTTTGACAGAGGTGGGTTCAAGATGGGTTCATGGTGACATCATGGCTGATTTTTGAGGAAAGTATAGACAGGAGAGCCGTTCACCTTTCATTGGACACACATGTTGGGGAATAGGCGGCGAGCTCGTGCGCTGGCACACACGCTGGTAGCTGTGTGGACAACCTCTGCATGCACCCCGAAAAGAAGCACACTCTCTCACACACACCTTTTGTTTTCCTTTTTCTCCCCTTCTCTTCTCCCCTCCGTTTCGTCTGCAGTAAAACAGCCCATGGCTCTGTTTTTTCTCTGTTCCAAGCTTTGTGCTCGTTTGTTTTCGTTAGCGGAGTACATATGGGTATATGCCCTTCGGTCCCGAACACATACATTTCTCTTTTGGCCCTGAGTAACTCATTTTCCTGTGAGTAGTATTCCTCTTGTGTATGTTTTTACTTCAAGGCGGTTGGACTCTAAATGAGCGCACGTTGCCAGGCGGGATGAATGAGCTCCTTCATTTCACAGGATGTGTGTATAAGTCTCTAACCAAGAAAGTGCAAGCGAGTGTATGTTTGTTTGTGTGTGTGTGTGTGTGTGTGTGTGTGTGTGTGTGTGTGTGTGTGTGTGTGTGTGTGTGTGTGTGTGTGTGTGTGTGTGTGTGTGTGTGTGTGTGTGTGTGTGTGTGTGTGTGTGTGCGCTTAAATGTGCTTGTGAGTGAAAATGACTCCTGAGTGGGGTGTGTGTTCTTCTCGCGTCGTCTCCGTGTGTCGTCGCTGCACCGAACTTCTCATGACTTCAATCTGAATGCGGGGAAATAGTGATCTCATTATAGGCATCTTGTTACTGATTGAAACCTGCCGCCACAGGCACCCCCCCACCACCCCCACCACCACCCCCACCACCCGTCCATCCCTCTCTCCATCTCACCCCTTCTTTCGATTTCACACCTCTTTCTCCCACATTCCCTCCCCCTTGCTCTGAACCCCCTCTCTCACCCTCCCTCCGCTCTCTTCATCTCCCTTCAACCCCTCTAACCTCACTTCCTCATCTCTTGCACCCCCAGTCATCCCCCCCTTTTCTTTCCTTCCTCCCCGCCTTTGCTCCTCTTCCTCTGCCAGAGAGCCCCGGGCCTCTCCTCCACTGGTCCGTGAATGCAAATACGTTGAATCTAAAGTGGAAACACACGACCGAGTACGATGTTTCCATGAATATTTCATATCTTCATAAACACACCCGGAGAAGCTGCAAAGCTGTGCCGCAGAACAATGCCTGTGTTTGCTGGATGACTTCCTGTGAGGAATGGCCTCCCCGCGTTTGACTCTTCGTCAGAGCGCGGCGTGTCAGGATTGATGTCAGAGCGGCGCGTTATGATGTCACAGGCTGGAGTTAATGATACGAGAACGGCGGGGGCCATAGGCCATGTTTCCAGTGGTGCCCAGAGAGAGAGATAGCGCCCTGATCTGTCTTCATTATCCCCTACTCTGCAGCCTCCCAGACACAATGATCATAAATCTCTGCCTGGAGCACACTTCACTGACACTGAAACACAAACACTAGTAACCTCTGACCTCCTCGCTGCTACTGCCTCCACACACTCGCCCGCGCGCACAGGCACAAGCGCACATAATGCATCTGCGGACGTGCGCGGGGTTGAAACGTACCCCCTGCTCGCCGTCATAATTTAATAAGGTCCGCCGCGTGCCCTGTGCACTGACACACACACGGCTCTTTACGTGCACTTGGCTGCACATTCTGACACAAACGCATGGTCTCGGCGTCCGTGACGGCTTCACACAGACATAAAGTTCACACTGTACGCTTCTCGTCACTCTCGTGACAGGCGTTAGCTTTCAAGGCATCCTCTGGCTGTATTTACCTCCTTGTTTCACGTTACACAACTGCTGATTTAGTACTGCTATGTACACAGTTAAGGGATTTCTATTAGCCTTAGTGGCCTCATAAGCAACACATAAATCAAACGTAAACAAGATAAGGATCAGCTGAGGGGCTTTTTGCTGTATGGTTTAGATCTGTGCTTCCTGAATATAAGGTTTCTGCAAAAAGGCAACAGCGCCTCTCACTGCTTATCCGTTCGCTCACCCTGATTATGTGCTGGCATGTCCGCATCAAAAATGTCAGAAAAAACAGTTGACCGGGCTTCTGTAGGCCATATGTGGCTGTAAAGATCGGAAGCATACAGGAATAACGAGAGCAAGGCTGAGAGGTTTTTTTTCTTATTAGTAAGGCTTGACTTTATCCTGGAGACATATTGGGGTCAGTGTATTTGAGGATAAGATCTATCTCTGTATTAGGCCGGTTGCTGGGATTACAAACAAAATAGGCACCCAGCCTTAAACGTACAGGTAGCCGGGAAGGCAAACAGAGGGGGCATCATTTGCAATTCAGCTTAAGAAATGTGAGGTTCGGAAAAACATGAAGTGATGCATGGCCAATAAGGCCGAAGGGCATCGTTTCAGTGGAAGTTTCAGAATAAGTAGTGCATGCATAAGTTGGTTTTTCTGAAGATCCTTGCTGCATTTGCATGGTTAACACTAAATGTTGCTTATTTTAGTAGAAAGGAAGCACGCGTCCATTCAGACTGACTGTAAGTACAGTGTGTGTGTTTGTCTGTGTGTGTTTTTTTTCCATAGAGAGTGATGTGTGGAGGTACAAGTGCCTGCCGAGGGACCGGTTAAGGTGTGCCTTCTCCTCCCAGTTCTGAGGTTTTGAGGTGCTCCTCAAAACCAAAACAACTTGAGAAACATTACATTCAGAAAAACAGGGCACACACCCTGAACCACAAACACATAAACACAGATCTGAAACATGTGATCTCATATGGAGAGAGGGGGCACATTCAGGGGCACACCCAAATCTGTCACTGCTGCACGGCGCTGCCATCTCACGCAGGACTTCCTCCAAGCTCATGTGCCACTACTGCTTTCGGTGTGGAAACTGAATTACTGCATTTTTTTCCCCCAAAACTCAATCTTGACTTAAAATGTTGTGAACGCCTTATTTTCTGTCAAGATGTTTGCTGTTTTTGTGAATCACAAAAGGTGTTGCTGAGACTGTCAGAGTTTCAGTCCAGTCTCAAATGCAGAAAAATGTAGATACTTTATACACAATATGTGCTTAAAGTTTAAACTGCTGTGGTTTGCACAAGCTGATGTTCACTTCTCAGAGATTTTCTTACATGGTCATCAAGTGCAGGCACAACTGCCGCTGATAAGATGAAGAGTCTGGTGTCAAATTACACGCGTTTCACACAGCATGTCGGCAGGTTCGGGGCCGTTGGAAGAAAAGCCTCCTGGAAGCTGGCTGAAGAGAAGAGAGTGGGCTTTCAGGAAGGACACTCTTCAACAAACACAGGCTCAGACAGATTGTTTTGGACATATTGAACCTGGAAGCTGCATAAATGGTCATTTTTAGATAAATAGTTGTGCTCCAATTCATTAAAAGCTACTTGAGTGATGTAATCTAGACCACATAAGTTTTCCTTAAATACGTTTCCAACGTCTCCTCAGTCTTTAATGTTAAACACTGGAGCATTAGCACTGGTAATACTAAGTTTAATTTATTATCACTGCTTTGGGAATACTGTCACAGAGTTGTTATAAGCAATAAAACAAAGCACTCAGCACAGTTATGAGTTATTTGAATGGGACACCTGCGCTGAGTGCCTGTGCTCCGTGCGCCGCCATGACAAAAGTCCTTTATGATCCGGCCACAAATTGATCACACCAGGGATAAATGAGCCGCTGCAACAACATGAAAGTTCCTGGAAGAATAAACCTACTGTCTTGCTATTTAAACAGTGTCTGTGTTCAATCAAAACAATACAAAATGGATGATCCGTGTTGCTCAGGATACTAAAACACCATCTCCTAATAAACTGGGCTCACTGAGTATATTGATGAAACACGAGCGAGCTCAGATCTCGACGAGACGCCGTCATTCGACACGCACCAACAGTTTGTAGGCAAGCCTAAGTTTTCAGTCAAAAAGTTGATGTAGAAAAAACAAATAATTCACTTGAGACAAAGAGGAGAAGAAGAGAAAAGAGAGAGAGAATTAAAAACAGGAACTTTAGATCTCTCAGCCTTTTTCTTCCCTCTGGGCATTTTGTGGCCTGTGAAAAAAATAAAAAATGCTGTATATTTGAAGTGTCGGGGTCACGTGACAAAGGAAGGCTTTATGAATCAGTGTGTAATTATTTCGTAGTGAGTGACAGAGTGAGTGTGTGCCTGTGTTTGGGGAGTGAAGGAGTGATTTTAAGAGGTAGCGACTGCGAGTGAGGAGGAGGAGGAGGAGGAGGAGGAGGAGGAGGAGGAAAGTGCGAGAGGGGGAGCGAGAGAGGGAGAGAGGGAGGCTCACTGCCACTCTGACTCCGCTGTTAGAAGGACTCTGTTGAACGTGCACACATCTTTTCTTCTTCTCATTGGCTGGCTCCGTTCATCACACCATTTTGTCAAGTACTTCATCTGTTCGTCCGCATGATCAACGTGAGAGCCCGTGAGTAACTGCATACTTAACAAAGAAACTAGGAATCAGTAACTTTCATCAAAGTTTGTTTTCCTCTTCGTCTCTCACCGTCCGTAAACTGAGAGGAAAAAAAAGAGAGTGCATTTCTTTGGAATGGGTCGACGCTTTTAATTGAAGACAGAGACTGAGTGTGCAGGACACTTGAGCAGGAGGCTTTGAGACTATTAATCACTGCGTTCCTGAATCCAGCCACATTCTCATACATAAACACTAAAGCGCACAAACACACGTGTTTATTTGTGTGCAGCATTTTTGGATGTTTCCTTGTCCTTTTTAAATGGTTGAGTGACACTGAGTTTATGTGAAAATATACTGGGCCATGTGTGTGTATGTGTGTGTGCGTGTGCCTCTGTGCACATATGTGCTTATTAGTGAGTGTTTCAAGTGTTACCCAGCGCCTGTGGAGCCCTTTATTATTAGCGTGTGTGCGTGCGTGTGTGTTTGCGTGTACACGCTTGCATGTGTTTGAAGTGTATGAATGCATATTCACCGGGGAGCTCACTCGTCCTTGACCTGTTTTTTTTTTTTTTTTGTTTTGTTTTGTTTTTTGTTTTTCTTTTACACCCATGGAAAAGAGATGCATTGTTTCCTGTGTTTTAAACAGTGGAGCGAGGTGTGTCGGCAATTCTGATCATAGTTTACCCGAAGGTTTATTCACCCTCATCGCTAACAGCTTGTGTTTTTGAGGCTGGTATTTGTGCTTGGTTAACAGGCTCCACTTGTTACTGCCATGTGCTTCATGGCATCTTAAAGCATGTGTGAATGCACCGCTGATAAAGATCAGGCACCTGATGTCAGAGCGTGTTTTGGTTCGAGCTCCGGTAGTGGTCGCCTCCAGCTCGACTGCTTGGCTCTGCACCTGCTGTCCACAGCTTATTTCCCCCGGTGGACTTGACGTAAGTGTGAGGGACTTTCTGATTGAAGTGGATTGCAAAAAACACCCACACGGCCCAGCGAGGGATGCCTGCTCCAGGGCCGGCGATATGTGTTGCCCTCTGTTGTCGTCTGGTCTCTGGGTTTTGACACAGAGTCATGACATCTGGAATAAAAGAAGTGGAGATTCACAGCAGATTTACCTTCAAAATACACACTCATGGCCTGTCCAGTGCCGGTTTCTGATTCATCATTAACTCTAGTGTGAGTAAATCTCATCACTTTATCTGAAGCTGTGTTTGATTTTATTGACTTCAAAAACAATCTCCCATTTTTGTAAAAAATATCTGCACAGCAAGCTACAAATCACTTCCAAATTCTTAAATGAGCGTTCATATATGGTGCTATTTGTCACTACGAATAAGTGTCGTGACTTGGTGAAATGTTTTATGTTTGGTCGTAAAAGCGCTCACTTCTCTCACGTCGTGGCAGCCGTGTGATTAGCATTATCCTCCGAGTTCAACGTGCCTCAAATGTAGGCACGTCTGATATGGTCGAGCGGTCATGAAGGAGGTCACAGAGACTTTATGAACACTTCTTATATTAATGATGATGAGTGCTCCCACTCGAGTTGTTTCGATTGTTCCTGTCGTAAATCCATCAGCGTTTAACAGTGTCGGCGTTTATGCACGTGGAGATAAACCTGCAGTTTTGTGGGCGCCACTAAAACAACAGTTGACCAATGAAAACTCCCGCATTGCAAAATCCTCCAGCAGCCCTCCTTTGTGGCATGACTCCGAGCTGCACATCAGGGAGTTGTTGATACCTGTCTCTTTCTGGAATTTCTATTGCAATTAAGGCCGAGTGGCAGGGAGGGGTTAGACAGGTGGTTTTAGGGGAATCAGGGGGCTCCCTGCTACCACTCTATAATTAACAAGGAAACTATCTGCACACCATTTCCTATGTCTATTTTTACAGGTGTGCCATTCTGATCGTGAGGATTTATACCTCCAGCCTGTTTCCAAGCCCTCATTAAAAGATCTTTTGGCACACAGTTAAACCTGTGTGAGAGTGTGTTGTTTTGCATGCTGGGCCTGAGTGTGTGTGTGTTTGGGCCTGCTTATGTTCGTAGTGTTGCTTTAACTCCTGCGGCTAAAGGCGGCGGCGGTGAAATCCATCCATTATGCTGCGCTTCATGCAGAGAAAGGGAGGTTTTCTCTCCGAGGTAAAGAAGGGAAACACCTTGGTGGTGGGTTCGCAGCCGCTTTTCCTTCAGTGATTCCCTTGTGAGACTTATTGGAAGTGCCAACGTTCAAGTTCACTCAGCTGCTGACTTGAAGTTTCTGCTCTTGCTTTAGTTCCTGGCTCGCTCTGCCTCTGTTTGTAAGCCTTCATCTGTATTTGCCTTTTTCCATGGTGGCGTGTTTTCTTGTTTTCCTCGTGCAGTTGCTGAAAGCCTCCATGTTGATCCCTCCAAAGAGCTCCAGCACATCATGGAAACAGCAAGCTGTCAGGATGACTTCACCATGTCACCAAGTGTTTTATGTCTTCACTCACTCTTTCCATAGCTTTCTGCACTGCTGCAAGTCAACACGGCTTGTTACATGAAATTAAGGGAAAAAAAGAAGAAGAAGACAAAGAACCAAAGAAGAATTTGAATTAAGCGTTTAATAATTTTAATGATGGATTTAAAAAGGTCAGCGCACCGACACTCCTCAGCGGCACTCCTGAAAAACGATACTACTTTAAGTGACAAACGATTACACAGAGGTGCTTTTTTGCATTGTTGCTGCAAGCAAATATGTGTTTGTGCGATGCCAGGAGCGAGCAGATGTCAAACAAGTTTCAGGTAATGGAATGCAGGTTTGTTTGGAAACACTGAACCGTCTGTCACCCTGTCTTTCTTAAAGCCATTAGCCTGCCACTTGTTGAAAGACTGGAAGCTGTCAGCTTTGAATCAGATAAAAGAGAATATGAGCTCCTGAGCCAAAATAATACTGACGCCAAACACTTTATCCAGTAATGCACTTATGAGCCTGCCTCAATATGAGCATTTTAATTTGGCGGTTAAGCTTCTGATGGTGCTTTGTGGACATATTAGTCAGCAGTGATGACACTAAATGTTCGAGCAGTTGGAAAAGCCAGTCTGTCAACTCAGCAGCGGCATCATGGGTTGTGAAATCTTTTTTAACTGCTGTGGAGGTGTGATTTTATCTACAGACCAAAACTTAACATGTCCTACTCTCCCCCAAGTCGTTTCCTTTGCAAAGTTAGTGAACATAAATCACTCTGCAATGTTGACGATGGGGAGACGGGGTCCTGGAAGACATTCTTAATATCCTGTCGAAAAACTGAGCCGGAGTGGACAAGTCAGCGGTGGAAAAAAAGAGCAACGGGACTAATTCTGCCAAGCTTTTTTTTTTTTTTTCTCCCCCTGCCAGGATACATGGCACAGATCATTTATCTTGAGGTTGTGATCTTACAATTCAGGCTTTCTAGTAAAGGTTTGGAATTGCTTCCCAACAAATCTTGTGAGCTCACTCTTGCTCAGAAAAGCCAAACACAAAGTACTCTCTGCAGAGAGTGTGTGGAAATGTGACTGTAAAGGGCAAACCTTAGCAAAAACACAAGATGATACCTCAGTATACAGATGTCCCTTTGTGCTCGCCCTTACTGGAATAAGAAACGTCCACCAGTAAACAAACCGGCGAAGCCCTGGCACCCAGAATCCTGCTCATATACGCCGAGTAATCACCCGTGGTTTTCTTGTGCTTTTCTTGTGCTGACTGAAAAACCAACTGCCTTTCTTGGTTGTGTGGCGCAGCGCTTCCTGAGATGCCGTGATTTATTTGTTATGTTTGACTGCAGTTCTTACTGCCTGAGGGTCCCGACTCTGTCACAACGGTTAAGGCACAATTGTTGTGTTGCTCACAGAGGATTTGATACCCTTTGTTTGACAGACACTCAATCTGTGGGAACTGTTTTTTTCTCTCTCTGTTTTTCTGTCGTTTTTAATTCTTGCTTAATTTTTGTTTTGTTGTGTTCCGTCTTCCTGCTGAAGCTCCACCTCAGCAAACAGGAGGCTCTCTCTCTTTCTCCCCCTCTCTCTCGAGCGTGCCTCGTCTTGTAGCGCTGCCTCCAAATTGCCAGCTTGATTGAGTTGGTTTCATTCGCTGCGCGGCTCCTGTCCTGATAGAAATCAACGGATTATCTTAAGTGTAACCAATGAGTCTGCTTCAACATGATGGACTACTGCACGTTCTGACACTCCACTGTTTACAGAAACAACCAAAGTAAATTTAAACTGCTACAGTACACCTCTTAGGCAATGATGGAAAGTCCCTGCAGCAGCCGTGAACCCACCCATCGCTGGCCCTGGTGCTCCTCGCCTGCCTGGCCGCCCGCTGCCTCCTGTGTGCCCCCCAGGCTCAGGGGAAGTAGGGAGGCCCTCCATGCCCATTTGGCCCTGGCTAACAGGGGATGAGGTCACTCCAAATTCCCCTTATCCCCTTATAGCCCCAGACGGGCTGGCGAAGTGAGCCTACCACAGGACCCAACATAAAACATAAATGGCTCTGTAAAAAGCTGCTGGGCTGATGTGACTCATTAAAAAACACTGGCGCCAACTCTTTTATTAATTCATTATTGTGTTTAGGGAGAGTAAAGTTACTGGGTTCTATTTTAAAAGGCTGTGTCTCCGAGCCTCTACTTGCTCCTTCAGTTCAATTGAATCTACAGACCGCCCCGCAGCAGATTTCACCTCTCAAAGATGTCACGATCCGAAACGTTTTCCTTTTTTTCCTTTTGGATTAACATGATGTTTTTTCCTGTTGTGGGAATATAAAAGTCACATATGTATATTTGTACTCTCTGCTGTCATTCTTCTCTTTCTCACATGGTTCCCTTTTTCTCATATCCCCCTCACTCCCGGCACTCGCAGGCGCATTGTGCTGCTGCCTTTATGGGGCCTGGTTTGAGTTCTTGAAGCAGAAATCCAAACGGTCCAAACGCCGGCCAAGTTCATGCTCATAACACACACACACACACACACACACACACACACACACACATTATGAGGCTGCGTGTTGCTGGCAGTTTTGTTTTTCCAGTCTCTACCTCTTCTCCCATTAGGCCCACTGTGAAATCTTTAGTGATGTTTTTGTGCGTTAGCCACAGAGTGGAACCGCTGCACAGGGTCATGGTACAAGTTGTATAAGCAGCAGAAGGATATAGATGGGGAGCGGGCGGGGGAAGTGGGGGAGAATATTGGATATAAGAGACGTGATTGTAAGAGATGTTGGGTGGGTCTGACTTTTTTTTGGAGGGGGGGGTGGTGTGTTGGGGGTTCAAAGTAATTTCTGGTGACTGGAAAAGGTAAAGACGTAAGAAATGCAGGGAGTAAGAACGAGAACGATGGCAGTGTGGTTGTGTTGGCAGGATGGGGGTGGGTGCCTATCGGCGGCTGCTCCTTCCTGAAACGTGGCCACCCGAGCCTGCCTGGGCCCTGGATGCACATGTGGAACAGTTTACTGTAATGGAACTCTAAATTAGTGGTGGTTTGAAGCTGCCTGCAGCAGTAGGGTGTAATTAACTGGCTCTGTTGAAAGAGAAAGAGCCAGAAAGAGAGGTGGGGAGGGAGCCAGAGCCCTGGAAAAAGGCATGGGCTGAGGTGTGTGTGCGTGTGTGTGTACGTGTGTGTGTGCGTGTGTGCGCTCTCACACATGTGTCGTGTGGACTTTTTGAGTGCTTGATTGCATGTGTATGTGTTTCAGAGTGTGTGGTGCATGTGTGCATCTTGGAAAGTGCGCCCTCTTTTTTCGGGCCTGGCGCCACCCCTTGGTGCCCCCAAGTGCCCAGACCCCGTCACTGTTCTCTATGCTTTTTCGCTCAGTTCAGCAGTTCACCAGTTCAGCCTTAGATCTTTTTTTTTTTCCCTCTCCTCATTTCTTTGTTTATACCGAATTCATTACCAAGATTTTTTCCCTGTCTTTTCTCCCAAATTCACAAGCCACAGCAGTTCCAAATTCCTTGGCTCTGCTCTTTTTCAAAGCCACATTTAAAAAACAAGATGATCACACCACCCACTCTTGAAATCACTTTAGGGAAGAAAAGTAGTAAAAAAAAAAAAAAAAAAAAAAAGAGGATTGAAAAGCCTTATCTTTTACGTAATTATTATTTCCCTTCCTTGTATCAAGAGTCGACCGTGAGCCAGCCTTGTCCACGCGTGAGCCGGACTTGTTTCTGCCTCCTGTGTGGAGTCAAAGCAACGGAGGGCTGCAGGAGGTTCGAGCCAAAATGACTCTGTGGGATGGGAGCCTGACCTCAAGAGAAGATAGTTGGAAGTGACAGCAGCAGTTAGCAATCAGTGGATCTCATTTTCCCTACCCGTCAACCCCCCCCCCCCCCCCCCCCCCCCCCCCCCCCCCGTCCCCTCCCTTCTTCATGCTCTGGACCCCGTGTCTGGGCCTCTGGTCCTAGGGGAAAGAGGCAAAGAGGCAGGCTGCTGTGCTAGGCTGGCAGCAGGAACAGAGGAGCTCTTTATAGTAGAGTTCTGGTGATTTAAATCATATGGCATAGCCTGGAATCACTGTGGAAGTCTGGAAGCTCTTCAAAACTGCAGGAACAAGAGCTCTCTCTCTCTCTCTCTCTTTCTCTCTCTCTCTCTCTCTCTCTCTCTCTCTCTCTCTCTCTGTCTCACTCACTTTCTCCTTTTTTCTCCTCCCTCACTGTCTCTCCCTCTCTCTCTTGCCTATCCCCTCTTATAACTTTTTCCAAACTTCTTTCATATTTTCTTTTCCCCTCGCCCAGTCCCAGTTTTTCTGGCTTTTCCTCTTACAGCTCAGTCATTCTTTTTTTTTTCTCTCTTGTCTTTATCTGTTATGGTTCACGCCGTCCTCCTCCTGCTTTAGCTTCCTCTTTCCTTCCCATTCTCTCATACCTGTTGGTATGAAGTTTACACATCCTTCTTACATTATTACTGTAGAAAAAACTATTCCTTGTCCCAGAATTCAGAGTTGATACGAGGTGAACTGTATCTGTGGAATCTAAACAGCATCCAAACATAAACCACTGATTGTATCATCATGTGAAGCCAATCAGGAAGCATTTATAGTCGCTTTTCATGTGGCAAATGTGTTAGTAAGACAAGTCTCTTTCTCTTTTTCTCCCTCAGGAAAGTGACTGGATGACTCTGCCAAAGTGGCGTCCGACTCCCCTCCATTAACCAGAGGCCCTGCTGTCGCTCATACGTCCCTGAGTTTTAAGAAATCTTCCAGAGGATTGACTTTTCAGCTTTGGTGAGGACTTTCCCGAGCCTTCACTTTCGCCCGTCGGCCTGCAACGGACCCCGGGGGTGCTCCGTCGTGATGGCTACCAACAGGGAGCAGCAGGTGGGTCACATGACCGGCTTTCCACCTGCTGTTTACCCGTTCCCCTTCAACTCCATGCGAAGCCACTCCCCCTTCGACCTGCTGGCCAACAGCAGCCTGTTTGGGCGGTTCGGGGCCGACCTGCCCAAGGAGATGGCTGCTCTCTGTAAGTCGTTTTCATTATCGTGCACGTTTGACTTGCCCTCTCTCTCTGATGTGTCGTTTTCCATTTCAGTTTGGACTGCACATGTGGCCATTAGCTTCATTTTAGTCAAGTCACATTAAACAATTTGAACGTGCACTGGAAAGAGGAAACTACAGCTATTTAAATTACACTTCATTATATGTAATTTGGTGGAAATGGAAAACTTTTAAGGTCTGTTTGTGATATAAAATGAGTGGAGGGGTATAACAGGAAAAAAAAAAAATCCCCCAAATTAACCATGAGGAATCAATACAATGATTACACTGCTCGTGTGGTTTCTTTATATACTTCATGCTTGTAGATGGTGAGGTTGTAACCACAAGCTCTGGTTCTGCCTCCTCTAGTGTGTATATGTGTGTGTACTTCTGTGTGTGTCTGTCTGCCTCTCGCAGACCTTTTGTGAAGCAGACAACCCACAAGTCTGTGATTAGAGACAAAACAACATTTTTTCAGTGTATGGCGATGAGTCCTCAGCAATAATATTTTAAAGTCTGCGTTATTGCCGTTTGGACACTTATTCCACCACAATCACTTATTTGTAGAAGGCAAAACGAGCAGAGTTCAGGACCCAAATCACAACAGCATGCTCCTTTAATCCCAGACTTGTAGCTTTAGGCTCGACCACAGGGGGCACTGTTGTATTCTGAAGCACTAACACCGGGTGATGTATGGAGCACAGAGCACAAAGAGGAGATTGTTGGCAATCCAGAGTGTTTTTCTGTCATGCAAAAACTAGCAAGATTAGACACACGCTGCCGACATACTTTGCTCATTGTTCAAAACACCTGTTTGTTTCAAAACCGGTAATCAACAGCAGGATTCTAGGTCAGAGAACAACTTTGCATGAAGCAAACTGCTGATGAGGATTTTGAGGAGAAACAAACAGATACAAGAGGAAGGCTTTTGTTGAAGTAAATACATAAGGTAAAGGTAAGTGGGAGTTATTTGTAATGCGATATGGGTGCAGTGTTAAAGGGTGGCAGGTGGTGGAGGGGTAATAATGGGTGTGGGTGGCAACAGCTGAGTGCAGAGCCCGAGAGCCCCCCTGCCCTGTGTGTGCAGTCCCCCACCACAGCATGCCTGAGCACCTCTCCAGCCTTTCAGCCGTCAATCACTACCTCACCCCCCCTCCTTCCTTCTCACCACTGCTGCCCACCTAATCCTCAAGGTATTTTCAGAGAGAGAGCGAGCGAGAGAGAGAGAGAGAGAGCGCAAGGCAGAGAGAGAGAGAGAGAGAGAGAGAGAGAGAGCGAGGCAGAGAGAAAAAGAGAGAGAGAGAGAGCACCTGGGGGTAATGTCCTGGTGTGGTGGAATCCAAGAACACACCCTGCAAGAAAAACACACAGGCAAACACACCATAAGAGAATCTGTTCCCTCTCTCTCTCTCTCTCTCTCTCTCTCTCCCTCTCTCTCTCACACACAGCATTTCTTTCATCTGAAAGCTAGAAGCATACCCCTCACACAGGAAGAAATCTCACCGCACTGACTGATGCATTCTTTTTGGTTTCTACGCTGGCATGAGTTAAAACAATAACAAGTATCAAACGGCGCAAACAGACGCAGGCGGCCGCATGCAGCGAGCGCGGCTTCATACATGACTGCCTGCACTGACACATCCACGCTGGCATTAGTATCATTCACAAGGGTTAAGGACCGCAGTTATTTGGCATAAGCTCTCTGTCAGGGCTTAAACAAGGCTGGGGTCAAAGATTAAGTCGAGATCATAGTGACAATTTGCCTCAACTCAGCTTCATTTATCAAGATTGACATTGTAAAGTTCCTCTATATTAGCAGTTTCAAACCAGCTCTGTTTTTATGTTAATTTTTCTGTATGAAATTGTTTTTAAATGAGCCATTGGAAGGAGTGAGTAATAATCTGTCATTGCCTTCGTATTTGTGCAAACCCCAAACATTCATGTCATAATATTTTAACTTTTCCCCCTGTATGTGAAACCCAGAGCCAGCCAACTGCATTTTTCATTAGTAAGTAGTGAATAATCAGTTCGTTCGGAACATGTGGGGTTACATATCAATTGTTCATCTTTCAGCCGACTAATAAATAAACGGAGTAATTGTAACACTTTAAACCTCTACTGTGCTCTGTTTGCCTTCAAGTTTACACAAAAGCACAGCAATCAGTATCAGTGTAAATTTTGTCCATTCAGTGGAAAACTCTGGCCGTTTTTATCAGCTTTTAAAACATCCTATTGGTGTATCCCTTGACTAGGAATGTTACAAGTCATTTTGCTGACAGCAGTCTCATTCCCTTCTCTCTTAAATGTTAGCGAGGAAGACAAAAGGCTTTGGTTTGGACATTCCCCAGGCCATGTTTCTCTCTCGCTCTCTCTCTTTTTTTTTTTCTTCTTTTTTTTTTGTCTTCGTCTTTTCCAGGAGTTGGCTTAACAGTCCTGCTCATTGTTGTCAGGCCTGTCTGTAGGCCAGACTGAGAAAATACCTTCCACATAAAGGGAGCAGCACTGTGGATATTTGTGTGTGTGTGTGTGTGTGTGTGTGCAGTCAGTTGCTTTGCATTACTCACTCGCTCGCAGCTTCAGAGCTCTTGTGTGTGATTGTTGTGAGAAAAGGTAGCCCAGGTGACACCTACCTGTGCTGGGCGTGCTCGCCGTGCCGACCTGTCGGAGCACCTCCCGTGGCGGCACTGTGTTTTGGCACCAGAGTGTCTTTGGAAATACCTGTTTTGCACGGAGGTGGGAAGAGACGAGGGCAGGGGAAGAGCAGGATGGGCCGAGCCCGCTGTGCTTGCGCATGCGAGAGACGCAGACTTTTCCTCGCGTTTATTGCATAAGTCATGGAAGCGACTTTTTCAGTCAAGTGACCGTGTGAGAATACCAGACTCGTGTCCTCGCAGCTCATATCTGAATGAAAGCTCAAAGGCGTTTGTTCATCCATGAGAGGGTCTGATGGCTCTCTGCGCTGTGTGTAGGGAGGCTGTTATCAGTTTATCCCTGTCATTATGGGAACTCTTCAAACAAACAGTTGGAAGTCCATTAAGGCCACTTACTATGTGATAACATCATCACTGAGCCCTGAAACACCTCTCTAAGCTTTCACCGATCAGGGCCAGAGCCCTGGCCCCAAAGTGAGCCACAGGGATGTTTTGAGAAGCTAGTAGGTCATTTCCTTCAGCCCACATGGCCTGGTCTAAAGCTGAAGTCTTCAGCTGGGCTCAAACTTTCCATTCATGCCATAATTTGGAGGATTTCACTGACTGATGTGCGCAGGGCACTAATCAGAGGGTCAGCGATGGATGTCTGACCTGTGCCGGGGAAAGATGTGATTAAAATCATCGTATTAGCAGAACAGCGCGAGCAACGTGTTGAAACCTGTGTAGAAGTTTCTCAGAGTGGCCCGGCTGCACCTCCAGTGGAGATAAAGTGAATAACTCTTTATGTAAAGTGAGTGTCAGCTTGGATCTGTGTGCCCTACACACTCAACATTATCATACTGGATTGGTGTGTGTGTGCGTGTGCGTGTGTGTGCCGAAGCTCATACATATTTGCACACGACCAACTCGCTCAGACGGGCTGTGAAATGAACCCAAATGTTCCAGCAGAAATAAATATCCTCATGCAGAGTGACATAATTAAAAACACCCATTGCATTCTTAAAATCACACGCACACACACGAGAAGGTCATGTTGGCTTAGGGAGCTCGGGGAGTTGCGTAAAGGAGCCATTTTGGTGGGAAATGTGGTACGAGAGGAACAGAGAGAACCTTTAAATGGAGGAGAGGGACAGCGGGGAAGGATGTCGACAAGCGGAGCGGAGCCTCCACCACTGGAGGCGAAGCGGAGCACAAACAGCACATTGTACCATTTTATTTATTTTCATATGGTTTGAAGTGCTGGGTTTCAGCCCGGCCTTGATGGAGGTGGGCAGGGCGGTGCGTCACAGACGGCGTAAGTTTGGATTTAGCTGGCTGCGCGTGTGTGTGTCCTTATGTGGGTATGCTGTACATCTGAGGGAGGGGAGGGAGATGAAGGAGAAAGTGATCTATGTATGGATATCAAAACAATACGCTTCGCCCTGGTGTCCTTCACATCTCATCAGGCACAAGCTTCACCTCCACACACAAGACACAACTCTCTACTCTTCTTGTGTGTTCCTCGCGACCGGTTGATGCCAGCTCTCATTTTGAAACTGTGAAAGGCCTTTTGAAACACCTGAGGCTTCACTTTATTGTTTGCTCTTTGGTGCAAAGTCAATTCATCTCTGACCTCTGTCAGTCCGAGTGGCATTTTGTGATCTTCCCGAGATTTATTGTCGAGTCGGAAAGCGAGAAGACTGACAGTGAAAAACTATTCAATTGAAGCTATTCAAAGTCCTACAGATGTTTACTCGTTATTTAACAAGATGTGTTTCACTGCGAGTGTCTACGGATCTCTGAGAATTATTTATTACTGAAAGGATAACAGCATTTAGAAGATAATCCCTTTAAACCTTGAAAGGGGAAGTTATCAGTGCCGTGAAGGAGGGTTTATCCTCCACCAGTTGCTTATCAATAATCATTTTACTATGGGAAGATAAGATAAGACGGATCGTTTTCCTCGTATCTTAATAATGTTGTTACACTCTTACAGCCAGATTAAAAACTTAAATAAATCATTGGCAGTCCTGCTGCAGTGGTTTTAAAGTCACGGGGTTACTGTACCAGGCATGTAAAACCACACACACAAAAAAAGAAGTGGTTCATAGAGATTTTTATTGCAATGAAAAGATTTGAAAGGTTTCCTCTGCACACACTGGCTGTGAATGCATGTTGTTCACATTCAGGAACAGTCTTGAAAAATGGTGCTACATAAAAAAAAAATGGAGCATCCACTTTTCACCCTAAAACCTGACAGCACTGTTTAGCTTCGACCCTGGTGTTTAATGATCTGAATAGTTCATCAGAAAAAAAAAAAAAAAGTGCTCTTATTGAGCCATCTGCTCGCTGGCATCTCTGCTCCAGTGACAATGATCTACATAGCAAATTAGCAATGCTAGGACTGGACCATTTGTGTGCGCCTGTGTGCGATGACAGCTTGTGCAGCGCTGTTTGGCTGCGTCCTTGATCTATCAGTGAGACCGGAGCCTCCTCTGCTTTAATAAACAGCTCTGCATCGGTTGACGTCCCTGCTTTCATCTCCCCTGGCGACCGCTGGCCTCAAGATGACAGCCCACTGAGGGACTCCAAACCTTTTTGGAAATCAATTCCCTCACATTGCACTTTTTATTTTTGAACCAGCACTGGCCATGATTCAATAGCCAAGGAGGGAAAATGGACAGAAAGACCCACTGTAATTTTTTTTTTTTCCTGACACTTTAAGCACCCAGTGAAGGAGTTTTTGTGAAAATGATAGTGAGGAGAGTATCTGCCCCTCTGACGATTTCCACCTAAACCCTGTTGGCTCGTGCACTTTTTTTCAGCTCTTTGCTCTCATCTTGTTCTCTCCTCTTTTTTTTTCCCCCTTCTCAGCCATCGCCTTTGGATTTCCTCATCTTATCCCTCTCTGAGAGTTGGAGCCAATTTGACTTAAGTACTGGAAACTTTTGCTATATGAAGCGTTTGCAGCGCTCGGCGGTGAGGCAGAGGCCACGGCTCTGTGTACCGCCGCTCTGTCACAATGACAGATGAAGATAAAGAGGCTACTATTAAAAATGGGAGGGGTGTGTTTTCTGTTTTCTGGGCACGTGCGAGACGAAAAGCGCGCAATGGCGAGAAAGAGAGGCTGGGTTTTTGGCCGGCCGTGGGAGGGCGCATCGGCGCAGGGCAGGTCTTCCAGTTACCCGGGTTTTGTGGTTTTGGCCCAACAACTAAAAGAAGTCTCCCCCCCGCCCCTCGACTTGCAAAACACGGGTAGCAAAATGTCATGACAGCGTAGATAGAAGGAGAGTCGGAGACAGAGAGCGAAAAAGACTTTGCTGAAAGATGGCCAAAGCTGATAGCAGCCTGAAAAGTAGCTCTGTTCGGCCGTCGTGGGGACCGGCATGGGAACAGAGGTGAACATGACCGCCGTCAGGCAGGGCGCTCTCTCGAAAGTGGTGCTTTACTTTCAGCACATGTCTCCTTGGTGACACATCAGGTATCTTGCAGACATGTGCTGCGAGAGAGCGCCAGATGACTGGATAAGATTACGCCTCATGTCAGAGGTGAACATGTCAAACTTTCGGCCGGTGGAGCAGTTAATGTAACGCCATGAGCGAAGGAAAAGAAGACGCTGGAGTTGTGCTTTGTTTTTGTTAGGAACTCTATAAATCATTTTAGCTTTTTTTTTTTTTTTTTTTTTTTTTTTTTTTAACCATCAAACATAAGATTTAGTTTTAGCTGCATTTTTTGTGTTGTTATCTATGTTACTGACTGGAGCAGAAGAACCGACGTTTAAAGGATATGTTGTTTTTTTGAGTGTGTGTGTATGCTCTGCGTAACCTGAATCTGTCTGTAGTGGGAGGGTGTCCTCTGGGCTGGTGTTCAGTGTCTCTATCATCGCCGACAATCTGTTTCGGCATGTCCACACACTGCACACATGCTCACATCAGAAATGGAAAAGCTCCACATTCCTTTCAGAATCACCGTGCTGCATTTCAGCTCAAAGGCTCGTCTTTATTACCTCACACACTGCTGCGCTGTTGACGGCTCGGCTGGAACCTGCATGAGTGTACACAGAGGAAGTGGCAACAATGTGTTGTATATGTCTTATCTGTAATCGGCATCGGAGTGTCAGACGGTAGTAAAGAATCATTTTCATGAGCTCCGGCCCACATGGTGCTTCTGGCAGACTTTGTCCAGCTGTCAATAAAAGGCTTGAGACATGATTATAAAACCTTATCAGTGGGGAAAAGTTAAAACATTTTGATTGTGCTAAAATTTTGTGTCCAATCCCGTGAAGTTCGCCGTGATTGAAAGCAGAAGTCGACGCAGAGTGACCAGTGAGCTGGCAGCCACCGAAAATGAAACGCTTCCAAAACCAGAAACAAAAGCAGAGAACTTTGTCAACTAAAACAAATCACGCAGTCAGGAAAAAATGGCCATAGGGAACTTGATGAAATGGGGAGAGTATTTGCAGAAACAGGGGGTGGGGTGGTGGGGAGAATTAGGGAGACCGATGGAGAGACTTGTGAGCCAGAGAACGAGGGAGGGCAGGATAAGTTTGGGGGGAAAGTTAGTGGCCCAGTGGGGGTTTCTTCTGGAGTTCAACCTCTCTGGCTGGGGAAGGAAGGGGAGGGGGGAGAGGAGGGAGGGGAGGCTGGGACCAGCCTGGGTCAGCCGGAGTATAGAGTATGTGTAGATTAGATGACTAAACTCAACTCTGCAAAACCCTGTGAAGCCCTGGAAGAGTCACAGCTCGCAGTGCTGCCTGCCAATATGTGCAGAACCTGGGGTTAGTGGTCTGAGTTATAGTCTCAAACACAGTAAAAAAGAAATGTCAAAACCAGGGGAATCGGATAGGGTCCATAAATCTCGAAAAACAAAGGAGTTTCAAGTGTGAGCACATGATATTATAAATTGACTGCTCTGCTGCTCGCCCGGGCCAGAGAGCGGCCCTGGCAAACACCGCCGATGTTACATAGTACATTTGAGCACCGGGGGATTAGCCAGTTTTTAGTTTCCAGGATGCTGTATGAAAAAGAGCAGCGAGCAGGAAAAAAAAGACAGGAAGGAGACGAAAGACGAGTGTGAGAAGAATGCTGGTGGATCATAAAAACGTGACTCCGGGCAGTGATGATTTAATCTGAAATGCATCCAGAGGAGAATGTTTTTTTGGGGGGAATTTATCACATACATGGGTGGAGAGATACAAACAGAAAAGTTTTTTTCTCTTTTCTTCTTTTTTTTTTTTTTTTTTTTTAGCAACACACAATTAGCAATGGCATCCCTGGTAGATAACAGTTTGTAATCCAGCCAGTGTCCTATTCTGGCTGTCATAAAGCTTCCTCTTTATGACCTGACAGCTGTATGAAGAAACACATAAAAACTACTGATGTTGTTTACTGTTTGATGCAACAAAAGAGCTATTAAGTGTGTGTGTGTGTGTGTGTGTGTGTGTGTGTGTGTGTGTGTGTGTGTGTGTGTGTGTGTGTGTGTGTGTGTGTGTGTGTGTGTGTGCGCGCGCACGCATGGGCGTGCGTGTGTGTGTGTGTGTTCGCTCTCCAAGGCGTGTTTGCATGCCAGCTTGAAAAAATAATCAAGAGGTATCAAGTGGAGGAAAAGTTTTCAGGTCAATAAACATTGTAATGAAAATCATTCAGAGCAGCCAGAAACGTGAAAGCATGGTTTCTTTCACGAGACAGGAAAAAGAGTGAAGTGTTAGACGGCGGAGGAGGGAGGAGGGAGGAGGCAGGGCACCGTGTGTTTATGGAGAGCGTAGCCAGCAGCACAGATTGACAGGAAATGGTGTCTTTTTTGCCTGCTGGGCTGTACCACTTGTACTGGTTTGACAGGGGGAGATGAATGTGCAGAGCTCACAGACTAAAGCCATTCTATTATCATATATCTCCCATTGTATCGGGCTGTTTGCTTTAGCCCAGCCAGAGTCTATCCGTCTGCTGTGCAACAGTTAGGACCAGTGACAGGCTTTTTTATTGACCGCAGACCACCTATTGATTTCCTTTTGATTTACTGTCACTGTGAGGGCACTGCTATTTTTAAATTGAATTGTTTTCTATCAATACACAGAACAGCCGCTGTTGAAGAAGACTAAATGAGAGTTCACGTTGATGAGGGGATCTACTGAACGTGCTGGCATCGAGATGCCTCTGAAATCGTTGCAGTTGTGCAGCCCGACTGCTTCCTTCCATCTCTCTGTGTATTTCTTTGCACGGGTTTATCCAAATATAAATCACAAACAAGGTCAAGTGAACCTGTGTGAAGTGTGTCCAGCACATGGTGTGTTTGTATATTGGGGGGATATTTTGTCTGTGTGAAAACGCTGCAGGGATTGAGCAAGGCAGCCCTCATTCATCACTGTTAAAGCACTTCCAGAGGGAGAAGCAGAAAAGAACTGCCCATCCTCTGTTCCCTCAAACAGACAGAGAGGAGGGAGGGATTTGCCCTGGCATCTGGTTTCTGGGTTCAACCGCAGCACAATGTTCTTTCTTTCTCTCCCTCTCTGTCTCTGGCTCTCTTTCTGATACACACATACACACACACTTACTCACACACTCACATACACACCCGGCCAGTGGCTGGACTTTAATATGGTTATGATTAGAGACGGGGGCTCAGAGGAGGGAGGGGAAGGGGCTCATATTTACTGCAGGGAACAGGGGGAGGTGCGGCGTGAAGACCGACAGAGACAGGGACCAGATCTGAATGGGAGAGATGATGGGAGGCGGGAGGCGGCTGTGTTTGTTTGCATTCGGGGCTGAAATATGAAACACGAAAAACAGGGCAGAAAAAAAAACAAAAAAACGCGCAAGAGGAATGAGAATAAAGTTTTGTCCTCTAACCCAATCACTTCTTCCTCCAGAGCAGGCTCTGCTGGACGGCCCCCTCGCCCTGCCTCCCCCCTCCCTCCTGGGTTCCTCTCGCTCTCTCTCTATCCCTCCCTCTCTGGCATTCTCTCCCTTTCTCTCCACCCCCTCTCGGAGCGTCATGCCGAGGCAGTTGGTTCGCTCCGCCGTGTCTGGGGCTCAACGAGAGCTGTGAGAGGCTGTTATTTAGGTCTGTTACAGCAGACAGGGAGCAGCTAACTCAAGGGCAGGGGGAGAGGTAGCGAGTGAGAGTCACGCTCAGCTCAGCCCGGCTCAGCTCAGCTCAGCCAAGCAGGAATCAGATCTGCATTCCAGCTGAGAGGGGAAGAGGGGAAACTCCGGCGTCGGCAGGAAAGGACAGCAGAGAGAGTGACAGCGAGAGATAAGTGTGAAGGGAGGGAAGGAAAGGGAGCGAATCCTGATAGCTGTTGCTGCTGCTGCTGTTGCCACTGTGTTGTTGTCACTGCCTCAGCAGCAGTGACGTGAGCGGAGGAAGCGGGGCAGGACGCAGGCAGGACGCACAGCTCGTAGTGATTTCTGCAGAGGGTGGGGGGGTACCATGTTCGACTGTATGGAGGCTCTGGGAATGGGCCCCCGCCAGCTCTATGATGTCACCAGCCGCGGTGCGTGCATGCTGCGCAAGGCAAGCCCCTTCTTTGCGGGGCTGGACCCCTTCGCCTGGACAGGCAGTGCCAGCCTGCAATGTAAGTGGCATCCTGTTTGGATTTCTTGTATGACACAATCATCTCTCTCTCTCTCTCTGTCTCTCTGTGTCTCTCTGTCTCCCTCTCTCTTTCCCTCCCTCTCTGCTGGCTTGTTTACCCCTCAGGGCTCGGCCAAGGGGGCTGCTGTCAGGGGCTAGAGAACAGCACAGGAAAAGCCTGGGACAGACAGTCTCCTCTCTCTCTGCTCAGCCATCTGAAAGAAGCTCTGCTATGATAGTGTGTGTGTGTGTGTGTGTGTGTGTGTGTGTGTGTGTGTGTGTGTGTGTGTGTGTGTGTGTGTGTGTGTGTGTGTGTGTGTGTGTGTGTGTGTGTGTGTGCGTGTGCGTGTGCGTGTGTGCGTGTGTGTGTTTGTGAGCTTATGGAATCAAGTTTCAGTGACAATGTGAGCCACCTGAGGTTTGACCTTGCCACCAGGTGCTGCCTACCAGAAAGAGGAAAAGGCTCGATGAGTGACAGGAAGTGAAAACCCATGACACGTTCGATTGGCAGAATGTGTGGGAAGTTTGATTCTGTTGTAATAATCACGAAAGCTGAATGCCAAACGTGGTCAGGTTTTTGTGAAACCTGCTTCAGCCTCCATAAGTCAGATGTTTATTTAAGCTTCTGGATACTAAGATAATGATATTCCTCTTGAGTCGAACAGCCGTGCATTAATAAGTACATGAAGTATTTACTGAATAAATGGATGACTGAAAAGTCTTGGGAAAGCTCAGGGCCAGCTTTTCTTCTCTCTTTTGCTCTTTTTCTCTGTCAACCTCATTTTTTTTCTCTCCCTTCTTTTGCCTCTGACTTCAGACAAGGCTCTGACTCTAACAACAACTGGGGTCAATTTCCATACACTTCCAGGGGGCTGCTACTGCTGTGAGAGAGTGTGTGAGAGTGGAAAAGGAGTGGGGGTGTGTGTGTGTGAGAGAGAGAGAGCATAGTATGGTGGGAGAAGTGTGGACGGAGCAAAGCCAGATATGACAGTGGAAAAACAATCAACACTGTGAGACGGGCGATCCGACGATCATCCTCACTGTGTGTTTGGGGGAGCCGTTTGAGATTGGCCGAGACATATTTTCTATTTTTTTGTTTGTTCATCCTCCTGCTTTTTGTTCCTCTTTGCTGCCTCTTGGGGGGGAGTCATCTGTCTTCATTAATCGTGAAGACACCAGCATTTCAGTGGCCGTCATGCACACTGGCTGAGCTTTAATGAAGACAGATGCCCTGTCAGTGAAGGCTGAGGCCAGAGGGGACTCCAGCCAGCCCAGCCTGCTGCTCTGCTTAGCTAGGGGAGCCCTGATGATAACAAGATGAGATTTGTTTATTTAATCAATCAGACCTCTATGGCCTTTCCTTTTAACCCATTCACACACGTGCACACATTCAAAAAAAATAGGCCCCTGGATTCCAGGAGTACATTTTTCATTTTAGCCTTTGTTCCTGAAAATCAAAGAATTTAAAAAGAAAAAAGAAAAAGGCCAGAGAAGCTGCCCTGAGGGTGCGGGAGCCGGGACTAGCAGAGCAGAGCGAAGTGGAGGCCGGTGTGGTGTACTGTTTCAAGCCCTCTGTGCCCAATAACCTTTGTAAACAAGGCCACCCTATCCCCGCACGAGGAGCCGTCGTGCCTCTCTTTGCTGAAGCAGTTGCCCCTCATTGTCCTCATCAATGAAGCTGATGAATTGATGTTTGAGTCTGATGTCTCATTAGGCCTGCCCAGCTGCACAGCAGAGAGACCTGTCTGGCTTCTGATGCCACACTCACACAAGCAGCGCACGCTAAAATAACCAGTGTGTTCGCAAAGAGAGTCGCCCGGCCCCGGCACAATATTTGACAATACGTTACCAAGGGCAAATGTTTTTTAATGGTAAATTTACACTTTCGGTGTTTATTTTCCTGAGGTAAAATGTGAAAAAAAGCAACAAAACCAATGTTTGTCCCCCTGGATCTGCCACCAAATGAGTGTATCCTATTGTCTCGGCAGTAAATCTCCTGCGGTGATAAGTGTCACTTCTGCTGGCCGTTAGCCAGGGACAATCGGAGGACTTAAAAGTGTGTGGTCAGTTTTCCTGTTTTTTGTTCACCAGTGGGAGACCTCAATGTCAGAGGTTAGTGAGAGGCTACAGCCTGGCCAATGTCGGATCTCCTGCATGTGTGGCGGCCTTGTCAGCTTGCTGAAAAGGAGACCCCTTTCAACCAGCTTGGCTTGTGTAATGCTCTTAAGTGCCTTATGCCACGGTGCGGGTATACATCTGAGCTGCCCTACACGTAAGGGTAATGGACACTGATTTAGTCATACGTCAATGAGAACTGAATTAGTCAACGGCCAAGGAAGCCATTTGAGAGAGCCTGTGCAGACCAATCCCCTCTCTGTCAATGTTCATTTGCTTAGAAAAATGAGGCAATTACAATTAGCAGTTCTCTAGGGTCACAAGAAGGGAAAAGTGTGTTTTTCTCACCCAAACACACTGGTAGCTCTAGGTTTTTGAACCCAGTTTGGATATCAATTGCGATGTTCGCATGCGATACACACAAGAGCCTGACATCACAGTAACAGATTGCCGGAGTAATTTGTCACTATATGTGTGGTGTCTCACACACACACACACACACACACACACACACACACACGCACACAGGGACACACGCCTCTTTGTTTTCCTTTAATGTGCTGTTCAAATGTGAATTGAGGAGCTAATTGAAATGGGGGTATAGATCTCTACAGCATTGGCAGAGAATTAAGAGCTTCCTGTGACCGCTGGCACATTCTGGCCCGATCATTTTCTCCCTGATAGAAGTCCGCAGTTATTTCATTATAATTACAAAAGATTCAATTAAAAGATTAGAATGCCTGAGGGGGCAGGACTGGGAATAGATAGTGGTATCTTGCTTAGAGGGTGGTGCGTATGTGAGAGAATGAAGGAGACCTACAGCGCCACGGTTGCCGTTCTAATGAGAAATTGTTTTTTGTGTCATATAGGTATAAATCTTGTTGATCGTTTGGAGATAATGTCAAAACAATGTGTGCTGAAGTTTAAAAGCTTGAGCTGGTCCAAGGTCATTGAGACGTAATTGATATGACTGAGGGAATAACCTTCACTTTTCACTCAACAGAGCAACTAAAGGCAGTGTTTCAAAGAAAAAGTGAGGCAGCAAAGCAAAAGACTGGTCGAATTCTGGCTTTTTAATTTCAAACTGCAATAGTTGTTTGACTTATTAGAAGAATACAGTTAAAACAGCATTGTAGTGTTTTACAATGTAATTATTGAGTGCAAAATTTGTTTTTTTTTTCTAAATACTATCTAAATACTGAATGCATGGTATAATATTTTTTGTTAGTGCTGACAGCCTTTTTTGGTTAGTTTTATTATCCCTATGTATGTGAAAGAAGCAAATTCCTAATGTTAGATATATTAAGTATATGACATTGCATCAGTGCCAGAGTTATCTTGTTAGTTTTATATTATACTGACTATCGAACGTTGTTTGAAACTGCCTTTCCTTACTCTGCATCTTTGTTGTGAATTCATCTCAAGCTAGAAAACCTAAAACTTATTTTTATTGTGGAATTGAACTACTTTAAGTCATCCTGTGCTTTGTTATGACAGCTTCCTTGTTCAGGCCTCCCATGCAAAGGAAAGCTTGGTCACAGTGGAAAGTTGTAATATATCATAGGAAATTAGACATTACAGGTTTGTATTTCCAGTATAAGACCTACTTGTGTGCAGTATCACAGCACCTTGTTCACAGATCTCTCTCAGCCCTGCAGGAATAGCTGAACCCATTAAAAGGTGGTGCTGACTATAAATAAACAGATTCAGTCCTAGCAGTTGCTTAAACTTTTTTTTCCACAAGCCTCCTTTCATGTGTGGTTTTGCTTATGCGTTCGAAAAAGAGTGTCAGCTAGAGCCTGCGTGTGTGGAATCTGTAGCTGAACTCCTATATCTCAATGTATGCAGTGTTTACATGTCTGTTTGGCGGACATTGGGCACCCAGACTGCTGTGTCAAATCCAAAGACAGACAATGTGCCAGCCTGGATTCCTCAAGCCCGTGTTGGAATCCAGCTCAGCTCTAATAGCAGTTTATAGCCCCTCAGCAGCGTCAGTCACACCACTGTAAATAAAACTCATCAGCCGCCATGCAGAGACTGAATCTGTCCCCTCAGTCTGGCTGTGTGCGTTTTCCCTCTCCTTCTGAGTGAAGTTCTTTGCTCGTATTTGACAAGTTGTCTAAAATCCTGCGAGGAATCCCGATCACCAACGCATTCAAAGTGGCTGCGAATGAGGCATTTAAAGCCAGCCGCATGCCTCTCTGTATAAACTCTGGCTGAGCTGAGAATGTGGGACATTTGTGAGTTCTTTCATAAGAGCTTGCTGGTCACAGAAGAACCGTGGCTGCCCACCCTAACACCCGTGTATGGCAGCTGCTATTGTAGCTGTTTACTGAGAAAAGCCCTGTGTCTGCCAAACACATTTTCCCTTGCACAAAGGCATGGGCAATTGGGAAAACCATGTGCGAATGTGCATGCGCTGTGCTGGTGCACACACCTGAGAGAGGTTTTTATTGTCTCGCTGGTGAGCATGTGATGCCGCCTTGTGCATGCATATTTGCTAATGGCATATATAGGGGCATGTGCATGTCGGTCTGGAGCCGTGTGTGAGCTGTATGTGGGGAGAGCAGTTCTGTTATCACCGTGTTATTGACTGACAGCTTGGCTCGAGAGTTGCTAGGGTGGACTCGGTGTTATGAGAAGCGAAGGCCTCGGACCAGAAACCCAGACAAGCCGGACTGTCCTCTCTCTGCGTGTGCGTGTGTGAGTGAATGGGTCGTGTTTACGCAGCCGACAATGTTTGGCAGGGAGTGGTGAGCGGCCGGTGTAGTGCAGCCATTATCTGGGCGCACGGGTGGAGAGTGATGGAAGAGGAGCCGGGAGAGGAAGGAGGGGAGGACTGCGGGAAAGGAGGCCCGCTGGCGTTGTTTTCCCTCGAACATTAGTCAAATTCTGCTGATGTGCGGATGTGCAACTGCCATGACCATCTTTCTGGGAGTGATGCATGAGTTCATTTGTATATACTTGCATTAGTTCATTTGTTTTTCTGTCCACATGGCCATTTCGGTGCGTGTATGGTTTGCCTGTGTGATCTCTGAGGAGGAACAGGTGTGTGTGCGTTGAAATGCTTGTAACTGTGTGCCGAGCTGATGGTTGAGGGTTGAGTGGAGAAGATGAATGCCGGCGGAAAAAAACCAGCGCGTGTGTGCATGTTTATGTTTGTATGTGCTCATTAAAGCAGGTTATTTGGAGGAATTAGGTTAAGGCAGGAAACAGTAGAATGTGTTTGCATGTTTGCATCTTGACAACTTTACTCACAGCTGGTCAGTAATCAAGTTTCTCTCCATCCTGCTGTCAAGACTCTCAGGCCATATGCCTTTTTTCCTTTTTTTTTTTTTTTTGTTCACTGTGCGCATGCGTCCACATTTCACAAGCAGTCTTCTGCTTTGGAGATTGTTTATTTTATTTTACCGTTTCTGTTTTAGCCTGATTTTGGATTTATTTATCTTGGATGAAGGGATGGATGGATCTTTTCTTTCATCACTCTTGATCGTTCTCACAAAAATGCTCTCTCTGTACTGGCTTTTTGGCTTGCACGGATACAAGTAAGACACATTAGTTAAAGTATGTTAATAGCTATGGGGAGAAGGGGCTTTCAGGAGAAAAAAAATAAATAGCTAAATTAGATTTTGATGCCAACACACGAGCACATATTAAAGTGGTGTCTCCACTGTGGCGTGTTGTGTGAATGATGGAGTGCAGGCTGTCCCATCCGGTCATTAGGCCTGCATTTAGCAGCTCCTCCTCCTCCGTGTGAGCACCTGACAGTTTCCAAATTAGACATAGAGACGCACCACCAGACATAGAAGCAACCAGTCAGGCAGGAAACGTTTCAGTAAATTAGTTAGGGGCCGTTGTGGGTGATTTATGCCTTGTTTGGGGCAGTTGAATGCCATGCTGTTGATTGTACAACTGACTGAATCAGCTAACTTTTTTTTGGAGGATAAATTAGTCATCCCGTCATGGTTATTTGTCATAATGTGAAAAGGCGACATTACTGCTTTATGTATTTGCCTTATGTGGAGTTTCCTTCTCTGACATCTCTAGAAGCAGCCACAGGAGGAAATGATTCAGTGTATGGCGCCGATCTGAGCGGCTCGTCGCCACCCTGACGCAGTGTTGGGCAATCTGTTGGCGGTTGGTTGCCAAGCAAAAGTGAAAAACTCTCGATATGCATCATGAACCACTAAACAACTCAAAGCAGAAGTTTCTCAGAGTGACTTCTAAGACTGACATTACAACAGGTCTTTGTGCCAGTTTTGGGGGATTGCCAGCGTTTCAGAAATCGTCACTCACATGGACTTCGATTCTCTCGCACCGCAAAGTGAAATTTGACTGGTCTGCTGTTGTTGACAGGATGTACTTTTAATCTTACATTTTTGTCTTTATGAGCCTTCAGAGTTCTTCACAAGGACTAAGTTAATGTAACAGATCCATAAATCTAACTGAAACAAATGTGGATAGTTTAGCTTTCAGAGCTTGAATAAATCTGAGCTGCAGCAAGACAGACAAACGGGAAAGTTTGCGTACTGTGCTTGGCATGCACATTTACGTGTGAAGTGAGAGAGAAATGTGCACTACAACCTGTGGGCGTACGAGTTTCATTCAATTGAAGTTCGCATTTGCACGTGTTAGTCTGCGGTGCTTCCCCAATGTGCTGGAGTGAATACTACTGTTGTTGTTTACATTATCCTCCTTTCCCCTCACTTCCTCTCACAGAGCGGGGCTGCAGCCTCGGCTCGGCTACTTCTACTTTTGTAGGTTTCTATTGTTGTGGGGAGGAAGCAATAGCAATTGAACGAGCTCTAGTGGCCTTGCCAGAGACAGACAGGTGAGAGCCAGGGCTACAGATGGTGAGAGGAAGTCTGGGAGGACGAGAAACAACCCAAGGATCAAAGACTCAGGGTTTCCCTCGATGACTGCTCTCCCCTCTCCTCTCTCCTCACCTCGCCTGCCTGCCTGCCTGCCTCCGCTCTCTGTCTGCTTCCTCGCCTGCCCGTGACTTGTCCTGTCTTCTTGACATGATCAATGGCCCAAGCCTGTGCCGGATTGCCAGGTTTAGGTTCACTCCCCAGTCACTGGAGGTGAGCTGTGTTTCTCCCTGTCTTCTGCGAGGCAGATGAAGTGTCAGCTGGAGCTCACTGCGGGAATGGGTGGGGTGACGGAGGGGGGGACACACACGTTTTTTCCACAGATCTGCACTTGAACTCACTGATTTTTCCTGCAACGGTCATAAAAGCCTACTGACTGAGCTCCTTTATATTATATTTTTCCCCTCCGTTTTTTGATACCTCCTTCCTCAAGTCTTACACAAGGACATTTGAAGGAAACTTGGGTTCACGGGGGACACACAGTTTACTGGACAAGTTTGTCCGTTTGAAGCCAACTTGTGTGTTTCTTGACGGGGTTGTGTGGTGCAGGAAAAGGGGGGGTTCCTGCTGCCAAATGTTGGCTTGGCCGACTCCATCAAGAAAATATCAAAAGGCCCTTTATGAGGTGCTGTAAAGAAGAAAGGGTGTTTTGAGAGCGCCACCAGACTGCAAGGGTAATTCCACTTTTTAAATGTGCCCCGAGGATACAAGCTTGTCCCACCTGCTGCCATTCCTGCTCCGTTCTGCTCATACACTTTTTTTTATTTTTGGGGGGGGGGAGAGGGGACTTTATATTAAGAGGTGTGAGTGCTGTGTGTGTAAGTGTACTTTGCCACAATGTCATTTTCCAACTGTGGGAGCGAAAACTTTTTATCTTATGTGCCTCTGCCACAGATCGACAGTGCTCATCGCGAATGTGTTTCATGACTTTCTGCTGGTTCTAACAGGAGGGTGAAAATTCCTGGAGGAGTGTGTTTGTGTCTTAATGTCTTGCCAGCTTTGGGATACACTCAGCGCTCCAACTGGAGCCTGGTGGGCGCCCATGTTTTCACGTACACCTTGTTTCAAACGAGTGGCTGCTTAGCGGGGCCTCTTTACAGGCATGCGAGTGAGCGTGTCTGTCCGTAGGAGCTTAGGTAATGAGCTTTCTAACAGCTGTTGAAAGGCGTTGCTGCAGCTCAGCACCTTTAATAAAGCACCACCCCCCCCCCCCCACCTCCCCCTTTTCCTTGTCAACACACTCAGAAATTCCTCCCAGTGTTTCACTTCACTGTTTCTGTCTTTATTTCTTTCTCCAGCCGTACCATTGTGGACGCTTGTGTAACTCTCACAATAGGGACTGTGTGGACCTCCCACTCGAATGCTTGCAGGTGACTCAACTGTGTGCAGCAGAGCTTGCACAGAGTAGCAGTATTATTTGACCTCAGGGAGAGCGCATGCAAGAAGGTGTAACAGCGAGGGACACAAAGAAGTGGCCACAAAAGCAGTGACGGAGATCCTCCGGAAACACTGGTACTGAAAAGAGGAAGGAAACGCGCCTGTTGTGTGGGACCTTGTAGCAGAAGCCTCCGAGTGATGGCAGGAAGATGTGGGCAGAGAAGCAGAGAGAAGAGTGACATGTGCTGGCACCACTGACATGGGCGTGGTACTTTCTTTTCCTCTTTTCACGAAGCCTACTTCTTCATGGAAACCTTTCGGTGCGGCGATGGCCGGCGTGTCCGCGCCCCACGGCGCGGCAGCCTCTGTTGCGGTGTAGAGGGCCAAGCGCACCCTCAAAGGCCCCCACCTAGTGTGCCAGCAATTCTCCCAGCCCACTGTTCACCATCCTCTCTCAATCTGCCGTCCTTCTGCCACGACTGTCTGCCCAGTGACCACCCCTCTTTTCACAGCGAGCCCTACTGTGTGCCCCTCTCTCTCCTACGCCGCTTCAAAGTCTCACACTCTTTTACTGCCCAGTGTGTTCGACAAGAACACGCAAGCTTTTTGCAGCCTGTTTAATGAAGGTAAAGTTGAAGACAAAGCCTCGGCATGCCCCTGCTTGCTGTGTAATACAAACAGAAAAAAAAAAAAAAAATCAGCACAATGAGCCGCGCACACACTCACAGATAGAACCGCGGGAGGATATTTTAATGGGGAACACTAGAGCTCACTGGTGCACTGTTACAAATAGTCCCGTATTTGCAAGTGAAATATAGGCTGCAGAAAAAGAGACTGAAGTAGAGCAACAGCACCACTGGCTGGAGTCTCGCATAAAAATGACACTAACACAAAAAAAAATATTTATGTTTCTGCCTACAGATATTCCTACAGGTCTGTATGTGCGCTCTCTTCAGGAAGAAGCGCCCTTTGCTTTCATTCTCTCACAGTAAAGCTCGACTTCAGAAACACTGCCTCACTGAGGATTCAAACTCGCCGACGAGTCACGTAGACAAAATCTGCAGTCCTGTTGTGAAAGAATAGTTGTTACGCTGCCAGAATGTCATATGCTGCTCAGTTAAAGTAGTGTGTTGCAACACAAAACAGGAGCTGCAGAGTCATGCCTTTGCTCACATACATTAGAAACACTCCCATTTTCCAGTTGAGAGAACAACAGGCAGCTTCAGCGTTGCCAGAAAGTTCCCTGTTTTCCCGTTTCATCCTTTCTTCCTCTCTTCTCCTCTGCTGTATCTGTTGATCCTAGAGGGACGTTGATTGGCCCCGTTGACTTGACCTAGAATTTAATGTAATTGACCTAGTTGAAGTCACCTTCAGCCGAACAGCTATTTCTGTCCCGTGCAGTTACATTTCACATCTAATGAGGTTGTAGCGAATGATGTGCTGCACATCCCACTCTGGCCGAAACCTTTCAGTGTAATGTTTGTGTGGGGGGGGGATTATTGTGTGTGTGCGCGTGTTTTTGTTGCTACTGAACGGTATCTGTATGGGCATGAGTCCTGAGGATTAGGGCTGGTCAGTGCAGCTGGGCCGTTCGTGCACAGACAGCACTGCAGCAAGGGATTAGGGAGTAAACTGATACTTAGCAGGAAGCGAACAGGCGACTGATAACTTAACTATCCTTTCTTCTTGACTCTCTTGTCCCCGTCTCCTCCCCCAACGACAGCAGCCACCCACCTATCCCCGTACTCTCATCTCATCTGTCCGTCATCAGCTCGCAGGCCTCGGCCGGCGGATTGTCATGCAAATGGTGCCCTGGGCCTCGAAGCGCTGATAAGGAGGGCCTCTCATTTCACAGGGCTTTGTTTTCTAAACAGTGATGAGCTGAGTTGAAGGGACTGGGAAAAAGGGGGCTCCTGGTGGCGGTCTGAATGGGCCCTCTCACTGTGGCGCCCTGGGGTAAGTGGTGCAGGGGATTTGGATGGAGAAGGCTGAATGAGGAGAAGTCTGGGAGGCGGGTTCAGGAGTCATGTTCTCTGGCAGAAACCAGGCTCAGTGTGTTGACAGAGGCTTGTGTATTTTGTCCATCGCCGCTGTCAGACTTTTCTCCAGGATGGACTTTCTCTATTTGCCCCTCTTCCTTTATCCATCCAGACAGTGTCAGTCAGTGTTCGTTACTTGACGCCACATATGGTTTGTCCTCTTCTGAGAGGTTGTCAGCGCTTGGTCTGGAGCCTCATTTGCTGCTGTTATTGCATAAACACAGTGGTTCATGGCACGTTCAGAGGGTTTCTGCTCTCCCACTGACCTCGCCGTTCTGTTACTTTCTGGCCGAGGAGATATGAGAACTGCTGCAGAAAACATTCAGTGGGCGTAAACTTCAGGTTCTAGATTGATTTGCACATTTGGCTTCGGAATTGCAAAAAAAAAAAAAAAAAAAAAAAAAAATCTAATGGAAAACATCTTTGCCTCCAGCAAAGTGAGACTTTCAAAGGAGGAATTTCAATGTGGATTCTGAAGAGTCAAATATAAAAAAAAAAAAAAATACATATGAAAAACAGATGTTTGAGCAGCAGGCAACAAATGAAAAATGTCTGACATATTTCTGTTAGCGTTATTAATGAGCGGGCCAGTCAGAGCGGAGGGGGCAGAGGTGGTGGTAATGGTCAACTTGGTCTTGAACAAGACTTGCCCTTCAGAGCAACTGTGTCCTCTCCTCTCCCTTTCCCCCCTCTGCCCCTTTCTCTGTTTTCTATCAAATTCCTCCTTTTACGCCCCCTTTTTCTTCTTTTTGAAGTCTCTCTACTCTAGTAAAAAGCCAAGCTGGTGGGTTTTGCCTCAGCCTTGGGTGTGAGAGAGGGAAGGGGGGGATTGTAGGTTAAGTTTAGGCAAGTCTTCTGTGCTTTCCATTGAAGGTGCTAGGGGGAGGTGGGGGCTGTAAAAGTTAGAATTTTAGAGCCTCCCTGTTTTTTATTTTATGATTGGCTTTTTTTACGGGCTGGGAGCTACAGCTGGTGGTGTGAATAGCTGCCCAAGGTGACCGAGTCCCAATAAAGTGCAGGCCAGCCGGGCTGGGGCCTCCAGTCCAGCCATGAGACCGCCTTTATAGGCCGCCTTACGAGCCGAGGCCTCTGTTAAAACCTGGCAGGGCTGCACTGAGGAATTTAGGGCCAGGAAACAAGAGAAAAATAGGGTTTGTGTGTCAAGGGGTGGTGGGATGCAGAGTTGGAGGGAGGGGGGGGGGTCGAAGTTAGAGGGTGACCAAGGGTGAAAGTGTGTAAGTGTGTGTATGTGTATGTGAGTGAGAGGGGAGGTTGGGGGGGGGGGGGGCAGCACATGTGTGTCCGTGAGTTTGTGCAGGCTCGCATGTGTGACGAGGGTCTGGTCCTATATGTGTGCAGCAGCTTAGGTTTCTCAGGGGAAGTATGGAATCCATACTCTGCAGACTCCAGCATTCAAAAGAGCCTATATGGGGTCCACTTTGGAATATAATGAAGTGTAATGTACCATAGCAAGTATGCGACTGGAGAAACCGTCCGACGTCACAGCTGTATCCCAGTTTTGAAAGGTAGAGACGGAGCCTTGCATCAGCTCCCGCCGTGCCTCGGTGTTTATCATGTGCCTTCTCCGGGTTCACAAGCTTGTCCTTACGCCCCGTCGTCGGCCCGAGGAATGAGGAAGAGCCAGCTTTCACTCTTGGTTTTTCCAGCAGCGCACTCTGTTGCCTCGCCTTTCGAAATCCTGTCAGTCAGGTGGCCACGCAAATCAATTGAAGGAACTGGTTGGAAAAAAAAAAAACAAAAAAACAAAAAACGCTCTCATCCATCATATAACGCATGACTGCAGCTGAACACACTCCGTCCACCTCCGAGGCCGACATGTATGTGAGGAATGTGTAAACCGAACACAGTGATGTAGGACAATGGTTTGTGACAAATTATGAGCTCATGCACTGTGTTGTCTCTCTCTTTTTCTCTCCCAACAGCGGTGGAGACCCAGAGCACCAGCTCGGAGGAGATGGTACCCAGTTCTCCATCTCCACCTCCCCCACCTCGTGTCTACAAGCCCTGTTTCGTGTGCCAGGATAAGTCCTCAGGGTACCACTACGGGGTCAGTTCCTGCGAGGGATGCAAGGTGAGAAGAACCCGCCCGAAGCTTTTGAGCTCTGTGTTCCCTGAAATTTATTAGATGCAGCCATTAAAAATGCATAGAAAATGCTGGGTTGCACGAATGCGCTTCAATTAAAAAGTAAAAAGCCCCGCAGGCAGTGTGTTGCACGAAGAAGAAATATAGTTAAGTGTGAAAATTGATTCACCATCATTAAGAAGCCGATAGGAATGTAAAATTGACGGATTTTCATTCAGCTTGGAAGAGATGAAAGATGGGCGGCTTTGAAACAAACAGTTAAATGTCACGTCCTCTATTTGATAATGACATTACTCTCTCTCTCTCTCTCTCTCTCTCTCCCTCTCTCTCTCTCTCTCCCTCTCCGTCTCGCCCTCTCCCCTTTTGTCTCTTGCTTCCTGATGCTCCAGGGCTTCTTCCGTCGCAGTATCCAGAAGAACATGGTGTACACCTGCCACCGAGACAAGAACTGTCAGATTAACAAGGTCACACGCAACCGCTGCCAGTACTGCAGGCTCCAGAAGTGCTTCGAGGTCGGCATGTCCAAGGAAGGTGAGGCCTCCAAGAGCCAAGAAGCGACCGGCAGATAAAGACGCAGTTTAAAAGCACAAACTATCTGTTACTTCCACGCCTAGGATCATGTTAGTCCACAGACAATAGGACTGCAGATTGTAGATTCTCTAATGAGCCTATTACTGTTTAGTCATGGAGTCTGGGAAAGCGTGGAGCCGAGGCAGATGATGAGCCCGTGAGGAGTGGTGATCAGGGTGAGGCCGGGCACCGTCCCAATCATGTGACTGATCGCTTCGCTAAAGGAATCTGACTTCCTGTTTCACCACAAAAACCTCACCCTTCGAGCCAGCCGAGACACTGCTTCCATTCATAAGGACGAGACGTGGAAGAGATAACTTTTTTGGTTTTAGTGGCAGAATTTGTGCTGAGCAGAGAATTAAAAAAAAACTGGTTCGGTGCCCTTTCAGTTTGACCTTGTGTGCGAACCGCCGAGTGTAAGTGGCAGCGTCTTGCCCTTCACAGAGCCGGTGGGACATGTATGTGGGTGTAATGTTTGTGTGGGATGTGTGTTAAGACCGGGATCACATTGTGCCTTTGCTATTACTGGATATCCTGAGAGGAAGGAAAGTATGGGAGGAGGCAGAGAGGGTGCGAGCAGACGGGCTCATGTGCACTGGTCAAGTGGATAGAGAGATTGACAAGGAAGCACGCAGGTGATAAGAAGGAGACAGTCGGTGTTTTCTTGCCTCGCTATGAGGAATATTTTAATTCTGGAAGGAGAATTGAGTTCTGAGAGCTCAATTCACAAGCAGCATATCCCCCGTTGTGATTGTCAAAAACACAAATTCCTGTTTCACTGAACCAAAATGAGCCTACTGTTGATGATCTGCCAAACTGCAGGATGGTTTTTTATCTAACTGCTGTGTTTCCACACCGTTTCTCATGCAGCCGTGCGTAATGACAGAAACAAGAAGAAGAAGGACGTGAAGGAGGAGGTGGTGCTTCCCGAGAGCTACGAGCTGAGCGGAGAGCTGGAGGAGCTGGTCAACAAAGTCAGCAAAGCTCACCAAGAAACCTTCCCCTCACTTTGCCAGCTGGGCAAATACACCACCGTAAGTCACACACGTACTCGCGTGCGACACTCCGCCGTGCGCTCGCGCCGTGCACGGCAGCGCTGTTGAAACCGTGTCGTCACCGAGAGCTCCCAGATTGCATGCAAAGACGTAAATTCACCGTAGCTTTCCCAACATAGTGGTGGCTTAACTAATTCAGTTCCCCATTAAGCCATCTGTGTGGCCTCTGAATGATTGATGCAACATGTAAATGGATGTCTTTTTTTCCTTGATTGATGTAAAATGTAAATGTATTGTGAGTGTCGGACACACTGGTCCAAACAGGCCTGGTTAGACACTGCTGAACTGAAGGGTGTTTTTGTGTGTGTGTGTGTGTGTGTGTGTGTGTGTGTGTGTGTGTGTGTGTGTGTGTGTTCAGAACTCCAGCTCAGACCACCGTGTCCAGCTGGATCTGGGACTATGGGACAAGTTCAGTGAGCTCTCCACCAAATGCATCATCAAGATTGTCGAGTTTGCCAAGCGGCTGCCGGGTTTCACCACCCTCACCATCGCTGACCAAATCACCCTGCTCAAGTCGGCCTGCCTGGACATTCTGGTGAGGAGACACTGCTTGCATTTGATTCTTATGAAGCTTTTCAAGTCAATCTAGTGACTGAGACAAGAGTACACTGGCATCTGGTGGCCAAAGGTGGAAGTGCAGAAAGGTTTCATCTGATCATTCAAAGTGCTGATGTACATCTAGGCATTCATAGACAGAAACTGTTTTCAGTATCACTTTCACGTCACGTGTTGCTAATTGTTCATGAAAATTTCGCATTTTTATCTTCTTTCTCCCTTAGATGCTGAGAATCTGCACACGCTACACGCCAGAACAAGACACTATGACCTTCTCAGACGGCCTGACCCTCAACCGCACTCAGATGCACAACGCCGGATTCGGACCTCTCACAGACCTGGTGTTTGCCTTTGCTGGTCAGCTTCTCCCCCTGGAGATGGACGACACAGAAACTGGCCTCCTCAGCGCCATCTGCCTCATTTGTGGAGGTACTGCAACACACCCCTAAATATAAAACAAAAACTGTTTTCAAAACTGTCCATTTCTGGTTTGAAACATCAAGTTGATGTATTTTCTGTGTTCTTCACCAGATCGCATGGATCTAGAAGAGCCCCAGAAAGTGGACAAGCTGCAGGAGCCTCTGCTCGAAGCGCTCAAGATCTACGCTCGGCGCCGCCGCCCCAACAAACCTCATATGTTCCCTCGCATGCTGATGAAGATCACAGATCTAAGAGGAATTAGTACGAAAGGTCAGTAATTCATGAGGATAAAGCATTTTTTTTTTGTGCCGCTCAGATTGGGATGAGCAAAGCATTTCTCAGCATTTAAAAGTCTCACAGTGTCTCTTTTAGATTCTCTCTTGTGTTTTCCGCTGACAAGGCAGCTTTCTGTGTTCTGCATAATTTAGTTACAAAGCAGTTTAAACATAGACGACAAGTGCAGAATAAAAAGATGCTTAAAAAGTCAGAAGGAGATTTCACTTGAATGAATTTTGCAATCTTTGTCTAGATGATAGTTGTGATAAGTAATCTTATCCTATTTAGAAATGTAACCGTTCTTTATTTGCTTTATTCTTATTTTGTGTTTGTGATTTGACGTTATGTTGCTTACCAATCAACCCCGTTGTTCCTGTTTGCAGGTGCAGAGCGGGCCATCACTCTGAAGATGGAGATCCCGGGGCCGATGCCCCCGCTGATCAGGGAGATGCTGGAGAACCCAGAGGCCTTCGACGACCAAACAGAGAGCAACGACAGTCCGCCGCCTCCCCCTCCGCCGCCGCCGCCTCCCCCGCCTGCCGTGGTGGTGAAGCAGGAGGCCGAGGACGAGGACGACAGCTGGGCGACGGAGAACGGCAGCGAGCCGTCGCCGGAGGAGGAGGACGAAGACGACGACGACGACGTCGGAGACGAGGAGCGAGACAGAGGCTCAGACAGTGACGGGGAGCCGTGGGGGGGGCTGGATAACGTAGATGGCTCGAGGAAAGGCCTGGTTGGGAGGGCGCAGTAAAAATGACCTTTAAAGCCTAAACACACATACAGTTTTTACACATGCAGAAATACACACAATCATACAACACAACCTCATTCACTGCTCCACCTCATGAAAATGCTGGCCTTCACCCCCGCCCGCCCCCCCCCCTCCTCGCTCCTTGCTGCACATCATTGTGTCCTCCTCAGCGGAGCACAGCAGAGCCTTAAGTGTACAGACACTTCTAACTCAGGCCACATGGTCCTTGACAAGTGAACTGCAGAAGGCCGAGGAGAGACGACTGTAAAGCGTGTGAACTCCCGGCGAAGCCGCCAGAGGACTTGACGTGACAAAAAGAACATAACCTCTTTGAGAAAGCTTAAATGTTTCTCCTTTTTTTTCCCACTATTGTTGTTTATATCTGAATAGGGGAACGTCCCATCCGACGGCAGAACTGAACCGCCGCGTCGGATGGATTACAACAAGCACATTTCTCAAAACAAAACAAGAGTATGCTACAGGGCAAACCAAAATGAGTATGCTAATCTTTTGTTTTTGTGGTTATTGCTTTTGATTATTGTTTTTTTTTTTCCTTTTTCAGTTTATGAATAAGTCCATACATATCTATATCCCATTATATTTTGTCTTTTATTTGTTATTCTGGTTTTATATATGAACTCTTTTAGAAGTTTTTTTTTTTTTTCTCTTTGAAGAGCTTTCCTGAGAAGATATTCATAAGGAAAGAAGGGTAATCAGAACTGGCTGGGTCTTCCTTATCAGCTACATATGCTTAGCTCGAGCTTCTTGGAGCACTTTGGCTCACTGTGGATGTCAGTGATAATCAACCCAGACGACTATTGTTATGTTGCAGTGACTTAATCAGTTTCTGTTATCAGGGAATTGGCATTATTCTGTTTTGCTGTCGTTGCAGCCAACACATGCTGTCAATGCAGGAAGTAAGTAACTTTGTGCCAAAGTTAGGAAAAGTCATCTTTGGAGCACTAGTTTGACTACTGGCAGGGACTCCAGCTACAATCCAGCAGATCCTCACTGCAGAGTGCTCAGTCACACATGCACTAAAACACACCTTTAGTCTCACGCACAGTGTGAAAGCATAGGACAGACACACACACACACACACTCATTTTAAACTCTATGCTCGGTGGTAGCAGGTGTGCCAGAACAGAGATTTACACTTGACCGTATATGTAGCACTTTTGTGATCCTCTATTCAAGTAAGGCACATCTGGTCTGTTAAGAGTGGAGCTACTGCCTGTTTGCATATTTCTCTGTCAGCATGTCGTCGCTGGTGACGGCACCGACATGCTGAATACAATCAACCTCCGAGCACTCCTGGATGATGTCAGTAGATCAAGCCGCCATTCAACACGGGCAAAAAAAAAAACAAAAACATCCACACATAGTAGAATTACGTGCATCCGTAAAATTATTAAAGACATATGCAAGCCGAAAGCAGGAATCCTTATGGAAGACATTTTGGAATCAGACTCAGGGCTTTTCAGTAAGGACCAAACCCTAGCTGCTTTCTCGCACGCTAGAAACAGGCAATATTTATGTGTGTGTTCATGACTATGTGTGGATTCTCAACCCCTCTGTGTGTACAGAGAAGGTGACAAGTCTGAAAATAGCATGGATGCCAGCCTGAGTTTCCAGAGGGTGGGATGGACTGTCATGGTCTTCATCAGCATCAAACAACAACAACAGCAACACTGCCCCGCCTGTATTTGTGCTGGCATCCATGCAGAACTGCCTTCTCATCACGAAAAGCCATTATTTCATCTTGTCTTCTTGTGTATATTCTCACTTCTTTTCAGAGAAGAAAGGAGGGTCATGTGTTCTCGTGTATCATTTCTTTATTGCCAAAACGTCACAGTGGGCGGTCAGCTGGGGATGCGCAGCTGAAACAGTACAGAGGTTTTCTCTCTCTCTCTCTCTTTGAAGCAATATGGACATTCTTTCTGTAGCAGTGAGAGGACCCATCTTCTCAACATGGGCAGGTCTCCTCATTTTTGTGTGTGCTTGCGTGTGTGTGTGTGTGTGTGTGTGCGCGCGCGTGTGAATGAATGCTCGGACATGTTTTCAGTTGTCGGGTGGATGTCCTCAGCATGGTGCTGTCACACAGACGCTCTTGTGTGAAGACCTCATCTATTCTCTCTCTGCTGGGCTGTCATGACGTTAGTGATGGTAACGCAGGCTGAACGTTGAGATTATGTTGTCTGTTTTTTTTTTTTTTGTTTTGTTTTGTTTTTTTTTTCCAACCTCGCTAAGGTGTTGTCTACCTTCTGTTTATGTCAACTCTTGTCATACAAAAAAGCCATATAAACAGTAAGAGGCACAATAAACTACTTTTGTGAGATTGTTGGATGATTTATTATATTTACTCCTTTATGCATGGTTGTCCTCTGTTTATCAGTGCAGTATTTAGAAACAAAAAAAAGCATGATTTTTTTTTTTATCTTTAACTTTTGAGAAGGAATGAATAAAAAAGGCACAAGAAGACGATAAAACAATGAACAGTTTTCTAAATGTAACTGAATTATAAAATAAGCTTTAACCTTAGCTTTAACAAATACAATTACTGCAGACGAAACACAACAACTAGATATTTAAATTTCAAAAATTCTAAATAGGACAGTTCTCTTCGAGCCATGACTTTATATTATGGAAAAAAGTTGTGGGTTCAAATCCCAGCTGGGCCTTTCTGCATGGAGTTTGCCTGTACTCCTTTTGTGTGTGTGTGTGTGTGTGTGTGTGTGTGTGTGTGTGTGTGTGGTCGGTCCCTCTGGTCCCTCTGGTCCTGGTTTCCTCCCACAGTCCAAAAACATGTACATGAGATTAATTGGTGACTCTAAATTGCCCCTAGGTGTGAATGTGAGTGTGTGTGGTTGTTTGTCTATTTGTTGCGTGATGGAACGAAGGCGCCCAGGGTGTATTCTGCTCCCGTCCATAGTTACCTCTGATTGGCTTCAGTGCCTCAAAACCCCGCATAGGACAAAGCAAAAATAGACAGCCGGATGGATGGATGGATGGATGAATGGGTTATGGAGGGTTGTATGGGGCTGAAATCCTTGCAGAGGTTTTGCTGGTCTCTGATCCAGATGAGCTGATGTTCATTCCCAGCCTGTGGCAGTAGAGGGAGCTCCTGCACTGTGACTGCAGGCTGGCCTGCATGCAGCAGTGTGGGGCTGCATGCAGGGGAAGGAGCAGGGGCTGTTGGGTCACGGGTGCAGAGCCTCATAAATCACAGCCTCCTGCTGAACAAGGACATCAGATAAAGGTCTATTTCTAAGATTTGTTCACTCTGCAGTTAGAGGAGCGCAGGTGGCGGCATAAAAAGTCATCACACTATCACTCTTTTTCCCTAGTTTTTTTGTCTTGCAGTGATCTAACAGCAAAGAGGTAAATCTATTATGATTTATTTGTTAAATCCTCGTAAAGATCTACCAGCAGAAAACTGTGCGTGTGAGAAGAATATTGATGCACAACAAGTGGAAACTGATCAAGAATGCAAATGAAATATATTCCAGTATTTCAGACACATCACAGAAAACATAAATCTGACGCCTAGCAAGCTGAAGTTATTGTAACTTTAATCACTCTTGTATCATATTAAGAATTTTCAAGTAATTTCTTGTTCTGGAAAAACATTTCTCCCTATTTTAAGTATTTTAGGGGAAATAATTAATCAGAAAAAAAAGTCCTTTAAATGGACATAGATATGGAGGTACAGGGAAAATAAGAGAGATACTTTCAATCAATAAGTGGTATGGTGTGGCCTCAGATTATACTGGACTGGAGAGGTGCTGAAGCTTGCAGGGAGGAGTCTCTTTATTCCAAAATGATGTATAAAATATCACAGGATGTTGGACTCTACCCAACATCATACCAAACACAGTGGTTCATTACTGATGTGCCCTGTGAAGATCCCTGAAAATCAAGAATTATCTGTATGTCACAGGGTTATAACGCTTATCTCAGCCACATCACAGTCACATACATGAAGCCGTCTTCTTGATTAAACAGGATTCCTCTTAATAAAGTCCCACTGACAGTATTTTGTCTCTTCTCAGTGTGATAGTGTGGGATACTGGTGCCTCACCTTGATTTTATTAATACAGAGCCAAAGCGAGAGAGAATAAGAGGGCGGCAATAAACAGAGATGAGATTCTATCAATTATATGATTGCTTTAATTAACTATCATTAAAGACAGATCAATAACACCAGAGTGGAATTAAAATAAGGCCCATACATTATACACTATTTTACAAGGAACAATCAAATTGCCTCATATAGTGAACCCTGCAAGGTGTTGCCATGGAAACCCATGGGAGGGTTTGGGTGAGCTTGGGGGAATTTAAAGGAGCCGAGTAGGATTTCTATACACTCATCTTTACACTTTAGTGATGCTTGATTAAGTAATTACTTGAGATGGGAATACTTATTCAGTGGAAATGAAAAAGGATGGGAATGTGACACCTGAAGGTACAACTGTACAATGAATTAATAAAGAGTAAAAAGTCTCCCTTGTAATATTCATCCAGCCACGGGACATCAATTATTCACAAAAATAGTAAAGAATCCATAAAAGTAGGTCATGGGTGCAGCATATCAAGGAAATTCATTTGAATATTTAAACCCAGGGAGAGAACAGGTGTTATATTGAGTTTTGCATGAGAGCTGAGGATTGCGTCTCTTTCGTGGCAGCACCTGCAGTCAAAAGATAATGGATATTTATTACAATTGTTAGATGTATAAATTCTTCAGAAAGTCAAATATTGTGTGTGTATAACATCTTTTAATAGACTATAATGAGGGGATGCTTCCAGAATTGCTTCCGTTGCTCTTTTCAACTTCATTTTCACATTTCACAAAAAATGCATGTAATTCAATCCAATTAAAAGCACTGAAAATCAAAACTGTGTCATTAAGTTGAATTAAATAATTTTCAATCTTAGGGCATCACATGTAACATTATTGGCTGAATAAGGTAGTGGATGCAAATTTATTTAATTTCAAAATGCATCGTGACATTTTTACAAATCACACACCCAGTTTGCATCAATCAGACCTCATTGAAGTCCAGTATTTATAATTGCACGTAATCCACAGAATGCAATTCTCAGCGATCGTGCAGAGCTCAGCATAACATTGCTGCACATCTGAGGCTGGCCCGAACGTGAGCGGGCTGCAGCAGAATCCCCAGCCAGAGCAACACGGAGATAATGAACCAGCAGAGGCTGCAGCTCTGTGGAGAGTGATCATGAGGATAAAGCTCAGTGAACCCAAATGCTCCTGGCGGCAGTAAGAGAGGAAAGGGCCTGGGCATGGGGTGTGATAAAGACAGAGGGCGAGGATGCATATTGACCCGGGGTTGATGCGGTAAAAAGCTGAAGGCTCTGAACGCCGTGGTGCAGGGCTGCATGCGTCTCCTGCTGGCTGGGAGAAGTTTGGAGCGGGGTCAGGTCGTTCACACTGAGCCTCTCGCTTGGGGTTCAAAACAGAGAAACAGGACGTGTTGTTACATATGCAACGAGTCTGAAGAGCGTTGGGAGTCAGTCAAGGGGAGAAGAGGAGAGGTGAGGGGAAGGTGAAAAACGTTTTCAAGTGCAAAGACCATAAATTTAACACCTTCCTCCTTGTTCGAGCAGAGAGGGAGATGGGGGATCTTACAGAGAGGGTAATGGAGAAAGCCATGAAGAGACAGATCCAGGTATCAGTGACAAGAGAGGGAACGGAGGGTGTGCCAGGAGGGAGGCAGAGGAAATAAACAAGGCCAGGTAGAGTTGAAGGAGGGGGGCGATTTGGGGAAGGGGAGCGAGCTCTGAGACAGGCATCAGGGTCATAAAAACTAGGAGATGTGAGGAGATGTGTTCTGGCCTCTGGGTCTTCATATCTTTTACATTTCTAATTAAAAGAGATAAAGAGTGAGGGAGTCATCAATCCCACAGTGATTTCCCAGTTAAGGTTTTAGAGGGGGCTGTAAACTAGGCAGCCCGGCATCATTGATTTTATAATTAGCTATCGTCACCCCAGACTTAAGATGGAGGGAGTGTAGCAGAGGGGCAGGAGGGGAGCTTAAAAGAAAGAGCAGGAGATTGCCGGAGGAGTGGGGAGGCACAGGGAAGAGGAAGATGACGAGGTGTGCCCCGAGGGGCGACTGCACGGAAGCCAAAGGTGAGTAGAGAGAAAATCCAGAATGGGAAATGTGTATAAAACAGGCAATGAGCCAAAAGGGAATACGGGCTATAAGGCCGTGTGAAAAGAAATGGCATAGTTAATTACCAGTGAAATGTCATGTGAGGATCAAAATATTGCTATAATCTTTGGCCGGAAAAAGACACATTAGACCCAATAATGGATACATAAACCGTTTTATTATGCAGAACCCCACCCAAACCCTGTTACATGACGGGTAAGAAAGTACAGAGAACCGGAGATGTAGATGTGGGATAACCTTCACACACAGAACTTCAAAACAGAGCGTAACCACCGGAGCTTTATTGCAGAGTGAGATGGAGTCCCGACGAGGAGCACTCGTACAGGAGCCCTCAGTGGAACGACAAAAAAAACACACACTTCCTTAAGACATAAAGTCAGATTACAGCTACAAACACGGACTATGGAGAATACATTTAGTGTGCCATCATCTGGGAAAGAACGCCAGATTCCTCCAACCCTTCCGAACTTCTGCATATGGAAAACGTTAAAATGTAGTGTAACATCAGCAGACGCAGTGACACAAGGTAAACCAGACATGACTCCTTTCACCACTTCTTTGATAAGCCTGTTCCCGGAGAAGCGGCTTAAACATTAAAATCAACTCATTTTGCATATATATATTTATATATATATATATATATGTAAATATTTTACATCTACTTTCAACACAATATGCTGGTATTTCATTTCATTTCCCTTTCATGAGCACCGATATCTCACAAACAACAGACCTCAACATGTGAAAGCAGAAAGTAAAAACATAAAAAGTGGATAAAATATGAGTAAACACAACACACGCCGTAATGAGTATAATAGTGATGAGAAAACACGACAGACTATTGAGTATCCATATATCAACTTTTCATCTAAAAAGTCTTCTCTATTAAAAATAGGGTGCAAATACAGCAGATAAAATCAAGCATCAAAGGTATCTAAGCAAATCTTTTTGAGCCAAGCATGGAAAATTTTGTTACACATTGCACAAACTGAACACCTATTTCTACTTAAACCTGAATATAGTTTAATTGCAGCATAACTCAAGTTAATTATAAATAGAAAATCATGAAAAATGCATACAGTATTGATTAAAAGGTAGGCAGCAATTTTTATTAGGCAGTATATTACCACAGGGAAAGGGGGAAAAAAAACCTAACATCATGATGCTGACGTTAGGATCTATAAAGATGATTTTCTTTTGACTTGATTATTTTAGGCACAAATTTAGAACTGCATGTGTCTGAATTAAAATTTCTGTACAATATAAACTGTGATAAAGACCGACGCTAAACATCCAAATAAATGGCTAGTAAATTTCAATAACTATCAAACGTAAAACCAAGGTTCATTAAGAAATAAAAACCGCAGCTGATCTATAGTGAGGAGCTTATGAGCATTAATTTTGGAATAATGACGATATGAAGTCAGTGAAGTAGAAAGTTGCATGTGGCGTCTATCCTAATAGACGTTAAACACAATCTGTTCAATAAGCCTTCTAATTCGAAAGCTTGTCCATCTTAGGGAGCGTCTGCGCCGCTAAATCACCTTAACTGCATCTGCATGACAACAATCAACTGCTAATGCATACAACAAAGTGCATATCAAATCTTAGTTCTGAGCAAATGGAGGAGAAATATGATGTCATAGACCGACATTACCGCCGTATAATTTAGCATGATGCTGTATCATGACTTTATGTCGCCATGAAAAAGTGTTCAGAGCTGCTGTGGAGAATTTAAAGCTGCGGGAGAGTTTTGCCATGATTTCCAGTGGAGCCGGGCCCGCACAAAACATCATAATTACAGTGCCTGTCATGACTCCTAATCACAAATGCCATAAAAACGACATAACATCCATCGTAAAGCTCTCGACATCGCAATGATTCAACAGAAATCATTCCGCTACAGCCCGCAAACTCTCAAATGCCGGAGTCGGTCCCTAAAAGTCTGCCAGCTTAAACTGTGCACCCGCCTAATGTGGGTCATTTAACGTGGCGTTGACCCGCCACCACTGGACCAACATTAGGGGCATCGACAGAACAGTGGGAAATAAACAGAGGTCTGCAGGAGATACGATGTAGAAGCTTATTAACAGTTTGTGTAGTGAGTGAGCTGTGTGTGTGTGTGTGTGTGAGTGTGTGTGCTTGTTAGTGGAAATAATGCGGGGAACACACCAAATCCATGGGTGTGCTCTTTCTCCTCTCTTTGATCGCTTGTCGCGGTCAGACGTCCGCAGCTCACCACAGCGAGGTGTCGGCCAGATCACTGGGAGGAGGAGGGGGGGGGGGGGGGGGGGGGAGACACAAGGCAGTGAGTGTGTGTGCGCAAGTTAAAAAGCGAAAGAAACACACACTGTGGCTGAAGGAGGAGGTTAGACTGAAGGAGTGGCTGAGCGGGGGAGCGAGAGCCTTAATGATGCTGAAAATTGGCCTGTGACTGCGGTACACCCCTCAGGTAAATCATTGCTACAGCTTGCTGTCAACTTGTCTGTCCCCTTGTCCTCCCATCGCGCCCCTCCCACGCCCCGACTCCGTCTCCAACGCTTCCCCCCCCCCCCGCGTCACCCTCTCTCAACTTCTTTTACGAGCGCACATTCAAAACTTCCATCTTCCAGCCATTGTCGCCCTGTCGCCATAAATAATAGGGTGCATATGTCTGTGTGCATTAGCGAGCTTTCAATTCGCTGTGCACGTGTGAAAGTGTTGAGGCTGCCAGAGAAAAGTCCCTGATCACATTTAATCAGGTGCTTTTTCTTCCGTTCTTTTCAGAAATATTAATGCAAGCTGTTGCGCTGTTTAAATTGGAGATGCTTTATGAGTTTTGCTTTTGTGTGTTTCGGAGAGAAATATGATACTTCGTCTCCCACTGAATCCAAATGGCGGCTCTGTGCTCTAATTACTCTGCGGCGTAAGATTGTACACACAAATCAAGTCACGGGCTCATTAAATATGACACGATGTGAGAGTTTAAAACCAGCCGGCGTGACAGAATGATGTCTACAGGCTTGTTTGGCCTCAAAGAAATGTTCATTTCCACTTGCAGTCAGTAATGCAAATCTCCATTTTCCAACATTAAATCTTCACCTGTGGACAATTTGCTTGCCGCGGTCTCATCCAGGCTTGTTTAAAAGAAGCCTTCGCCCTTTATTGAGGGGAATATCCTTCAATATATTTTGAGTGCTGGCAAGTAGTTATTTCTACCTTTTAGTGGCTGTAACCCAAGCAGTTTATGAAACTGTTATATCATCTGCGACATTAAATACTTTCTTCTGTTCAAGCTACAACATTATAAGCACGTAAAAAGTAGCAATTGAAGAAGAACTCGTTTCTTTTACTTAAGTAAAAACACTAGTGCAACAACGCAAAAGTACTCTGGTATGTGTTTATTAGTACTATTTCAATTCATATGTGACATTATAAAGAATGCAAAAAGGTCTTTAAGACAATTAATGCAGCAGGATGCAAGTGTTGTTTATATCTGTTTTTTTTATTAAATACAGTATCTCCACATCATGTGATTGATTCTGTAACTTTACTATTGCTGCTAAATGTTGAACATGGACAGATTTCCATCGAAAAAGAGGTTTTTTTAATCTCAATGGGATTTTCCTGGTTAAATACTGGATGGTTCAATGCATAAATGTAACTTTGCTGCAGCCGGTTTCAGTGCGATTGGCTGTGCAGTGGAGTGTAGTTGGACACAATTTCTTTTAGCAGATACAATGTCCCCACTTCCAGTCTACACTTTGAAGTTTTTCTATGTGAACTTTGCAGGTTCTTCAAGTTCAAGTTTCCTCCCACAAACATGCATCTGAGGTTATTAAATGGCTCTAATATGCTTTATGTGTGAATGTGAGAGATTATCCTCCTCTGATTTTGCCCCTGTGATTAACAGGTGACCCTGCCTTCAGCCATAGTCTGCTTGGATCAGGTCCAAACCTGCATTTATCCACTGGAAGCTTCCTAAAGCCTTCCTTCTTTTTTATATCTCTCAGCTCAGACATCTATAACACGATAAGTAGCTTCAGCAATACGCTGCTTTTCTGTCACGGGCCAGTAGGGCTGACAATCAGCAGTCGCAGCTCCAACAGAGTGGAGGAAAAAGTGTCATATAATCCCTGAATGGTTGCAAAGATGGTTGATGTGCTGAAATAAATTCTAAGTGTCTGAAAATTGTCTTTTACTTTCAACATTTTTTGGGGTGATTCACAGCAAGTATATTGTAGATACAAGTAAAATATACCAAATAATGGGAATATATTTTTAATGTAAGCCATTGAATGAAGATGGTAGTTATGCTATTAGCACTTTTTTCCCTCTTTATAGTCAGTGTGTCGCTATAATTCATAAATAGATGTATAGATACATGCACGTTTATGTGTGTGTGGGCTGTGGGTTGTACCTGAGGACGGTGTCTGTGTGTTCAGGTAACAAAAGGACTGTATCGTCTCCAGAGCTGTTCCTTCCACACTGAAGTGGATCAGATTCCTCCTCCTTAACAACAGAGAGCAACACACACACACACACACACACACACACACACACACACTTAACACATATCTGTCCAGCAGCTATTACAGTCCAATAACTTGCAGACTAGCGGCCTAATTGCTTCTCGGAGATAATGTCTGTATCAAACGATCCACTTGCCGTGTTTTAAGTGGTGTGCGAGGCTATCAGCGTGAAGACATAGCTCATTTTCAGTATCGCGTATAATTATGCCACTGTGAAGCTGCGCGGCGCAGATAGCGCGTCTCACCGAGTCCGAGCTGTGCGCCAGGGTGTCGGCGCCGGCCTGGTGTGGCGAGGAGAGCGGGGCCGGCTGGTTGATGACCACGGCCCTCCGGTCCACCTCCCTGGGGGACGCGGGCGGGGTGGAGAGCAGCAGGGAGTCGGGCGGGCCCTGCTCGCACAGGCTGTAGTGTCCCAGGGGCCTGGGCGGGTGGAGGATCTGCAGAGCCTCTGGGTTCTCGTCCTCGGAGTCGGACAGCTCGCCGTCAGGGCAGCCTGGCAGACAGAAACATGGGCGAGAACACAGAGGTCACTTCTCTTCGGCCTCGTCACCCACAAACGGGCCGCTCCGAAGACACACTTTGTGTCGCTCCTGAATGGGAGTTAACACTTTTATTGTTCGCATCTGCGGGGCATGACGGCGAGATTGATGGGCGGCTCAATTCACCTGTGGATGCGATCGGGGCAGCGCTCCACTTGGCACTGGCCACTGTTCCCATCTTCTGCTCCAGCTGACAGATGTAGTCCATCAACTCCTGTAGAGGGAAAAACAGGCTCTATATCACGGAGCAGAGTGAAGCTCTGATCACGGCTGCAGCAGCCATCAGCCTTATGGCCGCCATAAAATCTGACTTCTCTCAGCCAAAGCCGCAGCAACCGATCACGCTGTAAATATCGAAAATTATCATTTGTTATCATACAAATATTATGAACACAGAAGGAGAAACACCGTGGATGCAATGGTAAATCTTCGCTTGATTTATCACGGCTGCCGTGCTCACAAGCGGCTGATGCTAAAAGCAGGCTGGACACTGATTTTAAAAACACCGACCCTCTCCTCTGTTTGCGGCGGGAAAATGTGACGGTGGTTGGCCAACAAAAACTCTGCAGGCACTTTAACAGCAACAGCACTGACTGCCCTGAAATCCACCGATTTATATTGCACTATAAACAATTTATACTGCACAATAACAAGAAGACAACAACAGAGAGAAGATTCCCAACACCTGGGGCATTCACAAGGCTGCAATGCTTGTTATTTCAGTAAGCTTCGGGATATAAATGTATTATTAATGACAAGATCACTAAAGAATTTCAGGGATGCAGCTGACAGTAGTAAGCATTGCATCCACACTAAATTAAAAGCTGAGATCTTAGCTGGTGATCATGAGAAGAGCACAAAGTTGAGCAAATGCACAAACTCACATAAAACGTTCCCACTTTTTGGACAAACTTCTATCAGGACGGATCCGGAAAGCAATAAAATTGCTGTCCCTGACCTGTTTCTCTGCGAGGAGCTGCTCCTTCTCTTTCTGGGCGACTCTCAGACTGGCTTTCAGCTCCTGGAGCTCCCTGCGGGTTTCACTCAGCTGAACCTGCAGGCCGGGGATCATAAAACAAATAGAATATATCAGGGCCGTTTCATGAACAGTGTATCTTCTGTGTAACAGCTTGTGAGTGAGCGGGGTCATTGTCATAGAGACTTCCGATAACCTCCTCCTCTTGTTCCTCTTGAGTTTCAGAAGAAATGTATTACAAATACTGATACTAGTGTGATAAAGTAGCAATTCCAGGCGCTTTGACTGACTCTTTTTTTCCAAGTAAGTACAATTAATTTCATCTTCCTGATTTTATTTCACAGCAATAATAAATTAAAACCGTCTTTCTCACCCGGTTGCAATCTTTCTCTCGTCCAATTTCAACCTCTAGTTTCACTCTCTCCATCCTCTCCTCCTGCAGCTGTTCCTCCATCCTCTGCATCTCTGCGCTGAGCTTCTCCAAACGCTCCTGGTCTTTCTGTTTGGGTGAGACACATTACTACTCACAACACGATCACCCGGGGCTGCGGGGTCACAGGATCACGCTGGAGTCTTGACTGACTCCAGAGCTGCACTGCGCCATAAAATAAACAATGTATACCACCTGAAAGAGGAGGATTTCACCTCCAAGTCATCATATTTTGTCTTGACATTTAGAAACATAATGAGGACTTTTGACCAGGAACTTAGGGCATAATACACTGAAAACTTCACTGCAGTATAAATCTAAGTTTCCTAACTAAGTACCTCAGATGTGTTCTGCAGATCCAGCCTCTCCTGAGCCCAGTGCGCTCTCCCTTCTCTCAGGGCCAGACTGAAATCTGCGAGCTGGAGCGATAGCTGTGCCGCCTGCAGCCGGGCCTGATGCAGCTCGGCCTGGCCGTGATCCCTCTGGGCTACCATGCCACTCAGATCGCTCTTCAGACCCTCGGCAGCGCGCTCGCTCATGTGCAGACGCTCCCGCAGGCTCCGCATCTCCTTCAGTGACGCCTCACTCTCCGCCTGGCCGTAAATAAAAGAAGGAGGCAGATGCTGGTTACATATTTCATACGTTTGGTTGATTTGCTACATGACCTCGGTCCCAATCGCCATGCTGGGGTTTCCAGATGAAACAACAACAGAGAGAAGAGAGTCTGACCTCTTTCCTGTGGGCGGTGGTGAGTTTCTGGGTGAGGGTGGTGATGGTGTTCTGGAGCTGCAGGACGCTGGTGTCTCGCTGGGCCAGAGAGTTCCTCAGGCCCTGAAACTCCTTCGACAAACTCCTGAGTTCACTCTCTGTCTGCTCCAGCTTGGTCTGGGAAACATGAATAAACCAGGTAGGGAGCGTTACACGGAGCTGCGGACACACATGCTTCTGTCTGCGTTCCACATGTTCTCATTTGTCATCACCTGCAGGCTCTTTCTCTCACTCTCCTCTTCTTTCCTCAGAGCTCCCGCCTTCTTGGCTCGCTCCTTCATCCTGCACACACAGATTCAGTTATGAACTATCAAAACTATTTATGAGCGCGACATAAAAGTAAAATATGGAAGAGGGGAGAAAAAAAAAAAACATTCAAACCTCTCCAGCTCCGTCTCTCTTTCCACCGCTCTCTGTGTCAGGGTTTTGATGTCCTCCTCGAGCTCTCTGATTCGCACATCACTCGCCTCCCTTGCATCCATTAAGGCAGTTTTCTCCTGGGCTAGTGATTCTCCCCTCGCCTGCTCTTCCTAACAGACCAGATGTAATTTTAATTTTTATGGGGATCTTCAATGATAAGCAATTCTGGCATAATAGCTCAGATCATTTGCTGAATTTCTGGAGCGTATTGTTAACGCAGAGCCTTATAATCAGAGAATAAATCCACAATTAGAGACAAACGTATGGAAATTGTATTGAGCGAATTGATATTGCCCATCATTTGCCTGAGCACAATAATACACCACCTTCTGTGTCCTCTCCATCTCCGCAAGCTTCTCCAGACGGTGTTTCTGCTCTTCATGCAGCCTGGCGATATCATTTTCCAGCTCTCTACGTTGTCTGTTCCAGACCTCCTTGGCCCTGCTGTACTCCTCCTTATCTTTCTTCCATTGTTTATTTGCCGTTTCCTGCACCTGCAGCAGCTCAGCACGCTCTTGCAGACACTCCCACAGTCGCCTCTGACGAAAAACGACAGGAAGCATGCAGCACATGAAGAATCATGACGGCCTTCCCTTCTTTAAATAGCACTTGATTAAACAGAAAAGTGGAAACGTGCTTTCCTGCGCTCACCTGCAGCAGTTCGGCTCTGGGTACGACCAGGAGCATGTCTGTGCCTTCCTCCTCTCCATGAGTCTCTTCTTCAAGGGTGACGAGATCCTCGAGCGGCTTTGGTGCACAAAAGCTGAATTTGGAGCTGCGGGAGCAAACTTCCCCTTTTGCATCAATGTATACAAACTCGTAGTCTTGGGAGCTGGGCTTGGGCAGGTACGACGCTGCAACGGGAGGAAAAAAAAAACAGAGTCGTGATGAACTATTTGTACACAAAAATAATTTCAAAGTCCCCCTGTTGCCATTTGAGGCTTACTTCACAGAGTGCTTATGTGAAACTTTAGTGCACTTTAGGTGAACTAATTTAAGTGCGCCTCAATTCCAAAGCACTGATCACCTTCTATGGCAGGTGATTAAAAAAAAGAGAAAGCACTCTTTGTATTGCCTTTGTGTGCTGTCTGTTGGCACTTACTCCTATCGGACTAAAACCCAGCCTCATGGCACTTAATCAGGTTGTTATCTTCTGTCTAGATCTAAATTGTAAATTGTAAATTCTAAGGTCGCCATAAATCTTAATGTCCGGGTATTCATAAACTATGGGCCAATAACACGTTTATTTTGTATTATATTGCTGCTTTAGTGTGATAAATAAAGTGGCATTTAGAAAACAGTATGAAATCAAAAATCCATTTTATGGCCAATATTTTTTTCATGGCAGATATTTTGACTTGTCACAGTGCAACCGTAGTGCGATATATTAATGATGGCTTTGGGGACGTCCTGCTTTTGTGCATGCCGTTACACTGTCATGGCTTATTGAGACACCTAAATGGAACTGAGCCGTCATTAATTCCACTTTTGTTTTCCAGAGTCACAATGTCTGCTGCAGAAAAAAAGTCTATTGATATAGCAATAACATTGATTTATGGAAGCCTGTGCAATACAACTTCTGGCCACTAGTGGCAGCACCGTAATCATTTAGAAGAGTGAAACAAAAGTACATAAATTTTTTCACTCTTAGAGCTGACTTAGGTCCAATTACTTACTACAGGTCCACATTTCATACTATTATCAAAAACTAACCAAGGTCACACTTCTGGACACATTTATGATGCATCAGTATCAATGACCTATTTCTCATTGTTTATCAGTGTCCTCTCTGTGGATCCGCCTTTGTATTGTTTTTCATTTAAACCTGTAATTTCAAGTTAAGCACCGCAAACTTGTAGCGAAAATAAACGTGTCACCATTCTTATCATATTCAGAGGCTGCAGTAATGCACATTACTTGCTAAAACTAAAGAGAAATAGATTTTCTCATGACCAGTTTTGGTAGGTATAGTGCAATCTAGAGCACCGATGGTTGGCAAATTTACAAAGCACTGCCTTAGAAAAAAACCTTCCAAGGATCTATTTAAATAAGGAGTATTAATCAAGCTTGTCTGAAAATGAGACTTATACTTGCATTATCAACCTTTGTAAAGAAAGGTAAACGTAAGAATGTGCAAATTCCGATGAAACCATAATGTTTCTGACATGGTGGGGGTGATGTTTCTCTGACAAGGATGACCTATTTCTTGTCATCTTTGACAACAATTCCTAATGAAAAATTAATTCTGAATTCAAAACAAAAAACATAAATAAATAAGTTGAGTGTTATTAAGTGTATGTAATTAAGATACACTAATTTAGTATTTATGTGTGTATTAAAAGAAGTGTGTTGCAGCTCTGTGTAAAAAAAAAAGAAAAAGAAAATGGCTGTGGTTCTTTGAACAACATCAGCCAACAAATGTATTTGGTGTGAGATGTTTACTCTTCGTGTGGAACAGTTGGCAGCTCTGCTTTATTTGGGTTTCAGAAAAAAATCATTTGATGTGTTTTGTCTGGTCTGCTGGTGAAGTAGCTTTAATCATTTTGAGAGGGAGATTGATTGTATCTTAAAATGCGAAAGTGGGAATACATCCTACAGATGGAGAATAGATAGCCTCCCTCCCTCCTCATACAAGGGTAGAAAATGCATCTATTTGTGGTTTATTGATTTAGAAATATGATGACAGACTTGCACATAATATTATTTTTATATCTCAATTTTGTCATGGATTTTGCTGTTACCAGAGCATTGGATATTTTTGCAAATTTATGCTTCATATATTCATTTTATATCTGTGTTTATTTTATAATCTTTAACTGAGTTGAGGAGCTATTAAAGCGTCACTATTCTGTGAGAGGTTAATTTCCTTTTTGAAAGTATTGATTGGAATTGCTTTGACAAAAACGAAACTTAAGACGATGCGTAAAAAGAAAAAAAAATTACTTTTGGGATGATTTTTTTTTTCCAGCGTGGGTCACGCGGTTGTGATTAATTGCTATCTGGCAATAGCGTTCGTGGTGACGTCATTACGCTGCTTCCGGGATCGATCACGTGTCAGTAAAACAACCACGTGTTTTGTTTTGGGTTTTTTTTTTTAAACAACCGAATTCCGGAGCGCCCTCAGGGTACAAACCACAACGACAGGTAATAACGACACTCACCCGACACGTTTTTTACTACAATAGTTTCTCAAAATTATCACAGTTCATCATAAATAAGTTGTTTATTATCCTTTACATGTTTTTTTTTTCCTTCCATAAAGCTTGAAAACAAGCGTATTGGGTGCATATTTCCGTTGGTTTTAACTCTGTTGTAAGTTATCCTGTTTCCCTCTGCTCTGACCACAAAGCAGCCAGCCGGTCTGTGGCTTTATCCAGCCCATAAAGCCAGCTAACCTAATATTATCCTTATCTCACACAGGCCATAGCTTCGTGTTCAGAGTGATTTACTTGGAATTCCTGTTTCACAACATATGTACAGTAAAGGGGCCGAAGATGGAAAACAGAAAGGAAGAATGACATACTGCAAAGTTTATGAGCTGCAATTCAACTTACAGCCCCGGCTAAGGTCACAGTGCAGGCAAGCGCCTTTTTAAATCACTGCATCACTGGCGATAAGGAACCATCAGTAGTTTCTTTAGACTTTCCTTCCTTTGCTCCTCTGCCCATGAAGAATGACACTGACAGTGTGCTTAAGTTAAGGATAAATCACTCTCCCAGGGGTCAATGCCACACCTGCCGCACACGTGCCCCTCACACTGAATCAGGCTTATCAGCACCTCCTGACACACAGGACAAAGTGAACACTGTATTCTCCAGTGGCCAGTCGCAGTCAGCAGAGCAGCCTTTGAGCCATTGTCTTTGTCATTCGCATTACTCAACGTCCTGCTTACTACAGGAATTATTTCAAACCTTGACAGAGACTATCTTTGTTAGAGACCTGGCTAAGCAGGACATTTATCTTCTGCACAGGATATTTTCCATCTGTAGAAATATTTCTTTTTTTTTTTTTTTTTCGTAATGAGCATTGACTTTGTGTAAAATGCATGATTATGTGGGTACCATAGAAATGAACACAGCAGTTGACTTCTGTGCCGTCTTGATAGTCATCTGGGGCCAAAGCCCAAACAAAAGTGTGGTACTCCTTCACCGACGTCCATCCCACCTGAGGAAGAAAACACAGTGTTATTATGAAGTTAACCCAGCCAGTTCTTCATTAGCTTCATTGGTGACAGACGTCAGGGTGTCAGTACCTTGAAGAGTCCGATCCAGTCATTGCTGGTCCAGATGTGCTGTGAACTCAGTGTGTAGTGGCAGTCGACTCTGCTCTGAGGGAAATAACTGCAGCCGACGTTCCTGAACTCCACTCGCCAAGCCTTATCCATGGCAACACAAAACAAAGGCTGGCAATCCTGCACCTGCAGCAAGAACAAAACAAACCTGAATTGATAATTGTTTTTAGATTATACGGTTTATACCGAAGGTCGAAACTGGTTCGATCGGCTCATCGTGACACAGAATGAGCAAACAAGAGCCGGTTGGCAGGCTCCAGGAGTATAAATATTCACAGACCGCTGGCCTGTTCTCACCAGCTGTAAGAGGATATCCTTACTGAGTGCACACTGGAGGAAAGGACACCACAACTAAACCCCAGTGACAGCACGGCCTTTGAGCAACATGACATGTTGCAAGTTTGTCACCGGGGCTATTTCGGTCACGGTGAAAATCATTTGCTTTTGTGCGTCGTCACGTGTAAGCATGCAGCACAAGGTGTCCGGGGCCTCCGTGGCATGCGTGTGCCAGATCAAATTCCACCGGAACGCACTTGCAGTGAATTTCAGGAAAGTCAGGAAAGAATTGTGCGTCTGAAGAAGTTGGAATATCATTAAAAATGTATTCTTTCTACACTCAAAAACTTGAACTGTTTAAAGAAATTGCTATTGTTATGTCTTGTAGTAGATTACATGAAACATTCAAACTTTAATTCAAATGACAAAATGAACTATAATATGCTTTAATGTTCTTGTATTGACAATGGGAGTAACAGGTGTATCTAGTTGCAGCACAACATGCAAATTATCTCCCTGAGCAACCAAATAAAGAAACAAACTCATGTTACTGCAGCATAAGACCCTCAACATCCGGCCAGCGAGGTGAAAATGACTTCAATTTCCACAAGTATTAAGATGCATTTATTGATTTAATGAGACAAAGACCGTGCAAAGAGTGTTGTGGTTTTCTTTCAAGGTGTCCATAGGACAACAAGTACAAAGCTTTGTAGTGCATACGTGTTATTACAGTGGATCAGCTGTGACTTTCCCAAACTTGTAATCCTCCACTGTCATGAAGTTTTCTGTTTTAGTGGCTCATCACTGACTCAGGTCTGACTTGTCGCATCATAAGAATGCTTTAAAATCTGACTTAAACCGTGCGTATTGTTGGCTGATAGTGGAAAAGTCAGCAGCAGCTTTTCCTTCAGGGGATTCATATTACACAGCACGAGGCTTGAGGCCCAACAGTAGCACATGTCGGAGAAAAGTGAGCAGAACGCAAACGGGTCGGGGTGAGTTGGACGGGGGTGAAAAGTGCGATCGGGCCGTCCGGTTTGATCGTTCTTGTCTAATTAGTCACCGAGGTGCGAGAGACGGACCGGACGGCACAAAGCAGGCTTTGTTAACGACAAAAAGCATCTGCGCACATTATCCCGACTCGACTCTGAGGTGTCTCTTACCTTCTCAACCTGACTTTGTGCGTAAAGCCGCTGCTTTGTGCGCGGAGTTTTTTGGGGCTTCGCCGTGCGTCTGGACGCACACGGGCACGCTGTCCCCCTCCGGACTCAGTCTCTTTAATAACCAGAAACAATAACAAAAAACCCCAAAGCAAAACACAACCACGACAGTCTGACTCCCAGCCGGGGGATTGTGGGAGACGGAGTCCCGCGCGCGTCCGCGGCCAGGCGGGGATGTGGAGCTGAAACTACATTTCCCCGGAAGCAAAGCGCGCAGCGCTCCACGTAACGTGATGCTTCCTTTGGTTTGGACGCATGTCAACGCGCACAGAGACGCTGTTTGACCGCTTCTCCAATATCTATCTCTAGTTTGAGATAAGAAAAGATACAAACAGCCGAGGCAGCAGTGGACATGTGTGGACACGTGCAGTTTTTTCTTTAGCGCGACTCATTTCCAGAAGAATGACCCTTTATTATGTTTCGATTAACTTCTTTGACAATTAAAGATTGGATTTTCACTAACAAAAAAAAAAAAAGTTATTTATATAAAATCAAGAATCAGGCAGCCTGAGGATTTGCTAAAGAAAGTAATCATATATTCTGGTAGCGTGTTGTAGATTTGGGTTTGGAAGATAACCCACTAATCCTTGTTTTTGGCAGTTTGCAGATGAGGAGCCTGTCATGTCACAGTGACTTGTGGAGAGATGTGCTCGTTACTAAGCCGGGTAATGTCACGGTGCTGGACAGCAGGTGGCAGTATACCATCTCGGAAACCCATTGCGGTGCGTTCAGGTTCTCAGCGCTCATCACCGCCTCTAAAACACACAGTCTGAGCTCCTCAGCTCCCCTGAGACCATCTCACAGCCTGGTGAACTAATCTTAGCACAGCAATCCAGTCTATTTTTTAATGTTGGGAAGACGTGATTTGAAGGGAATATTTTTTAAAAGAAAAAAAAAAACTACGTGAGGTCTGAAACTGGTAAAATACTGATTAAAAACAGATCTTCTCATTTTTGCTTTAGAAATGTATAAATTTTCAATATTATTATGTAAAGAAATTTATGCCTGTTGGATCAAATGTTAGTTACAATCAGAAAAGAAATTATGTGATTTCCTGAATTATATTTCATTAAAGATCTTTTGAGTATTACTGAGAGAGTAATCTATAAATAAATTCAAATCATAAGATGATGATCCACTAACTCAAAGACAGTCTTTATTCCTGTCTGCAAAAACCGCAACCACCGAAAACAAAGTAGAAATTTCACCTGATGTTTCTGAGTGAGGATTGTAATGGTTCTGAGTCAGTTTAAAGGAATGCTCATCCCCTGCTATTATTGTTATTGATGCTATCATTTACTCTGTTTATCTGTGCCGGCTCATGAGCCGGTCCAGCCACACAGACCTTTACTCCTCCTCAATTAGTTAGTCCAGTTTGGCTAATTTAGTTTGTTGACGACACTATAAGGATGCTTCATGTAATTTTATGCCGACGGACAGTCGATGTTGAGACCCTATAAATTGTGTTTAAGTGGATTAATAGTGTGCTGAGCCTGTGTGAGCAAAGTGGTGATGGAAGTAGTGGCTCTCTCGCAGTGGGGATAATTAAATAGATTGTACTGCAATGAGCAGCTTATTCAGTAGCCATTGTTTACATGTGTGTTTTCTGCTCGGACGCCAGAGGAAGCAAATTGACTTTTTTATTTGATAATTTAAATTAGCTGCACCTACTACCTCCGCGTTGTGTAGTACTAACTAGTTAAGGAGCATTTCTGTTTCTGAGTTAACGTCAGACTTGGCTCCTGTTTCTGCTGATAGCTTGAGGTTTTACGCTGCCGTTGCTGAGGAAAATGGCACAGCAGATCTCGGACAGCCTTGACTTTGAAGCGTCAGTGTTGTGTGAAGTCAGGAGATGGCTGTGCTGCAGGAATGCGAGGCTTCACCATAATAGAGACTATACTGAAAGTGGATTGTCCATGAAACTGCTTGATCTTGACCCGACTGCCTGCTGTTACGGCTTCTCTGTCATAATGTTCCACCTCCACCCTTAAAACTTGCACACGCATGCATATACGCAGCACACCGTCTGAATTTATAGCTTTTTTTTTTTTCTTTGTTTCTTTGGGAAGAGCTGGACTAATATTAACACTCTGCAGCTTTAGGGAAGGGGAAAGACTCGCTATCTCCTGCTCTGGCACAAAAGCTTCAGCATGCTGTTTATTTATCTGTTGTAGAAGTGCTGCACACAAATTTAATCCCTGTCATCTGCTGATTTCTAGCAGCTTGGCATGGAATTCCTCTCAATATAAGAAAATGGTATAGCCCCTGAGTGCTACTGCAGTTTTATTACCTGAGGTGGTTTGTCTGAATATAGCTTACCACATGTCTCATTCAAAGGGAATGGCAGGTATGTGTCAGTAGTCATAAATTGTAACTTGCCTTTAGCAGTAATCAGTTGCCAAGGAAACCTCAAATGGTATTATGACCTTCTGTTGTGTATAGACAAGTAAACTGTTAGAGTTGTCAACATCCAAGAGACAAACATTAAAGATTTATGTCGGCAAACAATTTATTTTCTCATCACACTAAATTAGTGCCTAATGTGTCTTGTGTGGAAATGAAACTCTTAGAAGACACGCCACCGACATCTCCTCCTATCAGTGTATCGGTTAGAGCAATACGGGCACTTTTCAGTTAAATAATGTCCATTACTGTGGCGTGAGTGATGCCGTCGGTGGGCCTGTGTGGCCGCACAGAGGAGGAAGGCCATTTAGAAGGCTGGAAAACAAAGAAAGAGGGAGCAGAAGCAGAGTGCCTGGAAGGAGGGCAGAGCGTTGGGAGGGTGGAGATAGAGAAATGGGGGACGGTGGTATTTAGTATGCACGGCCAAGCTGCCCCATCTGCTTAGCGCAGCAGTCCCTGTCGTATAACTGTCTACAGGCCGTGGGCCACATAAAGAATGTCTCAGATTTGATGTAATTCCGCAAAATTAATGACAGCTTTACTCGGTATGGGCCGTGAGGGAATGATTAGTGTTTGATCGTCCATCTGATCAGTTCCCTTGGCTGGCTGCAGAGAGATGCTCCACTATATGCTGCCTATGGCAAGCACACATGCACGCACAGATACACCTATCCCAGAATGATTCCCGGGCCCCTGCGCTCCAGTTTATGTTTGCATTCTGGTTCCTGTTTCCCTCTGCAACGACAACCAATATCTTGTTAAATTCTCTGTGCTGTGACGCTTCACATCGAAATGAACACCTACTGATGGGCCGGATGCCGGTCCCACCGGTGATGTGACGGTGTGCAGGGCACTTTTATTCCAGGCTGCGCGGTATTTCAAATGAAAGTGGGCCAACCAGCATCCAATTTACAGAACTCAGAGGTCACACTATGACCTTTTACAAGATATGCTTTACTGCAGCTGTGATTGGAATTGGGTATTAGTTTTTAAAAGAGGTGGGGAATGGATTGGGAATTTGAGAGAAAAATTGATCCATTGGATGGATTGCCAGAGTTGGACAAGTGGAATACCTCTCCTCCTTTTAATTCAGCCCCACCTCAGTGGGCCCAACCCCCATCTCGTTCCTCCTCCTGGGCTGCTGCGTTTACAAGCGAAGGGGGCATTCTGTTTTACAAGTGAGCCTGGTGCGTCTCGGTGTGCTAGCAACATTAAAATTGAACTCGTCTTATCTGTGCAAACCGTGAGGCTTTACATCAGAGGCTGTCGTTCCGCCGCCATGAGGCTCCTGTGTGCTTTTATGTAATGTGGTGCAGTCAAAAACCCTGCGGACAATTAAAGTGAGCACGCAGATAAACAAGTGATTGAAGACCCGGGTGTTAGCGTGTTGAGCGCGCTGTGGAGTTGAGGAAGGGCGACTTGCGTAGTTTATTATTGTTAACAAGTCCAGGTGTGACACATGACATACGCCTGTCAGTCACATCAAGCGTCGTCATGTGATCCCCCCCGAAAAAAAAAAGAACTGCACTTTTCAAAGTTGCTCCTATTTTGTGCTGAGTTGCATATGGCAAAGCTAATTTCCCATCTGACCATTAGCACTCTGGTCAAGTCCCAAGCACTGGGAGCCTAATTCAGCTAAAGCTTGGGGAGGGTTGGAGGGAGGGTTGTGTCTCTGCCAACACAGATTGTTGGACAGATTGGCAATCCTTCACTGTGTGTGGATGCAGTGTTTTTCCCTGAAATTGTGGACCATTATAACAAATTACTTGCAAAAACACTATTAAAGTAAACAAAAAACCTGTTCCAGTTCAGCTGCAACTCAGTTCATTATCCCCTCTGTTTTCCTCTGTCCCCTGTACTTTTTCCGTTTTTTTTTGTCCTCCTCTCCGTAACACTGTCTTTCCAAATTACTTGAATGTGTTTCCTCCAGCCCGGGTCCCCCCTTCCCAATCGGCATCCTCTGATCTCCTTTCATTTTGCTCTCTTTTCTTGGCCCCCACCTCCCCCCCCAATTGGTTTCTTTTTTCTACTCCTCATTTTATATTTTTGGCTGAGCTGAGGACCTTTCCTGGTGCAGTGACCTTTCTGGTTTTAAATTAAGCCCCACTGCGGCATGTCTCTCTTCATAGACCGCCAGTTACGAGCCTTCAGAGAACCGCAAAAAAATAACGATTCTGATGAAATGGCCCCTTTTAAAAAGCTCTTCCAAATTCCTTTTGCATTTTTCTTCCCCTCGTCCCCCCCCCCCTTGCTGGTTGCATTAATATTCACACTAATGAGGAACATCCTAAACAGCAGACCACGGAAAATGTGAGATGAGACGCATGCACATGCCTGCCCACATGCACATTGTACACACACTGTTGCTCATTGCTAATGGGTTCTAATCAAATGCCATGTATGTTTGAAGTGATTTATGAAAACTGGGCAGCCCGTGCTTGCAATGTGATTGCTTAATCAGAAAGAGGCCATTTTTCATTGAATAACCCAGTTTGTGGCCTTTCAGTGTTTTACATTATGTGATTAATAGGCTTCTATTAAATTGTATTTAGATGATAAAAAGTTCTTACTCCACTGAGGTCATAGTGCTATCTGGTAGTTCTATATTTATATTGATATTTCACATGTTCCTGGAGGTTCACAGTGTGATGTCAACAGGCTGATGCTACGCTTGGAAATAAGGTTACAATTAGCCAACAATGCAGCACAGTTACTGGGGACCTCCCGGGTGCTAAATGAGGGCGTAATGGCCTCATTCCAGATCGTCATCCCGGAGAGATGAGGAAAGTCATTCAGCAAACGCAAATTTAATTGAAACAACATGAGCTGCGTCTGCCATCCGAAGCCAAAATTAAACCATACCTGTTCACTGAACCCCCTATAAAACCCATGACAGAGAGAGCGAAGCATTAACGGGGCATAATTAGAGCTTTTAAGCTTTCCACTGAGGACGTAAGGCTGTTTGGCATCCCACAAGAAAATGTTTCCAGTGATTCTTTCAAAACTGTCACGCACTCCGAATTTAGGTGAGAAACTGTAAATTGCCTGTTTATGAACTTGGATTAAAGTATATATATCCCTAAAACCTTCATTTAATCTCATTAACGTGAACATTTGTTTTGTAAAAAAAAGAAATTTACTGATTAAAATATTAAAAAAAAAATCTTGTAATCACATAGTGGGAGGAGCTGTCAAAAGTTTTCAAGGCTTTTTAATGAGTGATTTATGTAAACTGGGGAGGCCTGATTATTTCAATGCATTTTATTGAAGTTTATCTCCACTGAGCCAGTCTCATCTCAAGCTGAGATGATGTTACTACTTTACTATCAGACTTCAGCAGTAGTTGTGCATAAAGTGTATTTTTCCGGGGTAGTGCAGATAGTTTATTTGGCTCCCTGCTGTACTATACTGCGACTTGTGTCCTGAAGCTATGCAAAAAAATCACAACAATACTTCCTGGACTGTTTGAGGTTGAAAATGGATTTTTGCTTTGAAGCATTTTTTAAAAAAGTTTTTTTTTCTCTCTCTCTCTCTCTTCAGATCCATATTACATTTAAATGAATTTTTCCGGTGATGCAGAGCAATACGCAGAGCAATCTGTGCCTTGGTATGGAAATATGCAGACATCAAATGCGCTGGTTTTCTCTACTCAACAGATTGGTCTTCTCCACTAAAGCAGAGCACATTGGAACTGTGAATATTAATGCGCCGCTCTATATAGGCTGCGTCTAACAAGATGCAGAGATGATTTCTGAGGCCTATCTCCTAAGGTGCTCCTTGTAGCCTTGGTAACCCTAATGAATTATGAGCCAGCCCAGTTAAAACATGTGTGGTATTACCCCATTCCAGGGTGTGTCCTCCTGGGTGTCAATGAATCACTGATCTCATCAAACTGGTTCTCTCCCCTCTTTCTCTTTCTCTCCTTCTCCCTTCATTTCACATCTCTCTTTCTTTTCTCCCCATCCCCCACTCCCTGTAACCGTCCAGTTTTCCCCCCGGGGCGGCTGTCTGGGATCTGCCAGGCTCATCAGCGAGGAGCGGAGCAGGCTAACTGGGAGCCCTTGTTGGTTGTAAATCTGGACCAGGGAGGGTGGGGAACCTGCAGTGGCCACACTCCTGCAGCCCAGTAGGTCCGCCAGCGCCCCCCCAGTACAGCTAAAGCCGTTTACTGGCTTCAGCATGTGCAGACACACACACACACACACACACACACACACACACACACACACACACACACACACACACACACACAGAAGTGCTCAACTAGGCAGTTTGTATTCTGGCGTTTGAGCCTCTAACAGCTGTTGCAGCTCACCTAACATCACTGTAATTAGCTCACCTTGCTTTAACCTGAAGCTGATAATTAGCTCTCATGCTATATTTATTTTGACATTCTTCACACATTTAACCAGCGTGTGTAAACATGCGGACAGGTCACGGTCTTTTTCTGGAAAGGAGGAGAAAAACATGTACACACAACTCCTTATACGCCATGTGGCAAGGGTGTTTTATTGTCAATCATTTATATTATTCTGTGTTAGCATTGCCTCCTGTTAAAAAACAATAACTGAAAAGATTATAGATCCATATCGGAGATAAGTGTTTTGGTGTGAATGAGATATTTGCATATAGAAGACCGTCTATTTCCCTGTTAATCGTTTCCTAGAAAGAGGATGAGAGCGAGGGCTTTGCTGTTGAGGAGATGATGAGAGTTCTGGCTGTAAGAAGTGAGACATATTATTTAATCCATGGTGCTATGCAGAGGTAATTTCAGTCTCATAGTAGCCATAAAGCTCTGGAAGCCGAGCACAGATCTCGACTGCAATGCAGTGAGTTGGGCCCTTTCTCCCCCATACATACATTTAGCTGGGTGTGATACCATTCTATACACATAGACACACACCCTCCCTCTCCTTATCTGAGAAATAAGCATTTTTACAGAGTTTGAGCTGTAAAAGGAGAGGAGCAGATAGCCCATAAATCTAGCCATAAAAACGTTAAGTTGTCAGAGGTGCCATCAGCTATCAATCGTGTGCGGCAAGCTGATGAAGGGGAAATAGGTGATAAAAAACAGCATTTTAGGGAAATTATGTCCAGTCTTCCATTTGCGAAGTGCTGCAGTCGCATCACTGCAGAATCTTAATCACTGGTTGGTGTGGCCAGGGACTCTCCCTCCGTGTGACAGTGAGGAGGAGCACACCCTAGTGGGAGGGTGGGATATGGAGGAGGTAAGGAGCGCCATAGTGAAGGGGGGCAGCGTTGTAGAAAATTATACAACTCCCATAAATCACTTCTACACTACTCTTTTTTTCCTCTCTCCCTCAATTTCTCGCTTCCCCCATCCGCTCACGCACCCTCTGCCTCGCTCTCGGTTCCTTTCTCCACTTCATGGCTGTGCATCTTCCTCTCCTCATTTGCACCCTGCCACCCTGCTGATGGCCCTGGCTTTCTGCCCTTTATCCTGCCTTCAGCTGCTGGCAGTGCTCTTTATTTGAAGCTCTGTTGGTCACCCTCGCTGGCCCACTCTCCATCCATCTCAACTTCATTCACACTGTGGTTTGTTTACATGCTTTCTTTATTGATCGGCTTTTTGTTGCCTAGCAAGGATTTATTCCCCTGTCCCTGGGACTGTATTAGCAAACCTTGAGATTGACCTGTCTCTCTGAGATGGTTCTGATATAGTCTGTTCTGGAAATAAAAGAAAATACCATCTCGGCTGCAGCTTATTTCACACTTTATCTGACAGCACTCAGGATTCCTGCTCGCACCTTTATTAGGAAATTTTCCTTCCCGAATAGAAAAACATCTGGCGATGCATTTATATTCAAAGGCTGGATGTTCATTTAAGCACTTGTGAGACAAAGTAATACTATGCAGCGCCCCGAAGCTGTTTTTATGTCAGCTCAATACAGCATGTGACTCAGTCCTCTGTGTGTGGAGCAGTGTGGGAAGTGATACAGCGACATCATGTGAGAGTATCCCCGCAGATTGAATTGATGAACGCCTTCATTGTCTGATCCGCGGCTCCCCCCTCTAATCTAAGGTCATTTGTTAATTAATTTGAATGGCCTTACAGGCTGTGGCTCTGCTCCGCCGGGCTTGCTTGAGTGATGTCATTCTGTGCTGAGCAGAGTTTAAGCGCTGCGAAATGAATGCGGTGATGCATGTTCATCTGCAGCGGCCCCTCCGGTGTGTCCTGCCCTCTGTCCATTTATCAAGGGAAGGTGTTACCCGGCACAAAGCACTCCACCAGGAGTGAGAGTGCCAACGCTGTATTTCTCACTCAAGATGGTGACAAGGATAGAGCACAGTACTGATTAATGATTTAGAGCCGATGCTTCCCGACCTGACGGATTTAGGACGTTCCAGTTTTCATACTCTGAACTTCTCACACCCGAGTTGCAGGTGATCTACTAAGTGGATCTCTGTGGTTCTGGTTGTTTATGCTCTGGCGTTAAAGATGCTCTCAGAGTTGGTGGAGGCCTGTGTCAGGGGCTGTGCTGCCACCTTTAGTTAGGCTGGGGTACTGTAATGCAGCACCACAGAGCTGGGTTAGGTGGGCTGCTCTGCATTTCAGTCACACAGCATCTGTTTGTGACAGAGGGTAGTTTAACAACACATCCAACCTTACTGCATCACAGCCAGTGTAGCAGTGAACATGCAGACTTTACGTAAAAACCCACTGTCACTAAGATATACAGTCCAACTGCGTTGAAGTTTTTGTTTCCTGCCTGTCAGTGTGTTTAAAGCCTGGAAACAACTAAGCATTAACTTTGTGTGCAGTGTCCTATCTTCACGTGTCCCTTTTGCATGCCGGTGCTTTTCTTGATGTTTGTCAGTCGTTTTGATTCTTACACATCAAATTTTACTGACATTATACCATTAAATATATATTGATGTTGCTGCTTCACGGCTGAAGTCACGGCCATGCTTCTCCCCTGTGTGCAGTTAATGCACACGCCTTTCTGGCTGGCAGTGAAAGAGATCTGTGCCCGTACGTAATGATTGCGGCTGTTCAAAAGCCAGAAACGAACAAACACTTTGAAGTTTCAGTTTGTCGATGCTGCCAAGAGAGAAGAAAAAAATACTTGAACAGGAAAAACTGGAATCTCAAGTGGATCATTAGATTATTTTAACGTCTTACTATGTGTTTCCCTTACAAAGCATTTTCTTCTTTGAAGCTGTCAAACGCTGGCCTTCATTTAGAGTTTGTAACGCTCCAGTTACCATAATGTATCAGTTGCTTATGTCTAAACATTGTGTACTTGTGCATGTGAAGATTTAGAAGAAGTGTGATCTTCAGGCGGAGTATTTCTTCTTTTTGAGTTGAGCTCATTTGATTCTTCTGCGTCTCGCTGGCATGAACCCCTTTTTTCCATAAATGACAGGTTGAAATGATCAGATATGCAGCTTTCTGTGGGCAGCAGTGTATTTAGGGAGTGGTTTTTTTTTTTTCCTCCTGATGAACCGTGGGTGCAGTGACAGATCCTGCTGCCAGGGGGCAGACGAGCACACACATGGAGCCTGCAGAGAGCCACGGGCGGCTCTGCCTCTCCACATCCTCTCCTCTGCGCTCACTGCCAGCAGTACTTTTTCTCTCGTAGCCCGAGATATTAAAGGAAGTTGCAAATCATGCATATCTGTGTCATGTTAGAGGAATAATTGTTAACATTATTGCTACTAAACGTGCTTGAATTGTGGCGAGAGTCATGTGAAGCTCTATTGTAATTATAAGCACTCACTGGTTTATATCTCTTATTAATGTTCTCTTCATTAGCATTAAATCATATCAGTCAAATGCCTTTTGGAGGTCAGAGGAGACAAAATGAGGAAGGTAATTTTATCTGGAGCACAGTGTGTGATGAGAAAAAGTCTAACTATAATATTTTAAGATTTGAGCTTTCCAAAAGTTCAAACAATTATTCCTCCTTCTCCAAACTAAACTTCAGACAATTTAAAGTATGCAGCTGTAATGGTGGAATGATAAAAGCGTTGGAATAATTTTTCTCACTTTACTTCCGCTCATTTTCTGACTTTATGAGCAGCATGAATATTACTACGCTCCCTAAACAACATGTTCTCAGTGTTTCTGGGTTTTATCCTCAAGTAAAAAAGAAATCGGTAAAATTCCAAACAATTCATAGCTTGGATTTGGGTGCAATTTTATTATTTATATTTAACAATTTCTCTTAATGAGTTTATCATTAAAAAAAGGAAGATTACACGTTGGTGTTTGATTTCATTCAGTAGTAATTGCCTTCATCTCTCTTTGTGATGCAAGGTTTTGGGTTTTTTGCGCTCAGCGGGGTTTTTGTAGAACAGTATGCTGATTGCAGAATCGTGGTTCCTTAGCATGCTGCGGAGGGCTTATTTGTTATTGTGCTATAAAGGTGATTACATCCTAGCTTTATGCTTGTTTTCTTTTTAAGCCCAATGTCACTTCTGTTTCCTCGGCCCTCCATAGAAGAAAAGTCATAAACCTTTTTTCTCTCTCCCTCTCTCTCTCTCTCTCTCTTTTTTTTTTTTTTTTTGGAGTAGCCGTGTTAAAAAGAACACCTGTAACTCGACACACAGACCTCTCTACTCAAATGCCAGAGGCTTAGTTTATGACTCATGGGAATGGGGACACACGGCTAAATGGATAGTTTGCGTACGAGCCCGTCCTCCAGTCCGGCATTCTCTCGGTTTCAAGCAAAACATGCATTTGGACAACATCTGAATGGAGGCCATCTTGGTTTTGGCCGTATGTTTGCACAGTCTTGGGATTGTGCAATTGCTGGAGGGGGGGATGGGTGCGCTGCAGCCGCAACCCTGAAGACTCCTGTTAATGTTTTAGTCATTCTGGAGCCGCTGGGCTGGGAGACAGATTCAGTCAAAAAGCATTTGAGCACCCTCAGGTTCTCGGAGTGATTTACTGCGTATTTGGACATCTGCGAAGAGCTCCAGCACTTTGAAACTCTCTCTCTCTCTCCCTCTCCGTCTATCCCTCTTCACAGTAGTAAACTCTGGAGAATGTTCTGTCATACTGAGTCACCTTGAAGGTATCTGAGGTAGAATCACTTCCTGTCACCTTCTCCTCCAATGATCCAATCTCTCTCTTTTCCACCCCTCCGTCTCCGTCTTACCTCATCTCTCTTCAAGCCTTTTCGCCCAGGCCTCAGCCACACCCCTCTCATCTCGGCCGTGAGCCTTCACATGCGCTGCTCTGTGAACCTACCTCTTGCTCACCAGCTGGACACATCAATCCACGTGACAGGTGCTTGTCAGCCCTCTCTTTACTGGGCTGCAGCCGCCCCAAAAAAAGAAACAGAAAGTCGCAGACGGGCTTTGCTCTAGCACGGTGGAAGAGAAAACGTGTCAAGTATAAGAACACGTCTTTATTGGAGATTCATCCTCACTGACAAGACAAGTGTGGGTAACTGATAAGCAGTTATGAGTAAGTTATGTTACCTTGACAAGTTGTATTTACTGCTTTGTTGCCTGTGGCAGCCACCCTGACTGGAGTGAAGAGGAGAGCCGTCAGTGGTCATCAATAACAGGTCTGTGTGGTGTGGGTGGTGCAGGCTGTGTGGCATGTGTTTAAGAAGTGATGGCCAGAGGCCCTCTGTCTCTGCAGCTCAGAAAATATGGTGTCATTAGCATCGGTGTCTCCATAACTGGGACTGTGGGCTGAAGAGGCCCAAACATATCTGGTATGCAGTGTTTAGGAGGCACGCAGACAGGATAATTGCTGGGCAGAATCCGTCCACAGCACCAGACTTTCAAGTGCTCGTTGCCTTTGAGCGTTTTACACCCCAAGTGGCTGAATAGCCCGGGGGAAACAAGGTCTGCATTGATTTATTGCAGACCCTTAAGTCTTTTGTTTCTTAAGACCAAGGACAACTTAATAAGCGACCAAAGTCTTAGCATCGAGTCTGATCATTGATGATTGGTTATTTGTTGGACTTAGAAATCAGAGAGGTAAATCCGAAGTACAGCCAGCACCAGCAACTTTTGACTTTTTTCCCCCTTTCTGGCACTTTGTCTGACATATCTGGCAGCATTTCATAACCACAACGGTCCCTCTGCCAGTTCTTGTGATGAAACTACAAGAACAAAGTGTTTTCATTGAGCTGGAGTAAGGTTTGGACCGAAGTCAGAGTAAATCTGAACCAGTATGTGTAGCTGTATAAAATAAGTGATCCCGGCCAAAGATTATGCAACATAAACTGCTGAAAACGCCAACATAAAACTAAGGCTACTTTGTGTTTAATGCTGTTCCTTTGCTCCTTTTTTTTCTTTGGTGTTTTCAGCACATAAATGAAACGATGCAAGTACTGAGAAGAAGTAAAAGTACAGCAGGATATTCCCTCCCACCTCCCTCTCTCGGGTGTCCCTCTGCATCTCCCCTCGCCTCACTCACTTTTCTTGTTAAAACACACAAAAAAGAGTTCATAATGAGATGCATATGGTCCTCAAGTGGCATTCCCATTTATTTGTGAGTTGGCCGAGACATATTTACAATCAAATGTTATGTCTTGCCATGAAGATTTTTATTGTTTATAGTGAGCACTTGTGTAGATGGCCCAGTGATTGACACCACAAGGGAGAAAAGAGTGAAGTGGGTCTTTTTTCATTCTCAAAGCTATATATATATATATATATATATATATATATATATATATATATATATATATATATATATATATATATATATATGTATATGTTGCACACATAAAACACATCTTTGTTACAATCATGAACAAGTCCAGGAGATCAAGATAAAGTTAAGAATTTTAGAAGAATGAAGCGTTAAATTCTCCCATGGTCTTATTACACACAGATTCTGTGAATCCAGGTTGTCTGTCCTCAACAAATCTCCTCTTGTTCAAAGTAACTGAAAGTGGAGACGCTCCTACCCGGTCGTCAGCTCAAGCGTAAGCTGGAAGAAGTGTCCATTTGAACAAACCCCTGCTTAGCCCTCTAAGGTATGGTTTGAAGTATGCTAAACATCAGCCAGCAGCCATTACTTGCCAGCACTATAAATGCCCAGATGTCAGTAGCTCAGCAAAGCCTGACATGAGGAAAAATGATTAAGACAAGAAGCATCTCCAATACACACAAAACGCCACCGACGACTGAGAGATAAATATTTGCTTGAGGTTTCAAGTCGATTAAATACATCAGAAGTGACGGAACGGCTAATAAATTCCCAAAGAGTGGCCCTAAATTATGTATATGTTCCTGGAGTCCACAATGGCCCAGTCTTCCCACAAAAAGGCAATGACTAATTTCGAATGTACTTATAGTTTTGGTGGAAACTTGAAAGCCTCGTGAAGCTTTGCAATATTTATATACTGACGAGTAGCCCACCGAATCTGCCGCCAGAAATAAATCGTGACATAGGCGCTCTGGCAATTCAATTAAGAGGCCAGCTAATGGCTTCCATGTTGCTCCGCAGTGGTTAGAAGTGGCAGCGAAGACAAGGAGTTGGAAGGCAACGGTGAAAAAGAGTGAAATCAGCATGCATAAGTGGAAACATTTGAAGTCTCATTACGTAGGATCCGTTTTTTAAACTGAACTCCTTCACAGGTGTCAAAAGAAACAGGAGACCTTTCTGAATGGAAAAATTATTAAACGGAGCAGGAAGCACCTTGGTGGAGCCATGTTGTGCGCAGGCATATTTTCTCCGTTCCGTCAGAAGTGGACGTGAAAAACTTTGTTTTAACTCCACCCACATTACCAAATAGGTCCACAAATCCACTCTGTACTCCACCTTGCTGCACTGGAAACCACAGGGTCATGTGACGTGTTTTTGAACTCATGCTTTTGTTTCTCTTTTCTGCACACATTTTTCGAGACAATGGCATCTGCATACTCTGGTGTAAATGATTCACAGGGACACATTAAGCCTCCAGACATGGGCGTGTGCTCCTGCAGACATGGAAAAGCCACTGAAGTCGAAGACGAACTGCGCAGATGAAACAGAATTAAAGACCTTGTCAAAGCCCCCGTTAGTGGTTAACTCTGCAGAGGTGCAGCGGTGGCGGCGGAGAGCGATGCGCCACAAAAAGTGATTCTGATTCACAGCTTTTGCAGTTTCAGACGACTTAAAGGAACAGTGCCAAATCCAATCATAAATAAACAAGACAACCTCCCACCAAAAGTTAAAACAAGGGATCGGAGTAAAATTCAGTCCCAAATTTATAGTTGGAGTTCTTTATACAAAATCTGACAGTAAGTGACTGTTAAACAAGATTAAAAAAACACTTTATTGATTGTAAAAGGCCCAGTAAAGAAGACCTTTATTTTTGAGTTACGATGTGATGAAAAAACTGTGAAAAGCTATGGCTCATGAAATATCTATAAATACTCATAATGTAGCCAAAAACCGGACCCTAAACTGTGTATAACATTTTTTTGTTGCACCTAATTTTAAACAGGAACACTAAAACACGCACTAAAACACATATTCCACGTTATACTGCATGCGTCAGTCAAACGGTAATGCCCTGCACGCTCAAAATTGCCAGCTTCTTGGCAGTGCTGTGTTTGTCTCTTTTTATTCAAACGAAAAAGAAGACGAAAGAAACACTTTCCATACAAACCTTAAAGCGTTTACCTACAAATTGACTAAAAAAATGACTTGCAATTTTATTTTATCCGCTACATGTCTGTGAGGTTTATTATCAGACAGGTCACCTTGAGTTGGAGAAGATGCAAAGAACATTTTTATACAGAAACACACAGAAAATAATCATCTAATATAACTGCATTTGAAATCATTATTTTGTTTTATTTGACTGCAACTTGACTTCTTTTTTTAAAAAAAAAAAAAGTCAGCTTGGAAAAGTGCAAAGCCAGGAGATGCACGTTTTGCATGTTAGGCTTAAAATGGGAAGTTTAATCAGTCTATGTGTCTTTATATGTTTATCTCTATCTCTGCGTGCCTCTTTATCAGTACTGTAAACTAATAAAAACATAGAAATCAATCTTAGTGATTTATGCCTCTCACTGCAGCTGGGTTGAGCTCCCTCATGTTCATTTATAGCCTTCTTGCTGTGTGTGTGTGTGTGTGTGTGTGTGTGTGTGTGTGTGTGTGTGTGTGTGTGTGTGTGTGTGTGTGTGTGTGTGTGTGTGTGTGTGTGTGTGTGTGTGTGTGTGTGTGTGTGTGTGTGTGTGTTTCCTGTCTGCCAGCTTTTGTTGAGAAAACCTGTCACATCTTGATTGGCTGCTACGTGATTTAGTTTTCTTTGGATGAACAGATGCTTTGGAACGACTGACTCTGCTGCTGCACAGTGGGCCCGACTTCGTTTTTGTTCCTGTGAAAGTCATGAAAATCTGACAATCTTAACATTGCTTACAATCATTTAGTTGTATATTATTGACAGTTATTTACTGAAGTAAAAGTAAGAAATTCTTTTCTGCTTTCTAAAAATCCCTTTTGATGGTTTCAAAATAATGTATTTTATACAATAGCAGTACAAACCCAAACCTCAACTGTATTTTTATTCTTTCAATGTTTTTTGAAAACAGGACATATTCAAATTTTACTAAATTAATTATGATGATCTCTGTCTCTGTAGAGGAACTGTTTCAAGATGTGATTAACAGTGAGTCGCATCTGTAGGAAACACTGCTAAAACCTGTGATCATTGAATAAAGTGACCATAAAGGATTTTGCACAGAAACTTTAGATCACTCCCACAAAAGGAGATTTACTTCCTCTGAAATGTGCACTGAAATATTTGAACCATTTCCAAAGTGAAATACATATATAAAAAAGTGTTTCAAAGCTTATTTTACGGTCCCAGGTTACCTCAAATGCAGTCCATAAACGGACGTGTTGTTTACCACAAAGCCAGACTCCATAAAACCAAATCGCATCAAATTAAGTATGTAGTATCCTATCAGACGCAGACTGTGTCACAATGATGGACAATAATCAGTGACAGAACTGTGAATTCAACAGACGCAGAGTTCACTATCATGATGAGACAGAAGATCCTGACAGCATCGACCCTGGTCTACAGCTACACTCCTAACAGAAACGGCACAGGGGAGAAACGTGGCATCCCTTATATATTTGCTGTATTTTTAAACATGCGCTTATTTGCTTGCCCGTGGTGAACGGAGGGAATCAATGCTCTGTCCATGTTTGTTTGCTGTTGTAAATAATGTAGTAGGAGCCAGCGGCCAGACAGCTCAATTAGCATACAGCAGCAATCGATGGAGACATCTATATGCTAAGATTACAAATTCTGAGTCCAGCTCTCCAGCGCAGGCTGTCAGAGAAGCATTGTCATGACTGAAGGTAGAAGTGGAGTGTGATATTTGTTTTTTTGAATTAATGTTTCCTCTTGGCCTCCGTCTCAGATGGATATGCAGTGTCCCATTAAAATCTCAGGCTAAACTTATCTAATCACATATATCTGGATACTTCTTATTATCAGTTTGGAGTTTTCTGCTTGGTGAAGATGAATAACAAACAAAATGCTCTTTATTTTTAAATCAATGTTATTATTTGGAGAAGAGAACGTCCACGCAGTGCGGTCCTGGCTGGGAGGCTTGTTTGGAGTCTGAGATGGGGCCGGGAGGCTTTCCATCTTCTCCCATGTGTGCATTGGTTTACTTGGAGTACTCCAATTTCCTCCCACAGCCCAAAAACATACAGTTAAGCTTGAATTCCCATTTGTGTAAATGTCTCTCCGTTTGCCCTGTGATGGACTGGCGGCCTGTCCAAGGTAAACCCCGGGATTAACTCCAGGGTAAAGAAGACGCATGGGTGGAAGAAAATAAGTCCGATCCATGTGTTTTCTACAACTCTTTGTCCGGTGTAGGATGTAACTGATCCCAGCTGAGAATCAGTTGGACAGGTCAACAATCCAGCAATGGATGAATACACAGAGACACACACACACACACACACACACACACACACACACACAAACGCAGAGAGTCACATTTACAGTTTCAAGGCTCCAGTTGTTCTCAAAATGCGACTTGCCAGAGGAAAACACATTTTGATATTTTTTTAAGTAGTAATAACCACACAACAGTTCATCCTAAAAAGTCAGACGCATTTGAAAATATCAGTGAATATGATGAATATAGCTTTCATGTTATGTTTTAAGTGTGTTGAAGGCTTTTATTTTCCAGTAATAATTTCAGAGCATTATTGCTTTGGCTGCACAATGTAAGCATGTAATATGTAATAATGTTATTGAGGACAGCTTTAACCATATGGTAAAAAAAAAAAAAAACATTTTCCATAGATGATATTAACATTTTTGTGTTTTGGGATTTCTTCTTCCAAGTTGTGGTGATCTTTGTAATTCACACCAGCTGCCAGCTGGGAGTGTTCGTGGTTTTTTTAGTTCCCACTTCAGGAGTGGAGCAGTTGTAGTTTATTTATAATCTTTTTCTTGATTTTGGTACTTTTGCACTTCTCATTTCTGCTTTGTGACCACAAGGAATGAAGTAATGTTTAAACAATGAAACGAAATACAGTTTGGCTCCGTTTGATTGGCTGAATATGTTCACATATGGTGCGTAAAAAACAAGACATACAAGCCGCAGTTCGGTGAGTCTTTTGCAATGTGCACATTGCATTTTGATAATATAACAATGTTACCAAACAAATAAGATACCTAACAGCCCTGCCATCTCCCAACAACTAGTCCCTACTAATGCACCACCCAACAGGAGTCAGGATGAATCAAACCGGAGCGGCTTGGTTTAATGCAGATTGAAATCAGAGTGAAAAATAGAGCTTTACTTTGAGCAAATTTCCTTTTTTTATTTGTTACACAAAAATGTACACCAGAATGACCTTAAAATAGTTTCCAATGGGCTCAATAAAGTATGTCTCCAATTATCCAGCCATCCATCCATGTGTGTTGTGTTATAGTTTTCACTTTCTTCTTTCTTGAGGCAGCGATTGCAATTTTCAGGCACAGATTGAATCGTCCCTCTCTATCATATCTACGAATGTCTTGAACTAATATCCTGATTTTGAAAACGCAAATCTGGCAGAATAATCAGTGTAGATCTATTTGCAAGGAGAAGTTGTGGGTTTTGAATGGGTTAATCAGGATAAGTATGTTACTTTGACCAATCACTGAAATGTTTCTGGAAAATAATGGAACGCAAAAAAAAAAAAAAAAAAAATCCTCTTAATTAATTTGCAATATTGAAAACATTGTGAAGATTTTTGCTGAATTACTAGTGTTCCAGACAGGTTCACTAAGTTTCATACTGTTTGTTTCACATCTGTTACTATGTGCTTGTCCTAAAAGATGTCTAACAGTTTCCAGAACACTCCCCAACCCTTTTAAGATAGTATAGAAATTCCCACTAACAGTGTGTGGATGGGTGGATAAATAGACAGAACATCTTATAGTTCCATGTGATATTTGCTTTTATACTCTCGTAGAAGAAGTATTAGCCTCACTTGCTTTACTCAGAATGAATTTCCACAGCTGACTGTTTTCTAACCGTTGGCTGCTTGTTGGCCATCTCCACTGATCCCAGACGAACAGCTCAGTTTATATTCTAGTCACACTCGCCTCCTCTCTCCTCTCTGCTAGAAATGGCTGAGGATCAATTTTCAGATTATAACACGGCCACCCAACAAGTTTCTGTAATTGAGGGTTGTTTGATTAATTGGTGACTTTAAATGTATTAAACTTTTTCATCTCCTATTTAAAAAAAAATCTTATCTCATCTTGATTAAAGTGTCACAGTACATCATGACACATTAATTGATTTTTTTATGTAGGTTCAAACAGTTCAAAATGTTTATCAGCTGATTGACAAAGTGATAATGCAGTGCAGCATAAAAAAAATGTAATACTGTGACATATAAGCCAATGTTCCTGGAAAACGTGCATAAAAGACAACTGTTCTTAGACCCTGAAAAGCTTCATATACAGAGAAACCTCTAGTTTTAGTTTTAGTCAAAGGGAAAGTTCACATGACGGTAGTGTCATATTCTCATCAAAACATTTAATGGGTAATTTGGACTTTTAAAGGTTTTCATTAACTCCAATGATTATTCTAATACTGATGCTTTCATCAAAAATATGAATCCATATTTGTAATATTCCCTTTACAGTGTTTCCCCCACTCAATATCAATTATTCTGCATAAACTCTTCCCCTTTGTCAGCCCTGCTGTTGTGTTGGTTTTAGCTAACACTCTTAAACCAGGAGTCACAACCAAAGAATCTGATTTCAACAAGAAAAGAAGATTATCTGTCACAAAGTCAAAGCTGTGCGAAAAAAAATACAGAATATAATATTATGAAGGATAAGAATAAAAGTCATTGGGGGCCAGCTGAGGAAGTGTCTCTCACCACAATCGTATCAGCTTCTCCGTTTAAAACAAAAACAGACAGAATCATGAACGAGACGCTATCAGACATTTTAAATCACAGCATGCATGATACATGAATCTAATGAGCACAACCTTCTTTCTGATATTTTGCGTGACCTGGAACAGTCGCTCAATATTCAGTAATCATGAAGGCAAAAATCAGCTGAATCAGTGGAGTGTGATGAATAAACCACGAGCCATGCCTCAGAAAGTCTCAATACATCAGAGCTGTGAGGAGGTGACGGCATAGAAACAGTGTTGCAACTTTGTTATTTAACGCTTCCTGTTGGGTAAAAGCATCCTGTGGGGGTTTGTCTCGTGGACGGGAAGCTCTGAGGAAATCATTGTTCAAGGTATTTCTCTGTATTTCGCACCAGGTTATGTAACTGAAATGGCTTCATCTAGACATTGCACTGATTTCTCATTAAAAGGTGCAACTTGTTGAAGTTTTCTGCAGTTGTACAGTTGTTCACAAAGTTATATTTCAAGGGTTACTACAGGGTACTTGAACTTAACCATTTATTCCCAATTGACAGACCATTTTTTATTAAACACCAATTTCCACAAAAACTCCGATTTATTTTATGTGTTGAAAAGCCATGTGTGCTGACTCGTAGAACCTTTCAACAAACTTATTAAATTTACTGCATTTTTACTGGGGGGAAACTTGAATACGGGTCAGATTTGACAGGAACACAAGAGGAAGGTGGAGAACCCAAAAACCACTTTTCACAATTGTTTGTAACATAAAATGAAGTGGAACAGTGGTCAAGACTTGGTAGCACAGTGAGATTATCCCCAGTTTGAGTCTTCCTTTGCGTGTTTTCCCCGATTTCCGTTCTCTCTGGTTTCCTCTCACAAAAAAAAAAAGAGAAACCTTCACATAGTTAATCGGTGACTCTTGTCCCAGAGTCAAAGTCCCAGACTTCAGTTTGTCTCAGGATCTTTTCAAGCCTCACATCTCACATCAAAAGAGTGACCAGAAGTTTTTCACATGCTTCTTTTTTTCTCTCCCTCCAGCAATGCCAACATGTTGTGCCAGTGCTTTTTTTTTTTGGTGAGGAACCACCTCAATGCAAATGTATAGAAATGTGGCTCCTCAGCCTTCAGCAGCGACTCTGTTATTACTGCTCCGCAAAACTCTGTCATTTCCTTTTTCCTTTTCTTTAAAACTTGACTTGCAATCATAAAAAAATGAAATAATTGGCAATAGCTTTTGTTCATTTCTTCTTCTAGTTCCTTCAAAATGCTCAATATTGGTGTGTTCAGTGTCCATCATCATCATCATCATCATCATCATCATCATCATACTATTCAGTAAATACTTTATCCACTTTTATAAATTCTTGTGCTTGGCTGTCTGTTTCTTATGCTAATAAATGTATTATTCATAATACTTTTTTTAATGTAAAGAAGTCACATTTTAAAGAGAAGCCCACTGGTGTTTAACCAGGTTTAATCTTATTCCTTTTCCAGTCAGTGACATAAAGTAAATATATTCTATGAAACAAAGTGTCGTCACATCATAGTAATGTCGCATTTATAAAATCTGAGCTGCATTGATTTCATTGTTGTGACTGCATCTCCTATTTTTAGGGATTTTAATGTTTTCCCTAATGCTCCATAAATCAGCAGCACAACAAGCACACACACTGCTTTATGCAAGTGGAGGACATCCACCCCCACATAATGGTAAAGTACTTAATTCTAGTGTTTTTTTGGCCCAATAAACTGGTCACATGTTGACATGTTCACTGATGAGACTGAATATAAAGACATGCTAATGAAGCAAAAGCATCAACGGAGTGAGCCCTGTAACTGAAGAGTTCCTCTTTTCAAATAGTATGAACATTAAAGAGAGTGAAAGCTTTATTTTTTTCTTAATTTCAATTGGGTTTGGATAACAATAACAGCATCAGGATCCCTCCTAAAACAGTCTAAATGATGGTATAGTTGGAAAACATAAGAATACATTGATCATAATACATTACAAAATGAGTAAATATAAGAGCAGCCTTAATTTTTTCAAGCTTGGTTTAACCAAATGATATTTAACATTACAATGAACCACAACTCTCTGTACACACATGCATCATTGGCTTCTGGGGTTTTTCCCCAAATCCACATTGTTCCTTGAAAGAGATTCAGAACACTTTAGTTTGATTATTTATTTGTGTTTATTTTGTTTCACTTTCATTTTCCTCGGTAGATCAGTTGAGAAGCGGTTCTCGTTTCATTGACGACGTGACCAAAAGGCAGCAAGGAGGCACAAAGAAAATCCTGAGGACAAATACATAACATCCATAAAACAGTGTCACACAATTGCAATAGGAAGAAAATAGTATTTACAGAGATAACAGTGATATATAAACAAATCAATAACAACTTAAAGCAAGTGCAGTCATCTTTCTGAAATGATGTGCGAGCAAAGGAGGTACTGACTTTAGATAGGACCAGACTGATGAATCTGCTAGAGCGCAGACCGCCTTTTGTGTTTTCAGCATTGACAATAGACTGCAGACACTGAGAGGTATTCACAGTTTTCACAGTTTTTCACCCTCTGAATGAGAACACAAAGACGAGTTCTGCGGCTTTCCATCAACTTGCCACATTTTTTACTCCAAGCCACAAACTTAGTAAAAAGTAAAATATGTGTCACTGAATTACCCATAAATCATTCTACTAGTTGTTTAATGGTAATATATTTCCTAATAAGTTCTTCTTCAGAGCATATCAAAATTAATTACAAAAAACAGCATTAAAATGATAATCATCAAAAGCCTTGTACTGCATGCTTGAATCGATTGCTTCACTTTATTGTTGTTCTTCTTGAATGGATTTAAAGCTTCAAAAATCACGAAGTGATTTGTTAAGCTGTGGTTCTTCTCACCTTTAGAGCCCTCCTACCGGGGCGCTCCTCCCCCGGGTGGTGCCAAAGAGCTTCAGAGGCCGAAAAATCTGAGGGTCAAGGTGAAGCCTTTCCTCATGGAGTAGGAATGAGCAAAACAAAAGAAGAAAAAACATTATGCATTTAATTAAAGCATTGATTTGTTACAGTAAAACCACATTAAAATGAAACAGTAAACTTTGGCCATAAGTGTAACAGCTGCTGCAGCTGCAGGCTATGAATCAAGATTTACCTGATATGAAATGTTCTGATTTTTATTGTCTGTAGATTTCCTCATGTGAAAACCATCAGGAATTCAGTGATTCCACAACAAAATATAAGTTGGTGTGAGATAGAGCTTGTTTCTTAATGTCCCACAATCCCCCTAAAACACTTCTGCCTTGAGAATCAGCTGCACTTTATAAACTCGATGATTTAAAGGAAATTAAAAATATGACACAGCTCTTGGCAGAGGCCACAAAAATCCTCAACTTACAAAATTTCTCCCCCCAAATTTCTTTGAAAATGTTTACTGTGTTTGTCTCTTTGCCCGAACTGCTCCTTCAGTACAAACGTTTATGGCAAAATAAATAAAAATGAGCTTTATTGCGCGCTATGACCAAACAACGCAGAGCTATCCCATTACATCAAATGCAGTTTTCTTCAGACTTCACATTCATTACTTAGTGATTGATGCCTGTGAAAGCGACAGACCATGGCTCATTCTCTTATTGCCTGTTTACAGGACTGTGACACTTTTATAGCTCTCCTAATACCATTACAAAGTATTACTTCAACAGTGGGCCTTGCGCCTTTCCTGTAGAATTGGATACAAAAGGCTGTTTGCTTTGATCATTTGAGGCTGCATAGCTGTGAAAATGACTTTTTGTCGAGGCTTCGTAAAGACCTGTTGACATTTTGACTCCCACCTTGTCAGCGGTGATCCAGCAGGTTGTGCTTATTCACTGAAAACACATTTTCTAGCTTGGTGACAAAATATAATATTAAAAAGCTTTCCAATTAGTGCACAGGAGTTCTTGAATAGTGGTTAAAAAAATGGTATAAATCCCCAAATCCTGCAATGTTCAAAGGCGTCAAAACTTGCTGTATGTGTGAAACAGTATTGGGCTTGTTTTGTTTGAATCTTTCTCATATTCATATATAATATACATATGATCATGATCATTTATTTCACACATGAATCACAATGTTTTCAAACATTTTTTCATATATTCACATTTAGAACAGCATCCATGTATTGCGTGGTGAATATAAAGTCACTCAGTAATCGTGTCTGAAAAGACAGAAGCAAAGTTTATTTAACAATCCCCCTTCTTCTAAATCTCTGCTATTTAATGTGTTCCTGATTCCCATAAACCAGTTGTGTCCAACATAAGGCCCGTGGGCCAAAAGAGAGATGAGACTGTGATCTGGCCCACCAAACCGCCAAGCACATTGTAAAAACTGCCAAGAAACCAAACTTTTTTTTTTTTTTTTTTTTTTTTTTTTTTAACACAATTTTGTTAAGAATAGCAGACACAACACTGAGACCTGAGCTGTCAGCCATGAACACTGCCTCAAAGTCAAACAGAGTCTCTAAAAATATGTGCATTGCAACAACTATAGGAGGTTTTAGGACATTTCACTGTTTGGCTCAGAGAGCTTCATTAAAATTGGGTTTATATTGAGATTGTTGTCATTTTTTTATACTAATTATTCAGAGTTAGAAACACATAATTTTTGGAAACAGATACTCTGTGCCACAACAAAGAAAATGTTTAGAATGTAAATTTAAAGTTTACTTTTACACCATTTTAACCAGTCCTGTCCACTCAAGATGGAAGTGGGCTGTATGTGACTCCTGAGCTAAAATGAGTGCCAACCCTGCTATAAAGTTAGTTTCACTGCCTGCGATATTCAATCAACAGGTGAAAATACACTAAAGCTGTTGTCTATTCCTTTTTACTTCACCTTTTTTTTTCCACCTGAAATGCATCAAGTGTCATTTTGAACAAATAGCGTCTCGCTGTGTTGCTGAAAACTGATGTATCTACTTGGTAAAAGAAATTTCCCTTCTGGGGAGCAATAAATAAATAAGCAAATAAATAGATAAGTGAATAAATAACATCTGTTTTCAGACATTATTAACTCTGTGAGCCTCCTCAGAGAAACGTGCGACATTTATTTATTAATGAAGTTTATAACTATTAGCTCTGCAGAAAGGTTTATAAAATCCTAATGATTGATGATAATCCGTTTTAATATTTTAAGCTGTGCAGTAAATATTGCATCCATCTTTCAGGAACTGGTGATGGAAAAAGATACACTCTTCCTTCTCTGTGATTAAAAACTTTGCAGGTCTTCCTTCTCTCATGTCGTCAGTCAGCTACTGTGAGCCGGTCGACGCTGACATGCATCTGAGAGACAGAGGGAGTGAAGACGACTTTGTACTTTGAGCAGTTTTGCGTGAGTGACTCATACCACACATTTCACATAGTTGCACAAACAGAAGCTTTGCAGATAATAAAAGTAATAAAAAAGACTGAGCGGTGCTTTCATTGTGGATAGAAAGCAGGAGTGTCTCTGAGCGGCATTCATCCCCTCCTGAGTGGAAGCTTTAAGACTGATCTTCTATTGTTATGAGACTGGTGTTAAATTTAAAGTAGGGCAGAGTTTTGTAGGAGATTTTCAAAGAGAATAAAGAAGTAAAAAAGAAAAACAGAATAAGATACGAAAACAGAACTCTTGCTTTGGTGAACTAACGCATGTGGATTCAATTCATGTGTCGTTTTTATTAATTTCATGTGTTGGGGGGGGCCGGTTATCAGAAGTGATCCCATAAGCAACTGCAGGTTAAACTATCACTAGTCCATTAAATGGATGAACACAGGGACACAGACAATCACAAACACTCATATCATACTGGAAAATAATGACTATATTCAACCTGAAATGCATGTTTTTGAACTGTAGAAAGAGATCAATGCATGACCAGGGAGAACACGCAACTCAGACTCAAACCAGGGAAATTCTTGCTTATTGAGCAAACACTAACAAACACAATACATCAAAGGACAGCGAATTTTGACTGTCAATCAAATATTTTTTTTTTCACTAATTGAAAATTAACTTTAATCATGGTAAATGATATATTAGGACACATTACCAGTAACTGTACCTGATGTTTATATAAATGTTGTTTATATAAATAAGTGTTTTGCTGTTGTTAAGCCAGTTTGTTTGATTTGCAATACGGCGATTATGAATCTTACAAATTTCATCAATAAACATGAACAATATGGTATCATTTGGTGAAACATGAAAGGATTCCTGAAGTAATCCAGATGCACAATGTAGGAATTTCTTGTTTAGAATGTTTATCAGCCTGGGGTCTCCTTTTTCAACTGCTTATTCCTGAAGTGAATATCATGGTGTTCTGTGCACAGACAGATATCACTCTCAATCCTACTTGCGCTGAAAACTGAAGCCGCTCACCGAAGGCCGCCGATTTCAACCTCTGGATACCGTGGATGTCTGTACTAAGTTTTGTGGCGCCGAAGCCAGCGCTTATTAAGATATTTCAGTCTGGACCGAGTTGGTTTGCTGCCAACAGACTGACATTGCCATCCACAGAGCCACACTGCCAGGGTGACAAAAAAAAAAGAAAAAATGAAGGAGCTGTCGGTTGCCAAGACAACACTTCATTTAGCTGCCTCACAGTAAAAACGTTCCAGTTTCCATCATCAATAGCTGGACGGAGCGAGGGGCGGTGCCGCGGCTCCGACAACACAGCAACAAAGAGAGATCAGAGAGCAGCGGGGCTTCAGTCCGAGAGCCGTCCACACCGGGAAACGCAGCATTTCCACAAAAAGACATGCAGCAAATGAGCCTTTTAGAAATCTCCTGCATGAATGAATGAATGAATGAATGAATGACTTCAAATCTTGGGTTTTCCAGTCTTATAATGCCGGGTCGGCATGATTCCGTACTCCTGTCAGGATGCGGTCAAAAGAGCAGGAGTTCCACACAAACAGCGTTCTCACCTCCACCTGTCTCGTCTTCTGCTCATGTGTTGTTGCATAATTGCAGTTTTCAGTTCAAAAAATGTGTGTAAGATCTGTTATTGTGACATATTGCATTTTAACTATTTCTTTGTCTCTTTAATCTGATATTTGTGTCTTTATGGTTGTATTCACATCTGCTTTGCATCATTTCCAGTGATGTCTTCGATTACACTCGGTATCTTGTGTTTTATATCGTACCTTGATGTTTTAACATCACGTGTGCAGTGACCATTAAGGTAAATGTACTGAATGATTTCCTTCTCCTCAAATGTTTCTCTTTCTTTGTAGCTGAATTGAGCCAGCAGCGGTGGGCAGCTGGGACCATTCACTCGAATCTGTTCCACATTTTCTAGATGAAGGTCAGAGCGACCCTCGGCAGGTAACTGCAGCATCCGAAACAACATGTTCACTTTTCAGAAACCCCTGTGTTCATGCATGGTAATGCATTCATTCAATACAGAAATCAGTAGTACATCTCCTTACATTTTAAATGTTGGATCATTTTTTTGACTTAAATGTAGTTTTTTCAGTGTGTCTTATTTTGCCTTATTTGCCCACGAGTTTAATTGTTTTCACTTTTTTTTTATTTATTTTATGTAGAGACGGTTTTTCTTGCCAGAGTTTGATTTTATAGACTCTTGTCTGATTTAATAAAGTGTGTGAAGTGATGCACATCATAATAACAATTTACAACTTCTCAAACTTCACTTCCGCCTTTACAAAACCACTTTTCCTCAAAATAATACCCCCAAAACTCACAGCTCGGGGCCCCAGACTTCCTAACCCGTTTGAACTTCTGCATCTTTTAGGGAGAAGGAAAAGCACCGAATTCATGGCTGCAAAGGTACGTTAAACAGGGGGAGAAAAACCAGTCAGGATTTATTTGTCTTCAAGCCATAAAATGGATGTAAAACCTGCTGTAGCCACTTGGAAGCTGCTGTCCGCGAGGCTGACTCAGCTGGACTCGGAGTGCCCAAAGTTAGATATTAAATGTTTGGTGAAACCGTCTTCTGACAAACCAGAAGTTTTTTAATATCAAATATCTAATTGAAAAGTGTAATAGGATTATTGAACGAATATGAGCATTCAGATATTATGACGCACAAAGTAAGGTAGAAAGTGCTGAATAATATCAACACTGGAACACATAAAGGGAAACACAAAAACTTGGATTAAGAAGAACACGAAGAAGTACAGTGAAATATAAGAGCAGTATGAGACACATTTGGCTCCCAGAGACGGATTCTAGTTTAACTGTCTCAGCACAAAATGTAAGCACATGGAAGTCTGAAGGAAAAAAACACCCTTGGCATTTTAAAGTGTACTTTTCCTCCTTTCTCATATTCAAAGTTTAATGAAGCAGAGAAGCTGGTCCTGGAAGGTTTTGCATTCATTTTATTTCCCAAAAAACACCTCTACGTGTATTAAATATTCATATTCTGTGTGCTGGTTTGCAGGAGCAAACAGTACATGATCAGTTTATATAATACATTTGGTGTGAAGAGGGAAAGACGCTGCAGCAGGGACTGAACTGCTCTCTGGAACAGACGGTAGAGATGTTTGCTAACATGGGCTGGGCCCGTTTTTATACAACTCCTGGTTTGTTTATGGGTGAAAGAATATGAGACTGACTGGTGTGTTTGCAAGAGTACCCAACGTTGACATAAATTATGCTTAATGTACACAAAACTGTTATTTTGCACAGCTCCAGAGCATCTGAAGCTTATTTACAAATGACCAGTAATGTTTGTTTAATCCTCTTTTGTTGTTAGTACATTGTCACACGTTTCTTTTCCCATGTGGCACTGCTTAGTGTCTGCGGGCGCTGTTGATATAGGAAATTATATAAATTGTGTTCTCATAATGTGCTGCCAGTAATGTTTGCACAAGTCATCAAACACTTACTCATCAAATTATTAAAGTCAAGTGCAATATTTGTCAGCCAAGCTCAGCATAAGTCAAATATTTGATATCTGGTATGTGTTTCAGTAACACAACTAATGAATGAACGATGCCGTACAACATACAGCAGGTCTCTCAGTGTCAGATGTGTTCAAATGTCAACAGTTGTTGTGAATTTTTTCATTTTTTTGCAAATACAAAACACAGGGGGAAAAAAACAATGTAAAAGTACTATATTTACTGTGTTTATTTCTGACTGCCTGTCTGCAGTGTGACTGCTGTCAGTTCTTAACCTCATATGGAGTGTGTAGGTTCTGCCTCAGGCACCGACACTAAAAACCTTTTGTTTTGTTTTTTTCCTCAGTCTATAATAAACAAATTGCAGATGTGAGATCTGCAGCTGCACTGTGCTTTCCTCTTATGGAAGAAATACCCCCTCATAAAACATCCTCTGGAAAGAACTGAATTCTGGGTAAATTGTTCATGATGACATAAAGCAATTCATACATCAAACATGTTGTTTTCCCAAAAGCTTTAGGCACATGGGAGATGAGTTACATTGGAACCTTCATGAAAATCACTTAAATATTGTAATTTATAGATTACATGAACCAGCATACACTTTGGACAAAAACAAGATAAAATGTAAGTGTTATGCAGTATTATATTTTCAAAAAGGGTTCTTTAAGTTGTATTGATTTACAAAACTATTCCAGTTAAAGTGATGTGAATGAGGAAAGCCTCAATTTGATTAGACTCCAAAACTGTTAAAATGCCAAAAAAAGATTTGCAAAAAACAGATTCTCTGTGCACAAGGAAAAACACTTTTATCCAGTACAGTGTCAAATGAGCACCAGACTGTTTACACATCAGTACAGCAGTGTCTTAACTTCCTAATCACTTTAAAATGGTGCTGCTGGTCGAACCGCCTGCGGTCACATCTGTCTCCAGCTTTGAACTGACCGCCTGATCAGTTTCTCAGCTCTGAAATCTGTTTCTCAGTCTCGTCTGTTGTTTCAGAAGTGCAGTTGATGCAGATGCATAAGTTGGAGAGATAAACAATGGCCTGCTTCTCATGTACAGGAGATTTCTGCCACATTCAGCCCATGGAAATGGTCTTTGTCTTTCTATTCCCTACAGTGAAGGTCTGAAACAAGCATTTCTCAGCTTGGAACATTTCCAGACTTTCACCAATGTGAAATTAGGCTAAAGAGACATTTTCACATGGGTGTGGTGCCTGTGAGGTGTTCTCTGGACCACCAGGATTCACAGTGAAAAATTTGATGATTTATTAGAAGATTTAGTCTACATCCGGGCCTGAGGTTGTGTCTATTTACAATGTGTAATTATGTTCACAGTACATTTAAAGCCTGGATGCCCAGCACCTGTGTTAAATTTCTGTAGAGAAATTGCATGTTGTGTTTTGTTAGCTTTTTTTAATACCTAGAATACTGTTTAATGTGTTGATCCACACAGCCAGTCATTTAGAAGGGCTTTTTGTCTGCAGTATAAGACCAAGGTCTTCCTATATAAAGAAAACTAAGTAATTTGAAACATTTGTTTGCAGTGATTTAAAAAAAAAGAGTGAGGCTTAATTTCCTGAAAGGAAGTTACTGTGTGAGTGTGTATTGCTGTGTAACCGTGTGTATTGATGAGCAAATTTGAAATTTTAATGATAAATATTGAAGTTTCAAGCGTTTATTAGTCTGTACTAGTCCACAAATCAAAGATATTGAAAGCTATTGTTTAAGTTTTCGTTACAATTCGATATTCTTTCTCACTTTTTAGATTTTATCGGACCTCGTGCAGCTTTAAAAAGTCTTTATTTTCGCTGATTTGATCAGTCAACAGGTTAAAATGATATGCTTCACCTTAATCCGCACTCTGCATCTTAGTTTGAGAATTATTGTCGTGTACCAACATGTAAAACCCTCTCACGCATTTAATATCTTAGTGATGCGGATTATTTTACAGCTTCTTCACTTGTTAATTATGCGCTTAAATAGAAAATTAATGAAAGCTCGCATGCGCCGGTGATACAGTGGCACACAGTTCATGGTCCAAAGTTTTCGAGTTTGTTGGCTTCTCCATAAAAAAGCCCACGCAGGAAGAAAATGTGCAAGAATGCGGTTTTTCTTCAGCCTATTACTCCTCCGGTGATAAAAGTGCAGCAGTTTTACCTTTGGTCTGTATTTACATGTTTTCTACATCATTTGGATTAAATGTACTTTAATTTGTGATTTTAATTAATATTCAGATTAAAAAAAGGGATATTAGTTCATTCCATATAATTTTTTTCTAAGTTTATCCAGGGTTGCGAAAAAAATGTTTATTTTGCAGGCGTTTAAACGTTTGAAAAGGTGGATTGTGCTCACAGATATGCATTAAAACGATGGGTTTTTTTTCGTCATTTTTTGTGATAAAATGATGCGTAACATAAATCCAATGTAGTTTGTGGCCTGTTAGACCCACTCTAAAATGAAATGTAAGTGAATTTCAATCAAATCCGATCAAAAACAGACAATTTGCAGGTGCATTTATTGAAGATTTGCTCATTAAAAACAGACCTATTTGAAACTGATCTAAAAAAAATCCAATTCAATTAAAAATAAACTCCATGTATGCCAGTGCTGATAAGAGCGCGTGTCAATAAAGACGTGATTAAAGCTGGTTATCACTATAGATCAGGTTTAAATAAATAAATCACCTGCGCTGTTGTCCGAACGAGTGTTTTTCTCTCCTTAGTTTTTCGCTCTCGATTATTATGAGTGTCGGGTCTTTGTCGGATTTGAGCTCCGCTTCTTATGCAAACTGCTCCCGTTCTGGTTTACGAGCGAGGTGAGAGAGGTGAGAGGCGTCCTCTCCTGCGCCCTGCGTACACCCAGCGCCGTCTGACCAAGGGGGGACTTTGAACTTGAACTTCGCCTTGCTCGTCTTTACAGCGCGCCCGACACACCGGGGCAGGTGAACCGGCGCTGCTTTCGGTCGCTGGATTAATTTGCATCAATCCGTCTCCATCCATTTAGTCTGTGTTCAGAACTGTTAGAGGCCGCAGGAAGAGTGACGGACAGCAGGCCCGTGCGTAAAGTCAGCCCCATAACCAATTGCACCATAATTACCATTTGGGTAGACGTTCGACTTTTTTATTCATCTTCATGCCTCGAAAGGGTAGAAAGGGGCTTATATAGAAATTAAAACAACGTTAAATGAATATATAGATACTGATGTAAAGCTTTAGGAAATGTCATATGAGCCAGCCTATATTATTGTATTTTTATCGAATGTGTTCGAAATTTGCGCAAATGTCGTGTTTCCTTCCATTTAAAGCCCAAAGAAATGCTTCTCATTATAGCTGTTGTGAAAGGTTTCCAACACCATATGGTTATATTCTGTATCTTCTGCCCCTCAATAACTTGCTATTATCTAACAAAGTACGCCGAATATAATTTCTACGTTGTTACGCACGCATTGATTTTGAATGTGCGGCGATTACTACTGTTTAGTTGTAATAGAAAGAAAAAGTGTATATTCACTGAAAGGGTTAAGAACACAAGATTCCCATCTGACATATCCGTTCATCTATTTCCTATTCTTCAATTTAGATAAACAAAAATAAGGTGATTTTCAAATCAATCTGACTTTTTTCAAAAAAAAAAACCAAAAAAAAAAAACCAAAAAAAAAAAAAACCAAAGAAAAAAGAAGAAATCTAATAAAATCCAAAAGGTCCACAATCACTTTGGACAGAAACCATTATTTGTAAATGGTTAAATTCCCTCAAAATACGCAACAAGGTATTTAATCGAGGAAAAGTTTGTTTTCATATCGTTTCATACAGGAAATGATAAATTGTCACTCTCAAGTATTTAACTTTCATGGGTGGGGGTCTGTGGACAATGTTCTCTTTCTTTTTTCTTTTTTTTTTTTTTTTTGAGCATGAATGATATCTTTTAGCCTTTTCTTCTTACTGCAAACACGTAGGTGTTGTCTATTGTGCAGGGCAGGATTTCCAAAGTTTGACAAAAACTGTATGCGTGTGTGCGCACATTGAGCACATGTTTAACCGTGCGTCATCTCAAAAAGCTCCGGTTTGGTTTGTATTAACGCTGCTTCAGAAAAGTGACTGAAAGCGCCAATACGTGACTAAGGTAGGACTCACGCTTGATTGCAGCTGTGATGCAATGGAAACAGATACTGCAGTGGTGCGCCAGAGCGCTCTGGAGAAGTGTTGCTTCATCCGGACGAAAAGGATGTCACTTTGTAAAAAAAAAAGTGGATTCAATCACTTAAGGATCTGACTGGAAGTGTAACTGTAATTATGAAAGGATGCAGTGTCTGTGCTCCAAATCAGCCTTTACAAAGAGCTGAACGCACGTGGTGCCTCAGTACTGCAGGTCTTTTGTCTCACCACCACAGAACTCTTTCAGTTGATATTCATTTTACTTGAATCATTTTTCTAGCTTCATTGCTCCAAAGAGTTTGATTTGCGCAAAATTATTATCTTTCATTGCCAAATCATCTAAAAAAATGATCATTTCATTCACAAATTCCACAACCACAGTCTGTCTTTAATTTATGTTTTTCCCTCAGAACAATGAGTATGATTTTCTGTAGAGTTACGCATGTGACAAACATGTTTGCAGTAGCGAGGTCCAGCTCTGCACCGGGCTGACTTTAAACCTAGCAAAGATATAACCTAACATATCAGAGTGTTTAAATAGGTGCGTTTCATTTCTACCCTGTAGACTCAGTCTGACTCTCTGGTTTACAAATATTTCCTTCGACGTCAAGAGGTAATCAACATCAAACAGGTGCAAACATTTTCCAATCCGCAGCTCTTTCTGACCTACTGCTTAGATTTATCCTGAGACTCAGCATCACTAACTGTCCTCTCAATAAGGAAGTAGTTGTCCTCGATCGTTTCCAGTAAAATCCCAGGTCTTTTTTTTTAATTGGTATTTTATAGGAGAGCCAGGTTAACATGGTGTACAGCGTAAACTTTAGTTGGATTCATTGTTTGTTTGTTTACTCTAAAATAGGATCTACGTGTTTTACTTTTAATACACAACATGATTTAAATCAAGTTTAGGATCAGAATCTAATGTCTATGGACGAGTCTAGGGAGTGTGAGTTGAATCAAAGGAATAATAGTTGTTTTAGTCTTAAAATGTAATTTTACGTATGATGCGCAAAAGTTATTTCAGTCTGTAATGTTATTAAGTTGCATCGCTGAGTGCATCTGCATTGCAATAATGCAGAATACTATTTGGTTACACGGTTTGTGTTGAATTTCACTGTTTAATTCTTTTGAGTATTTGTATTCAGCACTATTTGCAGTACGCTTCCTGACGATCTTTCAAGATCCAACTCCTGCAAGCGTCCTAAGAGCTATGGCTGCATTGTGGCACCTTTCTTTTTCTTTTTCTTAATGAACAGTTTGGACATTGCATGGTGCTACGAGCATAGATCCAGACACATGGAAAGAGATCCATAACACAACCTTCGTGAAGGTCATGAATATCCTCCTGATTGTGTTGAAACACATTTTCCTCGGCGTTTTATTACTAAACACAATTACGCGTAAAGACTCCAATTTAATGATTATGTGACCTTCAAAGATCCTAACAATTTTCACATGATCTGGTTTGAGTAGAGCATTCATTGTGACCATGATTAAATTTGAAAAAAAAATTTAAACCTTTTTTTTAAGTGAAATAAATCCCCGTGTGATATAGTGTCTCAAATACACCAAAAAAGATTAAAATGTGTTCAAATGCATATTGAACTCTTATCAGAAAACCTACAGGCAGTCTAAAAGTGTCTGTGGACTTTGAGGGGGTTTATTGTTTGAGAGAAGAAGTGAGATGATTAATGATGAACGTGTGTGTCTTTTGTTTTGCTGTCTGGGCGGATGGAGCGACCGCCTCTCTTAACTTGAACTTGGACTTCCGACGGGACGCGTCAAACTGTGGATTTATTTTGTCTGCTTGCTCACCGGCTCAGCCTCTGCACTGCAGCAGAGGAATCAGAGGTTTACTCTTCCAAAACACACTTTGCACAACCGAAACACAAATATCTGAGCACAAAATTCTGATACATTTTGCATATAACATATACATGCACATTTGTTTTTATTTTTACTTTTTTTTTTTTTTTATCAAACGTTTGGGCCTTAAATTCTAACTAGACGCAATGTTTTTGTGTGACCACCAAATTAAATGCATGGGCAATTAAATGTTTTTGTCTGAATGTTAAAATAAAAAATTTGATCAATAGTAAAAACAATTCAATCAATGCGTAATGATGAGTTTTTGCGAAAGGCTTCCAGCTTCACTCATGTTAGTGTGCGAAATCTGGCTAAAGATGAACATTTGCGCACGAAATGCAGCGACTATCAATGAAATCAATCTCCCAGATATTTTTATCCAAATATGTGATCACTCTTAAGTAGCCTGCTATTTAAATTGTGCCAAATTCTGCGGATGTTTGCGGCTGAAACGCTCTCTAATAAACCGGTGTGATGTTATGAACTCGTTTAATTGCACTTCACGGCTTTTTTGAAATTTGAAAAAGAGATACAGTATATCAACACATAAATGAATGAGCAAACCATCGCGATCTGACTTTAAATAAGAGCCCTTAAAGATGAAACACTGGGTTGTTTTTTGTTTTTTTTTTAATAACACGGCTTAGTACCTTAAATTAAAAGGCTGCAAAGCCCGTGTTGCATCGAGTAAATCCACTCCGGCCTGTCTGTGGTGGTGCTCTGCCAGCCTGCCCTGCGTCCTCTGGGCGCGGCTCTGTTTTGCGGTTAGCCCACAACTCTCCGCTCACAGTTTACCTGCTATGGCTGAGATATAACGAGTCAAATCCTTAGTAAATTACACATATATCGAAGTGTAGGTACTCCTTTTCCCCATGCATATATTCCCACCAGCTTAACGTGCAGTCATTGCCTCTAATCCTCATTCAATCAGTCAGAAATAAGGAAATAGCCAAACCTTTTAGTGACGCCGGATTCTCTTATTTTCGGGTCTGAGATGTGCTGTTCTGTGCATCTGCACTCTCAGTAAAGATTAAGAAGAGCCTATTTCACATGTAAGGTGTTGGTTTGTAAAGTGAGTCTGGGTGGAGGAATTACTCCCCCCACGCACACCTTTGCATTGCTTAAACTCGACACTTTTTGTGTCCTCTATTCACTGTATGCCGTTTCACGAATGCTAAAGGTGATTTTTGTGTGCTCTGAAAACATATAATCTCGCCAAATGAGACCATTTCAGTATTTTAGTCTCTGAAAACCCGACAGCTCCTGTTCCGCGCTATAGTTTCAGATGAAAGTCACGTTTGCTGCACACTAGTATCGGAGCTCAATTTAAAATCTGCTCATGCACATGCAGCAGGATATGAAAAATGCAACAACCAAGGGTTTGTGGTGCCAAATGAAACGAGAAGGAAAATGATCAGGATTTTCTAGCATTTTCATGATTGTGCGTAAAAGCATTACCGGTTTATTCCGTTTTTTACGCATTAACGCTGCAGTGCCGCCATGCTTTTTATATTTTAGATCACATTCTGGACTTTATCTTCGACGGGTATCACATGCCTCTATGTGCCCTGGATGTTGGCACTCAGTGGTCTTGGCGTCCGTGATTATGAAGATTTTTGATCGTAAATTAAATCCGGCCTGGACGGGAAAACACCAGATTGAGACGGATGCTGTTTTAGTTTAGTGGAAATGTTTTCATGGCAGTGGTCTGCTCCGCTCCCCTGCTTGTTGAACAACAGCCAATCTTATCTCACACACACACACACACACACACACACACACACACACACACACACACACACACACACACACACACACACACACACACGAGAAAGAGAAAACTCACAGTAACTGTCCAGCAAAATAAAGTAATGCATTTGGGTGGACAGATGCAACTTTCAAGTATCAATCAGTCAGATATTGCTGGAATCTTCATCCACAAACTCTGATATGTGATGAATGCAATGAATCCAGACACTTGGATAATTTACCAAGATCTCTAATAAACTAACATGTTGGTTCAGATTCCAGGGTTGGTTTTCTGAATGGCGCAGTCTGCTTCAGTGGAATCGCTTCACTTTCATTTATTTACTTAGAATATGCACTTTTCGGATCCCAGGAAAGCCCCAAGCTGTCTGGAAAAGCCGTAAACATAAACCCAACCTGATTTCAGTATGCATGGCGCAGACTCTACCTGCAAGCTGTCAACACATTCCTAGACCGCTACATCGCCTCCTTCAAACGCCCAGGGATTTAAACGACTTTTTAGACTGTAGATAAAATGTTTGAGAATCACAGTTCTGTGGTGATTTGTATGATATAGACAGATGTTTGCGCCAAAATACCGTTTTGATAAAAAGAAAGTGCACTGCAAAAAAAATTCCCCAATGAATTTGCTGATATAAAAAGTGAATAAAACCCACAAAGGAGACAGCTTCGCTTTCCCTTTGGAGCTTTGGCGCACTGTGCATGCAGTTTTCAGATGAGTTGTTTTTGCTGGAGGCTCCACTGTAGCATTGCACGGCATGATCGAAATGGCGCTTGCTGCACATGCTGCAAAGACACATCCTGCCGGCTTCACATCCACCGGCTCAGTCATGCGCATATGCAGCCAGTTCCTTAAAGTGGAAGCCGCAGGTAGGCTGCATTTGTGTAGGAGGATGGAAGCTTCCCCTCCCCCAACAAACCTCTGCATCAGACAGGCGCTCTGTCCGTCTGACAGGGCCTGTCTGGAAGGAGCTGATGTCTGCTTGTCAAGATATTTACAGCAACACATCATCCCTATATGTCGAGATAGTTTTTTTTTTCCTTCTTCCATCTGTGGTTGATTTTATTAAGCATATACTTGGGAAAAGTCAGTCTGTCATTTGGAAGATATGTTCAATTCATCATGTTTGGTGACTTGTTTTGCATTTCAGAAAGGGCAAAAATGAAAGCAATAAATCGTTTAAATCTATTAAAATATTTTTTTAAAGGAATTTGAATTCACATTAACCGATTCCGAAGTCCTTAAAAAAAAGCCGGAAATAATGCGCAACACAGCCGACAGGAGCACTTCCTTTAATAAAGTTTAAATATTTACACAATCTTGTGTTGTTTTAGTGACACCACGAACTTACAGTTTTGACATTTTACCACGGCCAGTCGGAATTTCACCTGGTTTTGTGACTTGGTTGAAAAGCCAAAAATCGAGAGTTGCTCATGAGAGTGTTTTCTTGATTAAAGGCTTTTTGTTTGTTTATTCGTCGGGCAGGCTCTTCACTGCTGGCGACATTTCACAATTTGTGGTATGGTATTTTATAACTACATAAAAACCTATACATCCAGCGAAAAACTTGAATTCTAGCCAACTTGCAAATGTGAAATGTTCAAACTTACACAGGCTCAATTTTCTGTGTAAGTTTATCTGTACATTAGTTGAACATATTTTGTTTAAAATATTTCTGCCATAAGTGACCTAAAATATTAATTTGTCAATGTGACATTGAGTAGGTGATGTAGATATTGCATTTTAAATGCTGGTGCTGTGTGAAATTTGAACGTGCGTAAAATGCGTAAAGTTGAGGGGAAAATCATTTTCATCCTGTAAAAATCCACCTGTGTTGATAACTGGTGATGGACGACAGTAAATATTAAACTGTAACTCTAACAGTTGGATATCTTTTGGAGATCCGTGTCACGTATTCTTTGCATGATGTGAATTAAATATTACCTCAAGTGTGGTCGCTGGCATGGACAACAAAGAAATTCCTTTTTGCGCAAATGCGCAAAATATTTACCGCTGCGCTGCTTCCCCCTCACCGCCTCCAAAACGGCAGGGTTATTATATTCGTTAATGCATATAGGCAAATAGCCACTGAATGTGGTTTTACATTAATATCGCTGTTTTTCAGGTCATAGTTTATTTTGTTGACCACAATTTGCTGTGAATCCGACTTAATCACAATATCAGAAACTCGTAATTTCAGTCTCAGTTTTGGAGGAAACCACAAAGTGGCCAAATGTGTTTTCTGCTTAAACTGTAACGTAACCAAATCATAGTTTTTTAATATACGTGTGTGTGCGTTTGTGTGTGTGAATCTTACCTTTCTGACAATCTGTGACCAATATGCACCTTCATATTTATTTACTTTCATCTGAATACAAACATACATTTAAATATCATCTTAAAGTTTTGTTCTTGGAAACTGGAATGCAACACGATCTCATTCACCTCTTCTTTTTAATATTTTTCCAAAATACAGCGCTCCTCGATATAAGTATAAGTAGCCTGAAAGGACTGTTAGTTTTTTCCCCTCCTATTTCTGCAGAACAGAAGTTGCCAAATTCTCTAATTTAGAAACAAAACCAGGAAGATATTCTGGATTCTTCTCCGTTCTGCCAACACAGCAAATATTTTAGAGTTGGGGTCTCTAAATAACAGCTAGTTTGCATGCATGCTCTAGTGTGAAGTTCATTCTTGTCTGTCTAGACTCTCATTACGACCCTGTTTGTCTGCGTTTTTTTACCTTGACCTTGGACTTCCGTGCAGCTGCCGTTTGGATGAGCCCTTCGCAGTGGTAATTTCCTTGAGACAAAAGAACTATAGTCTCTGTTCGAGGAGCGATGGGGGTCCAGCTTCCTTAGTGCTGTTGACAAATACACCGAGTAGCCTGATTATTCCCAAGGCTACACGGCGGTGCAGAAATGTTGATAAACCACGCGCCCTGCGCCGGGCAGCTTGTAGCCTGCTTCATGGGTGACTCATGGGAAAGGCATCACAAAAGTTACTTTCTGGAGACATTGAGGGCCTATCCCATCTATTACACTACCAACTTGAAATTACAAAGTTGAAAATATGCAAAGACTTTTTAAATTCGGGGAATTAAGTCTTTCATAATATATGATGCTATTGTGTTCTGTTGGATTTTGGTTAGAAGGTGGCGTAAAGTAGGATTATTTTCCATTCGGATTTGATGAAGAACGTGTGTGAAATGGCAAAGACAGAGGACTGAGGGAAAAGGTCTTCACTGCTTTGGAGTCTAATTAAATAAGCCTTACACATAGTGCAGCTGAAAGCAGTCCCTTGTCTTATTTTCGTCTGGGAGCGTCAGCATTCACTTGTACATGGCATGAATGAATAGCCGAGTGAAGCTCAGACATCACATGAATTCATTTACTTGTGTTTTTTAGTTGTCTCGTCATGATTAAAAGTCATTTTGGGCCCAGTCGTGACTATTCAAACGGAGCATATTTACGCTGCATTACTGCGAGAACAAAAAGTTGTGTACAAGCTGATAGATGCGTTTATGTTTTTTTATCGGTTCATTGCCAGAGTTTATAGTAAATGACTGGATTGAATGTGCTGAAATGTAATGTTTAAGGACGCTGTCTTACCTGGTTTGGCCGCTTTTCGACACATCCCGTGACTGCGGATACACACTGAACTTTACTTATCTTACTACACACACACACACACACACACACACACACACACACACACACACACACACACACACACACACACACACACAAAATAATAGTTTCCCTTTGGCAAAAATAACATGAAACGCGTCATGAAATGTGAAAAAGGAGTTTAAATACGTTAAATACACCATTATTTTTCAACATGAATTATTAAATTCTAATGAAGGAATATTGCTCATCAACTGAGTTTTTTGCCAGAAAAAAATCTCATGTTAATGTTGATAAATTATCTAAACATGTAAGAATTTCTATGCGCAAAGAGAAATAGTCCTGAAAAGACGCGAGGCGCTGTCAGATGCACATTTGATTAGACAGCGCCGCATAATACACACGTATATAACAGACATTTGATATATATCATATATTCCGGATTTAACACATATTTTTGAATATTATATTTATTGTGCCTGGTCCTGAAACTAAATCCTTTGCCGAAATATAAAACTCCCGCTGAGCAGAAGAACAACTGTGGAAAAGTTTGTGCTGCAGTGCGTAAAAAGCAAGCTGTGAAATACTTTTAAAAAGCGTAATAACTGAGAGCAAGCACCTTTTTATTTTCCATTTACCAACTGTGACATGTATCATGGGCTGCAATATTCTCTGGCAGTCCTCCGCGTCGGCCAAATTTCACAGGTTGTTTTCGTTTGCCCTAATCTTGGAAGTATCCAAACTCCCCTTTAAGGGTGTGGGTCTCGGTGATTTAAGCCAATGATAGGAGTCGGTATTGTGCAGGAAAAAACGGTGACAGGCGAGGCAGTGGGTCTTTAAAGGGCTGCTCTGCCCCTGCTCGCAAGCCCAATCTCGTAGGACTTGTTAGCGTATCACGTGCCAGATTCTTAATGAAGTGGACACACAGGGGCCGCGTGTGCGCATGCGCTTGGTGTAAAATGTAGTTGGAAATGAGGTGTCCGTCTTGGAGTAGTCGACTTTTAAAAAGCATCGGCAGCCCGTGATATGACGACTTCGCTGGTTCTGCATCCACGCTGGGCGGACACCTTGATGTACGTTTATGAAAAAAGCCCGAATGAAAGCAGCCAGAATAAAAGCCAAACAATGGAGGGACTGAGCGGTAATTTCCCTGCGACCCACTGCAGGGACCTGATGTCGCACCCCGCGCTGGGACGACATTCTGGCACCATAGCGACCCACCAGGGCTCCGTCTACTCGGATATTTCTTCTCCGGACACCGGCCGGCAGTGCCCCGCTCCACAGACATCCTCCAGCGCATCTTTGAGTTACGGCTACCCCTTTGGAAACCCTTATTACGGCTGTAGATTGTCTCATTCGCACAACGTGAACTTGCAGCAGAAGCCCTGCTCGTACCACCCCGCAGAGAAATACGCCGAGCCCAGCGCAGCGCTGCCCACGGAAGAACTGTCGACCAGGGCCAAAGAGTTCGCTTTCTACCCGAGTTTCGCCAGCTCGTATCAGGCTGTCCCCGGATATCTGGACGTGTCGGTGGTCCCCAGTATCAGCGCGCACCCGGAACCGAGGCACGACGCCCTGATCCAGATGGAGGGCTACCAACACTGGGCTCTCTCCAATGGCTGGGATGGGCAGGTGTACTGCTCCAAAGAGCAGACGCAGTCAGCTCATCTGTGGAAATCACCTTTTCCAGGTAGGAAAACATTCATGTCATTTTAAGGTTCCTTGAAGTTACATGTTTAATGTTTCCAACACCTGGTGGGTTTTAATCAGTTCGTTATAGTCAGCATATTATTAAGGTTATTTAAATATGTGCACAGTGTTTGTTTTTGCTGTACTGAGCTGTTCTTTCCATGTGTGTGGATTTTGTTTAGTTAAAGTGAACTGACCAGCTTCTTCAGGGAGTGCAGCTGAACTAATGTGCTGCAAAAATACACAGCTGTCAGTTTCCATAAGAGTGGGTGTGCTTACTCCTCCTGCACCCTGACATTATATATAGTTATATTCTTTGGTACAATTATATAATGAAGCATGCATGTTTGTAAAATGTAGTAAATTTACAAGAAATTTGATTTGTGAGTCCAAAGAGCACTTCTATTGTATATGGCCCTTCAAGGGTTAATATAAATCTTGAGCGTATTGCTTTTGACAGTCATATGATGAATATAGTTCAGTTTCTGTCACGTACAATAGAAAAGGCACACCAGTGCACACCTTTGCCCCCTGTAATGCAATATAGTGAGTTGGCTATCCTACTGTGTTTGGATTGCACTAGTAAATCCCTGCGACCTGCGGTGGTGTCCAAGGATTACAATTTCACACAACTGCACTGCTTTGTCACATGAGTGACTCACCAACACCGATCTGTCCACATTAAGAATGGAGTGTTTGCTCCCTGGGCTGGCTGACTGACACACAGCATGTATCATCCATGATCAGCTAATGGCCACAGGAGTGCGTCCAGAATGCAGTTTACAGAGTGTGGACCAGGCTGCTGCTTCTGCCTCCTGCCTTTATTATCTGTGAGAAATCTGCAGCTATTTTCATTTCAGGGTCCCCTCCTCGCATCCCCACCAAGCCCCCTCTATTTTATTTATTGCAAATGCTCAGGAGCAAGCACGGGCACGCGGATGCGCACACCCGCAAATCACACCAGCGCGCGCTTTCCACGTCGTTCTGTGTCACGATAGACATTACACACACACATACACAGATGCTCCCCCTCTCTCTGGCACACACACACACACACACACACACACACACACACACACACACACACACACACACACACACACACACACACACACACACACACACACACACACACACACACACACACACACGCTGTTTTACTCTATAGGAAAGAAAAAAAAAACACCAACAGAAAAATCAGCCCCAATTTCCAAAATTTAACATAGGAAAAAAATTTAATGTATGAGTGCAATAAAATTGTAAAATGATGTTAAGACGTTTCTACAATTTAATTAAAAACCACAATCAGAAACACAAGACATGACTGAATTTGAATCAAAAGTATCTTACGACTGATTTCTGTTTGGGTCTATTTTCTATTTCTGTTTCTAAATGGCTGCATTTTACATTCCCAAGACTTAGTTTGTCAAAAATGAAATTATCCAATATTAAATGACCAAAAAAATGCACTGGAAAATCTTGTATTTTGGCAAAATTGGATTTACGCACGGAGTTCTTTACTTTACGCATGAACTTGGAGTATGAATAACATGAAAAAAACTTGAAGATTTCAGTTTCCTTATTACCCCCATGTCGTTTTAATTGCAGGGACTGACCTGCGCGCTGCACACACTTTGACACCGTGTAGTTTATACCTACCCGGCAGTGGCCAGCAGTTTAATTAAACATCTTAACGAGAGATTTGTCCAAGATACCATTAAAGATGTCCGTTATGTCGGTTTGCAGATAATCAACAAGCAGATTAGGTATTGACGTGCAGCCTGAGGCGATAACAATGATCGCTGGCCACCAGAAAACAATGCCCAGTTGTAGTGGCTGTAACTTGATGGTAATATATAGAGATGGTTCATTGATAGAAACAAAAGATTGAGGGCTGTATAGTTTTATTTTACGCTGCTGCACAGACGCCACTAAATGTCAGGTGCAGCACACCTGAGATCTTGACTTTAACCTTTTGATGTGTAGCCCTCCATTACCTGCGCACGCGCGTGCACGCGCACACACAATCAGACAACCCGCGGGGGCTGACCTTTAGGATTAAATTGCGTGAATACATTTTTCTTATTTTCCGTATATGATCCATTTAAATGTAAACACAAACCATCTCACCGCAGGAATAAATTGACCCGAAGCGCCTCCTCTCCTGCTGCTATAAAGCCACACATTGCAGTGTTTTTGCACCAGGTCTGATATTTCTCTTATTTATTTTTTTCCTCCTTCCTTCTTACAGATGTTGTGCCATTGCAGCCCGAGGTCAGCAGTTATCGCCGTGGTCGTAAAAAGCGTGTTCCCTACACCAAGATCCAGCTGAAGGAGCTGGAGCAGGAGTACGCAGCCAGCAAGTTCATCACCAAAGACAAGAGAAGGCGCATCTCGGCCGCCACGAACCTCTCAGAGCGCCAGGTCACCATCTGGTTCCAGAACCGGCGAGTCAAGGAGAAAAAGTTCGTCAGTAAATCGAAGAACAATCACATGCACACCACTTGATAAGAAGATCGACCTCCTTGAAAACTGTAACTCTCATACCTTCCAAAAAGAAAAAAAGGAAAAAAAAAAAAGAGAGAGATCAACCTCTTGCCATATAATTTACCTCTTTCATTGAAAATCGTGGCTGAAGAACATTTTGACTCAGTGTTACTTTTTTTAATTTAACTTCCATCATCAAGTCCATCGATCTGTCCCCCAACTTTCCAATTTAGAGACAACTCTCTAAAAACTGTGAAAATATTGAAAAATTTCACTTCACGTTTGTTTTATAGGAATGTACATATATAAATATATAATATTTAAAATGATATCTGTATTTCAAAGACTCAAAGTATTGCGTGTTTTTCCTGTTTTCTTTTCTTTTTCTTTTTTCAAAGCCAAATCTTAAAGGACTTGATGCCATTTGTAAGACTTGCGCCGGGGCATCTCAAAACAGAGGAAACACTTCGTTTGATGTCATTTTACGAACAGATTCAGCCACATGGACAAAAAAACAAACTGCAGTGGCGTGATGACTCGTTGAACTTGAGACTTGATCATCTTCAACAAAAGCTCACAGCGAGAGAACTTTCTTGAGAAAGAAAAAAAAAATTCCATCTGGTTTTACGGAAGCGGTGTTCCTCTGTGTGGGGTGTGTTCACTTAAAGCCTGGGCTGAAACAAAGGCTGCTAGGTTGTTAATCTGTATAGTGCAATGCATTTATTATTTAATTCATATTATCTAGTATGACGGAACTGTAAACTGGAATATCCCCAAATCCTGTATGTTTTCCTTTGTCATTGAAGGATTCTGTCATGCAACTGGAATGATTGTAAACCATTAAAGTCAGTGAGTATTACACATAAAATGCACAATCGTTTTGTTTTGTTTTTTGGACATTTTTTTTTTTTAAGTGTAGCATTGGAGCTGGTCCACACGCCTTGTACGAAGCCTGTTATTTCTACTTTGGTGCAGTATGTGAACTGTATTGTGGTGTTGAATTACGTACTGGTAACGTGTTTCATAAATAAATGATGATTATGAAAATGCTCACATATTCAAGTCAATCAACCCCATCCCACATGCAGCGTCTCCTTCAGCAGCAGGAGCTCTGAAGTCCTCCACTCCACCAGCGGATGTGCGAGTGGAGATTATCTGTTGCAAAGTGCTTGATTAAGAATGAGTTGGCAGCGGGGGATTGCAATGGGTTTTAATGGTTGTGCGTTAGTAGTGACCAGCAAGACGCAATTTGCAAACTTTGACAGTTACAAACTAAGACCATCAAACTATTCCACTGTGTATGAGCGAGTGAATAAAGAGCTCTCGGCTTCATTTAGGACTTGTGGGATGTGATGTTTGAAATGTATCCGGATGCGACTTAACAATTCACTTCTGTTGCTCCTCCAGCTTCCACAGAAATATAAATTTTAGTTAATCCCGAACAGGAATGGTTATTTCTAACTTGTATGAAGTTCAGGCGTTGTTTTTGTTAATATGCCGAAATGAAAAACTATGAATAGCTCTGATATGAGAGGAATAAATAGTTATTCCCCACAAGTTAAAATCCACCCGCTTTGTCATAATCCGCAGGTTGTTTGACTGGTTGTTGTATCCCTGTTATTATAATTGTAACAAAATGAAATAAAATGTATCATTCTTGTGCCTGCGGGTATGGGCACAGTCATACACATAAACTGAACGTCACTGCGCCAGGAAATATTTGCGTGAGTAAAATGTAACTTTGCAGCACGTCGCGCGTGTGCTGTCATGCACGTATGGGGATCTCTGTCGGATGCTACTGCGATGGCTTCAGTGTGCATTAAGTACAGGTGAGTGGTGCGATGAACTTGAGGGTCTATTAAATTATGTCACATGACAGACACACAAGCAGCGTCTCGATGGCATCACGGTTTCTGCGCCGAAACACGTGAGCTCAAAAACTGCCCGCAGAAATTCCGTCCAAGATCAAATCGTACAACCAGTCCCCATCTTGTTTTTTTTTTTCTGTAGTATTTTTACAAGTTGCAGTATTTGTTTCGTCGAGCTATGCGCTTTGTGCGGATATGAAAGCTTTTGTTGTGCGTGTTGCCAGGATTTGTGGCTATAAAGGCCTGAATGTGAAATATGCAACAGCCACAGTTATGGAAATGACTGGAGGAGAATATTACGTGGAAATAAACATTTACACGCGACTGTCTTGAGAATAATTATAGTGGAGGATTATTTTCGGATAGTTTGGATACCCATTTCAAATTCTAGTCTCTCTATTTAATCTTAAAAAAAAACATACACACAAACTGACTGATTAGTTTTCTAAAAATAACGTAAAGCTTTTTATATATTCTGAATATTTAGCCTGGATGTTGGCCTGCTGTGTCTAATGATGAAAAAAACCTACACTGCATGTAGAGATTATTCTTTTCATTTCTGCAAGTCAGATGTGTTTTGGGAATTTTTTTTCTCTCCCCCCACCTAACTTCAGACTGCAGGCGGTCAGACCCTGGACCTCCAGTCCTGCTGGAAAGTTCTGGGTCTCCTAATTTACCCTTGACCATGACTATGCAGTCACTTTGACCTTGACATCACAGCAGATTGTGAATAATAAATAGGGGGGCGCACACCAATGCCGGCGGTTTGTTTGTAGGCAAACAAGGTGCTATTTCCCTGTCTAGACAGCCGGACTTAATGACATGCCATAAATACATAAAAAGGGGAAGTGCAGCGATATCCCCTGACCTGCGTTTCTGACCATCTCTCGGAGCTTTGCATTAACATTTGGGCTCTGTTCTTTTGTCTTTTAAAAGCAACTTGTTATGCGTGCGTCTGAAACCACCAATGGCTTCATGCACTCCTCATGAGGTGTGCGTTATTGACCACGGAGGACAGGTAGGACTTTTGACGTCTCACACCAACACCAGTAATCCGCAGCAAGCAGCCACACTGTCTCCACAGCGAGAGGAAATAATAATACGACGTCGCCCACAGTAGAACGATTAAAGGTACGGCCGTTTTCTTCCTATAATGCGGTAGGCCACATGCACTTTGTTTTATGACTTTTATCTCGCAGAGTAGATATTTATGTAACAGACTAAAAAGTAATTTGAGGGAGAAATGGCAGGAATATATATGAATTTGTGCTCCCTTATTCCGTGAGTGTTTTTGCAGCGATGTGCGCACTGCTGTGATAAAGTTTGTTAAAAAAAAAATTGCTTGTATTTTTTGTTTTTGTTTTTAGATGTTACAAACATTAGATCAAATTTTTTTTATTTCATTTTTGCTGAATCTTTTCTAAGAGAATATTTTTAGCAGTGATTCGCACCAAGATGTGACTAACCTGAACAGGAGAATTTAACAATAGCAGGTTAGGGAAAGTATTATATTTCAAATTTAAGTTTAAAGTGTAAGTTTAAGATTGTGGTGTTTTGGCTGTTGAAATAACTGGCATTTAAAACAATTTATTTTTAATAGTGTAAATTATGTAAAACAATACATGTTGCATTTGACAAATATCATTATTTAAATGAGCACTTTGCAAATATTAGTATATACAAATGTAGATGGAAAATCTGCATAAAAAGTTAGTTTTTTACTTGCTGAAGTAGTAAATTTAAACCTATTAAACTCTAAACAATCCTGGATTAATATTTGTTTTGCCGGGTAAAGGTTGACATACAATCAGGAAAGTGGTCAGCATAGTTAGAATTGAAAGGACTTTTAGGTAAAAGTTGTGAGATTGTTCGTAGTGTGAGATTATATGCTGGGTTTTTACCTCGAAAACGTTTGGAAATAACTGTGAAGTGTGTGTGGAGGCGTGAAAGCTGCAGGCCGCTGTCAGCTGCTCACACATGAGAAAGGGGGCTGATAACCTCTGGTGGTGACCAGAGGAAAATATCAGGAAGTGCTGCTGCTGCTGCTGCTGCTGCTGCCTGCAGTTCATCAATATGAGCGTTGTTGTTTGACTCTGCTCTGCTGTTGCGTAAATGCTGGTCTTAATATTGAAGACAATTCGAGTTGGCTTTTTTTTTAAAGGTTTGTGAAAAACTTCATAATTGTAGAAGGATCCGGATCAGAGCCACAAAGCCCAGTCTGTCCTGTCCTGTCAGTTGTTTGTTAATGGGGCTGTTTTCCTGATTTGTTTCGTAAATACAATCAATTGATAGAGTTTGGGATTCATATGATGTCGAGTTTCCGTTCATCTGATTCTCACATGTCAAAGAATCACAAGACCAAAAAAAAAAAAAAAAAACTGGTTTCACGTCCAGTTTAATATTTTTTTTTTTTAGTAGAATTTCTGCTTGGAGTGCTGTATTAAAAAAAATATCCATCACAGCTGCTCTGAGGATGGACGAGGAAGTTTTTTTACATTTTTATTAATATTGTAGGAATTAGTTTCATCTATCTGAGCTACACATTTTGTGTCAGCTCAAAATATCTTGATCATAAAAACAATTTTCTGATTGATGAACAATTTAGACTTCATTTGATCATTTGATGTATTTGTTTATTGCATATTATTACACACACACACACACACACACACACACACACACACACACACACACACACACACACACGCACTTTACATTTCTTCACCAAGTGCTTGTAAATTATTATTGAAATAATGAATACATGAAATTGATATTATTAGGCTGCTATTAGAGTTTTTGTAGATAAAGAAGACGGCAGCACCTCATTTTTGTTTTATGTGTTTATTCACACTGACGGTCAAGTTCAAGCGTCAGTAACAATGGCGTGACTCCAATGCTCCTTTATAAATGCAGGTATCCAACTTTAATTAGCATATTTGTGCTTGTTTGATGTTATATTTTTAATATTTATGAATTTTTTCATTTTAAAATTCAAGCAATAATATATTATTTACTATCTTACACTGATATAGAACTTTTCACATGACTTTTATTAACAAAACTACACATATTTTGGGAAGATTTTTCTGAATGAGTGTTGATATTTGCAAAATGTGAGATGTTGCTGACAACAAATCCTCCCAGATAAACGTCCCCACCTTTGTGGCATCTTTAGACTTCCCTTGACGGTCGGTTTCCCTTGAAGGAAGCTTTAAAGGGGTTGCACAGGGCTATAACTGTGGCAACCTGCCTGCAGAGAATCAAAGGGAGAAAAAGGGGAAGAAAAGCCCTTTGTTTAAGCTATTGCCCTGTCTGGACAGGACCAGGGGAATCCAGGAGCCTAATTTCAATATGGAGCAGACAGTGTACTAGACAGTGACCTTGACAGTGCTGTTTGCGCTTTACCTACTTCTATTTATTTTAAATTGTTATTATTAACAGCAGCTTTTCGTTTCGCGTGGCGCGCTTGGCCCGTGGCTCCTGCTCAGATTTGGCAACATCTCAGTGAACAGAGCTGCAGTTTGTGTGAATGTCAGATCCGGATCTGTGGGGAGCGGCGGATCGGAGGCGTGGAGAGGCGAGGCGAGGAGGCGCAACACATGGCCTCTTTCTCCGAGGTAAAGCCTGCACACCGTCCGGGCCGCCTGGCTCCAAACGTCACTCTGCTTCTGTGTGTGTGTGTGGGTGTGTGTGTGTGAGAGAGAGAGAGAGAGAGTGTGTGAGTGTGTGTGTTTTTTTTTTCTTTTCTTTTTTTTTTTCCTTGCTCTTGGTAACTGTTGCAGTGACACACGGAGCCGTGCACTGATACCAAAACACACCAAGGCCTCTGATGTGATATTGCATTGATGTTGTGTTGCATTGCGAGACGCACTAACTAGATGCAGGAATGTGCAGTGATCTTCTTGTGGAGAGAGTGAAACCCCAGCGGATCTCCAAGTGCTTCTCCAGTTCAAACATTTGATATTTTTTCCTTCTATTTAAGGCCAGAGCCAGGCCCGGTGCCTTTGGGTTAGATGGGATATATGTGGTTGCAAGTGACGAATGCGGCTATCAAATAACGGCTGGCTTGCAAATCGCTGTCAAACTAGTGTTTAAATGAACGCTCGTGCTCTCACATAACACTTCATTGGCAATTTTGCAACACGCAACTAGCAGCATTCAGCATGCATGTGCAAGCTACTGTAACCCTGCAAGTTTTTATTATTCCTAAAGTTCACTACACCATTACTAATTGATGCCATAAATCATTATTTTTTTTGCCAATTATTTAACGACTGCTTCAAAGTTCTTGATTATATATTTGATTTAGTTTAGTCACATGGGACAATGCTTTTATTTTAAAGATAGCGGCTCAGATTTGGAGTCATATTCAAATTAACTTCATTTGAATGAAATCTGTGCGTAAACGGCTCACTTCAGCCTACAGAATATTTGCAAGGCTACTAAGTAATTTTTTTTAAATATTCTCTTTTCAGTTTGTGCCTCCTCTATGCGTTTTGATGAAGTATTTGAGTTCAACATCAAGTTCAAGCACCGTGACTGTGCGTCTGAACTTGAGCGCAGTGTGCTCGGTTATAGCCCGGATTCGCTTTCTCCTCCTTTTATTCCAGTTTGTCCTCTTTTATGAGTCAAACTATTTGTCCTTGATGCAGTCAGACTTTTTTGTTTTAACTGCCCATAATTGTGACATAGGAAGACCCCCCTGTGCTGGATTATGACAACTTTGGAGATCCATAAATTGATTTGGCGTCCTTTATTGGAGCGCGGGGCGACGGTAGCTTAAGGATTTATAAAGGAAAAGCGGGATCATTAAAATTGTTACAGGCTTGAAATTGCAAAAATGGGGGGAGAAGAAGTTATGGGAATTTTAAAATATTCACTTTTTAATTTAATCTATTAATTATTTTGTGAGAGATGGACATCAAAGCAGCCGGACTGAAAATATGTTAGAGGATGATGATTGGCTGGTTTGATGACCAGAGATCACATGAGAAATAGTTGAACCAGCTGTTTGCAGAATGCCTGGACCCTGTGTGCACAGTGCAGAAGCTTTTTTACAGTGCTGCAGTCTGAAAGATTTCCTTGTGTGGAAACAGGACATAGGGTGACTATCACCACATATATTTGTTCAGTGTCTTCACTGCTGCATCTACAAATCAACTAATTAGTGAGATATAAAACAGAGCGACTCTCAGCTGATTGAATCAGTTAAGTGCCCTCTGATATCTTGTAAAATTCATATAAAAGAATTGTGAGAGGTATAACAATCCCACTAGAGTTTGGCTGCGAACGTTTATTGGAGGTATCTGTTAAAGTTGTTCATGTGAGGTGTACTAGAGGATATTATGTGAAATATACCCTCTTAAAGTAACCTTGTAGAATATCGTCCTCTTTTACAGAGCCAGTGGCTTCAACCTGCTGACCCCGTTACTGTAAATATGAGGAGAGTGCGGCAATGAGCATCAGTCTTTTCTTAAAACAAGCTTGTAAAATTGGGACATCACAGCTTTATATGACATGGAATTCAACCATAATTTGCTAGAAAACAAGTCGTCATGTTGCACCCTCTCCTTCAAGAAAAATAGTTTTCATAAGAAAAGGCGTTTTAAAAACTTTTGCCAGCTTATAAAGACATTAAACGAGGCCGTGGACAGTTCCACGAGTGTAAAAAGAGAAGCAGCCTGGGCTCCTTTTTGACTCCGCACGGTTCAAGAGAAGAAAAACAAGATTCTAGATTTTTAATAAAAAGGTTTATAGTATTTTTAAAAAGCTTATAAACCTCTGTAATACAGAAGTTAATGTTTTGTTTTGTCTGAGATGGACCAAGTGGGTGGTACCGTGTGTAGCAGAAGTTGTCCTGGACACGTGGTTTGTGGATGGCCAATCACGCGCCCCTCCAGGTTTAACTATGTTAAATGTCAGATTGCAATAAACTAGAAGCTGTTGGTCGGGCCCGCGGAAATGGGCGAGCATAATCTCCTTAATCCAGGGTTTGTGGGACCTTTGGTAAACATCCACACTGGAGACACATTTTACTTTCCGAATTTTAGAGCCTCAGGGGGACAACTGGCGGGGCTACCGTCTCTCTCGTACCCGAGAAGGGACAATGTTTGCTCCCTCCCGTGGAATCCTTCGGAGCCGTGCAATGGATATTCTCAATCCTACTTTAGCAGCACCGTGTCTATTAACCCTCCCTTCAACCGGTCGTGTGAAATTACCAGACCAGAAGACGGTAAATGTTATTACAACAACGGCAGCGGGAGCAGGGAGACCTGCTCAGGTGGCAGCAGCCTCAAGCGAGAGGATAGGGCGAGAGACACATCATCATCCCTAACATCTGACCACGGGATGCACATTGGAATTGGCAGCAGCGCCGCCTTTTCCAAATATGATTACGGGACCGAGCAGCTGGCGCAAGACCCGCCGTCCTGCCAGTCAATGGAGTCCGACTCCAGCTCGTCTCTGCTCAACGAGGGCAGCAAGCCTCCATCCAGCGACACACAGACCCTGGTGTCACCGGGAAGCCATTCAAGCAACATAGCCTCGGGCGGAGGTGGGTGGCGGTTTTCATATTTTATTATTCTCATTCGCGTATAATCTGAAACGGATGTTCGCGTGTTTGCATAGGAGGTGTGCAGATTGTGTGCATTTGCGGCGTGACTCCGCCATTAGATCTCGTTATCTTGATGCACAACTTGCAGCCTGGATTAGCCTGCAGGGCAGCTGCTTGGTGCGTAAACGCCGCTAGGGGTTGCCCTAAAATACTCCATGCAGCATGTGGCTGTGTACAGTTACAGATCACCTCGCCTAACCATATTCCCTTTCAGCTTTTTGAATAAGCAGTTAGTTCTTGTCATCACATTTAGAGAGCTTCAGTGAAAGTCTGACGTTCACCTGTAAATGCTGGATTTTGTCTGTGCGTGTTGCTGCACTCTGTACACAACGAATTAGAGCAGTGATTTAAAGAGGCGAGCCGCTTTGGATGGCTGCATCGAATAGAGAGTTTTCTTTTTAATGACTCGTAAACAGAATTAATATCTGTCGCTGTGGACTCAAGAGTCATTTAATATGCTCTGAAACTCGCAAATAAGTAGAGGTATTTGCAGGCACGGCTTAATTATCACGTTAATGCTGCTTTAACTGCAACAATAAAACTTCCTGTGACACAAACCGCGGTATACTGGTGGTCTACTTAAAGGAGGGTAAAAGAAAAAAAAAATCAAACAACAGCCATGGTCAGAAAAGTCTCAGTAGTCTCAGATAAATCTACCAAAACAAATCCAGTTGGGCTGTTCGTGGAGGAAGTGACAGCTTCCAGGGGCGTCAGTTCTCTGAATTTCAGATGAAGCAGAATTCCCTCTTCTGGGATTTGCAGCAAATAACAGCAGCAACCTCCTGTTTGTTAGTGAGAATAACGCCTGCATTTACACTGCCTTAGACAGCTGTATAAAGATACAGTACACTATTATAATAATGTGAATAAAGACTCAATAATAATTTGCTGAGTGTTGTCCAGTGAAGTGTTTGAATGTTAGACTGTCTCAGCCTTGTAAAGCTATTACCTCAACTTGCCACTGACAACTGATGCCCCCGTGGCTTCACCATAACCTTGGAGGTGACCGTGATTTTGCAACTGTGATGGCTAATCGTTTGCATGCACCCCCCCCCCCCCCTCCTTTTCCCCCGTCCTCCCCCTCTTCCTCCCCCCTCTCCTCCAGGTGCCCCGTGGTACCCGATGCACACCCGGACCAGGAAGAAGCGCAAACCTTATTCCAAACTTCAGCTGGCCGAGCTGGAGGGTGAATTCATGCTGAACGAGTTCATCACCAGGCAGCGGCGGAGGGAGCTCTCGGATCGTCTGAACCTCAGCGACCAACAAGTCAAGATCTGGTTCCAGAACCGCAGGATGAAGAAGAAGAGACTCATGCTGAGGGAGCAAGCTCTGGCCTACTTTTAGATATGCCGCAGAAGGTGAATCGATAGGCAGTAAAAGCCAAGCCTTCTTCGCTCCCCTAGGTCTTCTTTCTGTGCATGCACTCATCCTTCCATCTCACAATATCACAACCTTTTCTTGTATTTTTATTTTATTTTATTTTGTTTTTTTTCAATCAAAGGTGCGGGCGTCAAAAGCCCAAAAGTAACAATACAAAAAAAAAAAAGAAGAAAAAAAACCCCTGCCTCTATCTGGCATCCAAAGCTGCTCTCTACATGTCGGTGAGCCTTTATCTTTGGCATAATCGCACAAGAAACTGTGAGAATGTGTTTTCTGTATAGGGTTGTTTTCCTAATCTGTCAGGAGATCAATATGCGCCCTAAATGTTGGCCAAGCGGAATGTGTCTTCAAAGCAGCCTCTTTTGGGGATGGCACATCCTGACTACATCCTTTTGTTCCCTTTTTAGTCTGAGAAAATAAGAGAGCGGGGCCCATTCAATAACATCTGAACCGAGGCCTGAAATAACAGTCTGAAAAGCTGACTGGTGCGCATTTGCGCAATAGTTTGTCAAGAGTTAGCAGTGTGATTAAAACAGATCTTTCTTTCGGCGTGTCAGAGGAACATCGTTGTTGTCCTCCTCCACAGTTTGTGGACACGTTCACGGTCACGGGCAAGGAAGTCTGAAGTCTGCACGAGGAGAGGGAGAAATAAACCCGCAATGTAATCCATATCTATCTTTATGACTGCGCATTGGGGGGAAAAATCCCAAAGACTTGGTTCATTTACAGACAAGTTTTTAAAGTTTTTTTTTTGGTTTTTTTGTTTAACATATATTTTTTATTACCTTTCAACTTGTCCTAACAAAAAAACCACTTAATCCTGCATGGATTGCGTTACTTTAGTTGAGTGAGATCACCGTTTGAAAACGGTTTTGAGCTGCTATTAAAAGTCGGTGTGCAGACTGTGCTCGTCACCAAAATACAGTGCGTTCAGCAAGAAACGATCAGTCAACAGCATTTCTATATTTTAGATCCACGGACACCGCCCAAAGTCGCGTCAGTGGCGAGAAATAAGTTTTGTGGAACTAACAGTAAATCTGAAAACTTGGTGCTCAGAATTAAATAAATAAATATATGAACATTTAAAAATATTTAGGTATTGGCAGTACGTGTGCGCTCCGCAAATGCAGTTCATTATCTGTCACATACAGTGAGTAAGCTATAGCAGTGAAATGTTTGCAGCATGTTATTGATGTGAAATAGCTAAAAGTCATTTTCACTTTTTCTCCAAGTGACTTTTTTATACTTTGATTCTGCTCAAAAACCAACAAATTAAAAATTAGATACAAACGTCACAACGAATGTATTATTATTATTATTATTATTATTATTATTATTATTATTATTATTATTATTATTATTAATGGGATGGAAGGACGGAGGGCCAGTCAGGCTCATTCAATGTACTTGCTCCTTGCAATGTGCTCAGTGTTGTCCCTTTCCTTACCTTGTACTCGTGTATAACTTTGTAAAATGAAATTACCTATGTTAGTATTTGCATCCCACTTGAGGAGCTCTTAACGCTATGTAATAGTGCTTTATGTTATTGATCGTCTTGTACAATATCGCATTCCATATAGCCTATTTGTGATTGTAAGTAAGGGTTTGGGAATGTAGGCCAAAAATATATACTGCCAAGAATGGATAAAAGAAAGAATATGTAAGAAATTTTTACCATTCATGACATTCAAAGAAATCCTGTTTCAGTGTAGTAATTGTTTATTATCATTCTTTTATGTCGTCCATTGCATTCCTTCCTTTGCGCTTGTAAGGATTGCTACGTTGTCTTGTAAAAGTAATAATGATATGAATGTATATGCGTAAGGTCTTCAATAAACAGAATATTGAAACGTTTATTGGTGTTACCTCAGTCTGTTATTGGGTTGCTTCTTCTCTGATCGTCCCTGCCTCAGCAGAAAAAGCTGGTTTTCACGCGCTCTGACCGGTGGGATTATTTTATTGGATGTGACCTGTAACACAGTTCAAAAAAAATACACGCGTCCACCTCAGTGAAATAAAGATCTGAGCATTAATGGGACATTTGGAAGCTTTTGAGGGGGTGTTTTGTTAGCACATAATTGTACATGCTGTGAAATGTTTTGCTATAGGAGCCCACACAGGTTGGTGCTTTTTTTGCGGCCGCAGCAGATAGAAAGGTATAGCCTATAGGTGACTGTGATGGCTTTCCCGTGCAAAATGGCGGCCAGGTGCGCCTTCTAAACCACGCTTTATATACACAATATTCCCACTTTATGGAAGCTTTGGACCCTACAACAAATGCAAGACAACTGCGTTAAAATTCTCTTTCACTTTCTCTTCCCAGCTTTGCGCTTTCCCTTGAAGTTCGACCTAATCAATGTCACCGGTATGCTACAAGCCTATAACAGAGCAGCTAAACACGCAATGGCTCTGTAAAGCAGTAATAGGGTTACACCCCAGTGCTCCATATAGGCAGGCCTCTCGGACCGTCGTGTCCATCTGCATCCCTTCCTCTGGGGCGCAGACACGACACGTTTATTCACAAAGCACATTTCAGCCGTGGATTCTCCACACCGCCGCCACATCAAGATTTTCTGCTGAAAATTATATTGCACTCCTGCTTTCATACAAACCCAGAAGGCTCTCCCTACTGGCGGGGAAGTGTAAAGCAATGCAGGGCTGAGCAGTGTGTTCCTACACCAGCTATAAGCCAGGCATGATAGTGTTTGTCTCAGGCAGATGAAGTGTGCTCACTGGAAACCGGGCTTTCTGTCTCAATGTTGAGATCAGATGTTGTTTTTTTCAGTGAACTGTGAACGGCCGCTTCTGCCACCGACCCACACTGAATGACATTCCTCATTCTCTGTACGCATGATCACAACACGCGCACACGCGCACACACACATGTGGGATGACGTGGACTCATCGCTGAACACACTCCTCGTACTGTCTGATTCACTGCCGTCTTGAACATTGGTCATTTAAAATGTATCCACGATTTACTGGAGCTGCGTAAATGAGGAGTTGATACACGCCTGGCTGCAATACATTCTGCTTCGCCTCATGCTGTATTGCTGCTTCTGCAGCCAACATAAGAAGTATATTTATGCCTGTTTTCCCCGAGAGCCTCCCTCCCTGCGTGAACATGGCTTGAACAACAACAAACACGATTTTTTGTGCACTCAGCAAAATGTAGCACGATTATTCATGCGTATATAAACAGTATGCACATCTGTGGAGAGAAGAGTGCTCCCACTGAACAGAAAAGAAAAGGTGTGCCTACTCACTTTGGCAGATATTAAAATTATGATTTAACTTTCAGATCTGCCCCACAAAATTATTTTTATTGATTTTAGAAATATATTATGTATTCGTCTTGGGGTTTTTTCGATGTGCGTCAGCTCCAGAGAGATTTGTGATTGACACTGGTTTTATGATTAAGAAAATTGCTTTCCACGCCTGTTTGGAAGGTGATTTTAAAATAATTCAGTGTAATATATTGTAAGATTTACATAGCAGGAAATCAATTTAAATAATTTCTATGCGTTTGTATGAAAAAAAGCAGGGAACGGTCTTTTGCGTTCCTTTTACGCACCGATGGTAATATACTTATACGTCCGCGTGCGTCCTAATACGACGAATACTGTATGCATCACTTCCCGAAATACGTAGGATACAGACTTAAGTGTACCAAGAATTAATTCCTATGATATTAATTGAAACTATAAAGCAATAGCGGGCGATCTGTAATTGCGTTTATTGAGTCTGATCATGGAGAGGACGTCGTTCATAACAGTTACAGTCTTTTCAGGCCATCAAACGCGCTGTTGACCATGAAGGGATATAAACGAAGGTCTTATGTTTGTTTGCTGCCTTGTTAAATTGTTTAGAGGAGAATAACATGCAAAATGCACCACGGCGGCCCTGCGTCGCCTCTCCTCTCACTTGTGAACAAACCTTCAAGGTCAGTTATGCTACACAGCATGTCCAGAGAACTGAAGGAGAACTGCCCAATGATGCGCTGATGACATTTAAACACCAACAATTGTAGAAAGTTAATTAGGGGTTCCGGCAGTGTTTGTATGTGCTTTTCTGCTTGTAAAATGCGCAAAACAATCTGGAGTTAAGGACGTGGAGAGAGAGAGAGAGAGAGAGAGAGAGAGAATATATCAGAACCAGAATCCATGATTTGTAACAAACCGCAGTAGATTAATTGTCAGTCAACAAAGGAAATAGTAAAGAGCAAATTTACAGCAGCAACAATTTGCATAATTTGTTCATCCAAATGCGTTTTAACTTGGGGAAAATTAGTTTCCGCCTCAGAACAACTCAACTTTAAGCACCGCATGGCAGTGTTTGCTGCTGTGATTAAATGATGCACACATCGGTTTGTATTTGCAGGGTAGTTAGGTATAAATCCCGTGTAAAACAGTAGGATTGTTTGAGCGGAATAACAGGGCAGTCTGGTCTTTGAACGGTGCCAGACGAATGGGCTGAACATATCATTTTAACTTGAACTTCAAACCAGACTTATTCGTTGAAGTCATGTGAGACGTTGTTGTGTAACCCATTTGCCCACATATCTCTAGTTTGGTTTCCTTTTCCATATGTTGAGCTGGAAAGGTTGTTTTTCTTTTTTCCTCCACTGAAATATGCGCCTGTTTTTACCTGCTTTTCCTCCAGCCACCAAAGCTAAAAATGATCATAAGAGTTTGTTTTTATTTGTCGTGTTTGTTGTGTAATTCAGTAGAAATAATTTCACCCTGGATTAAATACAGCTAAAAATATCAACGTTGTTCTTGTAGTCAACTTAAAGATATTTGGCTTCGCAGCTTTTTTTCTCTCTCCTTTTTTTTTTTTTTACAATGGGTCTTTCACTGCTCTTGAGCACTTTTGACTTTGAGACTGGCTAAATCTGTTTATGGCAGCCTGTCTCCGCGTCCCAAAGGTCAGTGAGCTTCACAGTGCCCTTCGCAGAGAACTTGTGTGGCATGTGGTCTACGTCCCCCGCCACCCCTCTTCCGTTTATGGTACAAAGCTGGCTGGAGAAATAGAAAGCAATGTTATTCCTTCTAAAGTGTGTGTGTGTGTGTGTGTGTGTGTGTGTGTGTGTGTGTGTGTGTGTGTGTGTGTGTGTGTGTGTGTGTAGTATCAATGCGTAAAGTGTGCTGCTGTGTGCCAGTGTGTGAGTGAGAGTGCGTTTTTGCGTTTTAAAGGAGGAGAGTGTTAATGTGATAAAGAGAGCATATGTAGGATGCGTCACTTGAAAGATCCATATCGTTTTACTCCTTCCAGAACTGTTATGTATTGATTTTGACATGATTTGAAATGAGTTCTCCTCGTGCTCTGTTTTCCCCCCCTCTGAAATGTACCGTCTTATCAATTTGTTTTTCAATAGCAGTGCGCTTCCAACAGCCCCCTAATATGGGCTGTGAGCGTTTCATTGCTGTCTCAGATAAGCCGGATTCATTTTACACCAGTTTCCCTCCACCCAGGGAATAAAAAAAAAACGTTTTTAAATTTACTGAGAAGGCATAGCAATTAAACAACCACATACTTTAATTTTGTTGTTGTTTTTTAATAAATTATTCTTGCATTTTGTTTCGTAGATTAACGCGTCATCGCCGTGCGTAATGATGGAACCAACAGCGTTATTTGGCGCCTGTTAGCACGACGCTGTTTGATCCTGTTAACAATTCAAGCGTTTTGTTATTGTTAGTTTCACTTTGATTGCTATAGAAATGCATTTTCACCGCAATATCTGGTGTTTTTGAGATGAGCTGTGTTATCCAAGCCGTCGACGCATGGGCCTTGACGCGCCCACTGAAGGTCAAGTATATATGCGGCAAAGAGCTGCACAAAAGGTGGTACCTGCTCCGCGCGGCTTTATTCGCGATGGGCAATCTTGTGTCACCTGTCCAGATTTGGCCAGCATCAATAAATAGCATATATGGTGTAGTTAAGGCTAACCCAATGTTAGTGGCGGTGCTTTATGAGCAGGGTGTCTGTGGTTTTGCAGCCAATTGGTCTGAAGAACTGTATCTGAGACGTCAAAGCAAACAGTAGCATGAAGTGTTGCAGCAGGCATTTCAACGATATCTGAGTCTGTAGAGGAAAGCTTGGAGCTTCTATTTTTGACCACACATACTCTCTACTGCCGTGTAAAGCCAGCGCAAACAAAAATAATGCATTTTGACCCCCGATGCGAAAACTCCTAACCAGTGCGCACCGCTTCTCACTTTACCTAAATGTTTAAATCACTTAAACTGTCACATAAAGGAAAACTTTGTTTTGAAACATATTTTTTTCTAAAGCATAGGTAGGTTTTTCCGTTTTCTTCATATTGCCAAGGACATAAATATAAATAATTAAAACAGGTGAAATTTTACAAAATATATTTGAACATTTTCAACACTCAGGAAAATCCTTCTTATAATACGATTAAACAAATTATGAACTTTATCTGTGAGTTTAAACAATCTCGATAAAGACGCATATCCATGCGCACTTGTGGGTGTTTTTTTCTCGGTGCCTAATTTGGCAGAACGTATTATACATAACTATTAATCAAAGCTCAAATGTTTCCGAAACCAGTGAATTGTATCTCGTTTGATTTTAAAATACGTTTCCGCTGTTAAAAATATTGACTTTGGATCAGATGTCTCACCTAAAAATATTTCCTTGTGTGTGTCGGCATGTGACAGGCCGTAGTCTCAAGCAGTCTCTCTCTAATAAAACTGCCCTTTATTCGGGATTTTGTTGAATCACATTAACCGTGACGTTAAGAGTCCCTCAAGCAAAATATGAAACACAAGCTTTCTTTTAGCCGATCAAGTATAAGTTCCGTCTCTCTTCTCAGGATATCTGAATATCACATTGAAGCTGAAGCCAGGAGTCACTGTGCTGGCCGATTTCTTGTGATGTGAAATCATTTAATATATCTAATAAAAGAAAGTTAACACGTTGTTGTGAAAGCTTTATGTGCTGGTGGTTGAAAGTGAAATACACTCTGGAGATTGCTCTAAATGTAACTGCAACACACATCCTTATCTTGTAAGCTATTGTTGCCACCACAAACGCTTTACGCTAAGGTGCATTCACTGAGATCTCAGTAAAAGAAAAACAAGGCGCTTTAGTGTTGCTTGAAACTGTTCGCAGCTCATACAGCCAAGTTTAACTGCCCGACTTACATCCAATTAAACTTATCTAGGCCATGAGGGGACAGTAATATGATTACACAGGCTTCCCACATTTAGCCCTGACTCCAGCTAACTGTGCAGCAGTGTCTTGGTGAACTGCGGCTATTGTGTGTAGTGCGTGCGTACGCGTGTGGGTGTCTGTGTGCGTTTGTGTGTGCAGTGGGTGTTGTATCGTTTGGCACAGGATTTATCGACCCTGAGCCAAAACACTGTAATATTTAGGAGCGCCATTTTTGAGACTTCTTCTTTACAAGAGGGTGACACCCAGGTTAACCATTGTAATTATGGCGCTAGGTAGCGATACATTGCTTAAATTCCTCAGACACAGTCGTAAAGTTATTGCTTCAACGGTGATATTTAGGCCTGGAATGCCAGGACAAGGAACAGTACAGTGTCATTACATGATGGCGCATCAGAACCGTGTCGTAGATTATTGTTTATGATCATATTCGTTGCTGAAGTCCTCAGAAAAGAGACATAGAAGGGCAGAAGCTCAGATACACACCATGTTGCTTGCATGCTCTGCATATGCTTAGGCTGCTCATTTGGTGCAGCCTAATCAAACTTTCCTGGGTCCTACTGCTAGCAGTTTTCTGCTTGCTGCCCGTCCATGCAGAGAAATAAACACATGGTAGCTTAAACCTTATTCTTTGACTGATGGTCAGGGCGCACAGAGGCGAGGATAGCCAGTGCGTAAACCCTCCGAACGCGGATATTGCCAAGTGATGGACGTTGACCGGTCATATTTTGCCACATCATGACAAATACTGCGGCTTAAATGCAGCCAGGAGTGCCATTTCCTATTCGTTTAAACGCCTCAGCCCTGCCTGTCCTTACTCCAGTCTTTTCATTTTTCTGCTGTCTTGATCAACAGCCCCTAACTTTTGAGTTTTATTAGTGCATTGCTTATTCATAACCTCACATTATTTATTTATGCCACGGTAATACGCATCATTGAAATTATTATGATGGGGAAATGAATTGACAATATTGTTTTGGATCGTGCGCCCTGGTTCTACCGCTGCGAGCTGAATCAAAAGTTTGCTGAGTTTTATTCATTGCTTATTTTCTTTATTATTTATTTTTAAGAGGATATTACGATCTGATTAATGCTGACATGCGGATACATTTAAAAGTCGTATATCAGGCGCTTGTTAGATCCCGTGCCAATTATAATGAAGGCGTTTTGGGTTTGGCGAAATTAACTGCAGATGCAAATTGTGCATTTTATTCTTTATTTAAAAAAAAAAATTCTGCATGTCATGCCGTTAAAATTACCAGCGACATTTTCATGTGAATATTGTTATAAATATTATTGTGGCTTATTCAGTGAAGGATTGTAATGTGTCTGCATGTGGAGAGCATGTGTCCACACAGACCACAGGACAGTATGTTTCCTCAAATATTTCTATAGCTGCGGTTTATGATTTACCCAAAAATGACACCAACAGCTGTGTTCAAATGGGCGCAAATAAAGTCACACTTTTGCTTTATTTACTTGTTTGTCAAATTGCCTCCTAAGATAATTAATTTAAGTAAATTTGGCTTTAGAAACACATCTAAACTCCGAATCTTCAACTTTTACGCATTTTAATTTGAGGCATAAATGACTCCACGTCTTCACAGTCAAACTGAAATGGGCGAAATACTTTATGTGTTCTACTTAGAAAAACAGCGCGCTTGTGCTGTTTTGAAAGTTGCTGAATAATCTGGTTACTGAAATCTAAATTCCTCTCATTCTGTGCGTTAATGGTTTTCTACGGAACAAAGGAATTTAGCGTTACTACAGCCATTCGGAGTTTTATGGTGGACGTAGAGGATTTTTAGTGGTCAAATTCAAGTGCTGTGTCTGGGCAGCTGTCTGCTTTCTTTGTACTTGGATGCAGGATGCATCATGTGAGACAACCTTTTGTCTGTAGGGGTAGTAAACAAGCTAATGCCATTGCCACGTCTTCACAAATGCCCCTGCAATGGACTCTCATTTCCAAAGCGAAGGTCTGGTGCTGTTGCTCCTTTTTTTCCTACTGAGATACAAAGTCACCAACTTTGTTTTCCAATATTTTTAAACAACACAGGTGTCCCATAAGTGACCGTAGCAGGACTGGTGTGTTACTGGAATATCGGGTAATAATTTGAGAGTCCACTGCAACATTTAGGAAGCGAACCACAGTCATAAACAATGGGCATCATATTAATTTCACCTTGTGATGGTATCAGTTAGTCTATAAAGATCCGAAAATGGCCCTCAACAGAACAATTAAAACTTTACAATGACGCAGGAAATCACACACAGGCGCATCTTTTCTCCAAACCACTCATTTTATTAGATTTTTTTTTTAAAGTCCGGGGAACATGTCTCTGTCTGTCACCCACAGATAAACGGCGACATTCTGCTAGAAAATAAAATGATCACAGCAGCTTGAGGCATCAGCTGGGACTTATTTAATTTTAGAGGGAAACGTCGGATCCATGCACGCTGCTTGGTCACCAGGCCCAGCCTGGACATTTTGCAAGCAGCCTGCAACTAGGAAAACAAATTGTTGCTCTTTTACGCACAGAAAAATGTATCCAGAATCTTTGCTTTAATTGTAAATAGAAGCCAAAGATGCATTACACCACAGCAGAATAATATTTTCAAAGGGTAGCGCTCGCATTCTGGACACTAAAGTGCTGCGTCGTCAGTAACTTATCCAAACTGGCGCAACACTGAATTAAGTATTCAGAAGTGTGCTCGTGTGGATATTAATTACTTGGTGTTTGTGTACTGGTGGCACGTTTTCAACGTGGAGGAGAGGAATGATCCAAAGGCTCTGCTGATAGTAGCACTGCAGGAAATCCACTTCCAGGCTCTTGAATTGCGTGTTTGTCCTCCGTGTACTTTGTCCAGATTCAAAGTCAAAGGGAATAATAATGAGAGAGTGTCGTTTACTGTGGCTTGCTCGGGCAACATGCATGCAGTGTACTCTGCATTGCCTAATGGTTGGTTCAAGCTAAACCTTTCAAGGCTATTATAGCCGTGCACCGTCGCTCCCAAGGAGCAATGTTTTTCATTAGGTGAAAGAGAGAGAGAGAGGCAAGAAAAAAATAAATAAATATTGATGGCGACGAGTTTTATGTTGCATCATTTTGAAAAATACGCCTGCATTTAGTAATGTCGTGTGCAGCGTGGCTGTGTAGCCACTTATGAATAATAAAAAGAGGGGATCAAATATCAGATATGAAATCCTGATGAAGAGAGTCCCGCATATCCACAGAGTACAGTGTGAAAATGTCCTGGGGAGAGACAGAAAACATCAGCCTTCCACTGGGATTTCTTTAACTTTTGCATATTGTGCAGCGGTGACTGTCCTCATGAGACTGAATCTGAATGGAATTAGATCCGATTTGGTCATATTTTCAGCTCCAGTGCCTTTGTGCTTTGTTTTGCATCGGTGCACCAGGTACAATATTTATTTCTGCTTTAAATCCTAATATTACTATTAGTCCTGTATTCTTCTTCGTCTTCTTGTGTAAAAGTAGTAGTAGTTATAATAAAATAATAATAATAATAATAATAATAATAATAATAATAATAATAATAATAATAATAATAATAATAATAATCTTACCTGTGAATCGCCATAAGACTATGAAATAAAGAGCAGTGAGAGCCCTGTGCAGTTTGTGCTATGCCTTTTAAGGAGCTGTAGCTGTTCAGCTAGCCTCCCAGCAGCCCATAAACATAAACACACACACTGCACACATCTCTCTAATTGTCATAAGCCAGCAAACAAAAAAATCTGGTACTGGTTTTCCTAGTGAGCCTGTAGTGTTTGGAAATTACTCGTTTGAACCTCCTCGATCTTACCTTTAGCCAACCACTCCTACACATCCAACTCTTCCAAATTGATATATGACAATATCTACTTTCGATCACGTGTCTGCGGGGCGACTTAGACGGATTGCGCGTCATCTCGCCTTCCCAAATTTTTCCCTTCTGCTGCAGCTCGTATCCAAAACATCTATCTATAGTACGGAGTACGAGAGAGAGAGAAAGATGTTTAACTCGGTGAATCTGGGCAACTTCTGCTCTCAGACGCGCAAAGACCGGACATCCGAGTTTGGGGACAGGACGGGCTGCGCGTCCAACATCTACCTCCCCAGCTGCACCTACTACGTCCCCGAGTTTTCTGCCGTCTCTTCGTTTCTTCCACAGGCCCCGTCCCGGCAAATCAGCTACCCTTATTCCACAAACCTTTCTCAAGTGCAGCCGGTACGGGAAGTTTCATACGGCTTGGACCCCGCGAGTAAATGGCACCACAGAGGCAATTATGCATCGTGCTACTCGGGAGAGGATCTGGTGCATAGGGACTGTCTTCCACCATCCACCATGACAGAAATGCTTATGAAGAACGAGAGCGTGTACAGCCACCACCATCACCATCACACCCACCCGGGCTCCAATCACCCCTCCACAGGTTTTTACTCCGGCGTGGGGAAAAACAACGTCCTCCCGCAAGGCTTCGACCGCTTTTTTGAGACGGCGTACTGCAGCAGCACGGACAATCAGTCAGACAATTGTTTACAAAAGGGCGAGGGGGGGAAGCTGGAAAGCGACTCCCAGCAGCAGCAGCAGCAGCAGCAGCAGCCCACAGCCTCCGTCCCCGGAGCCCCGGAGCAGGAAAAAGACCCAGAAGATGAGGAGGAACATACAAATTCGGGCTCTTGCACGTCTTCCTCCGCAACAACCAAGGACGGCACCGCCAGCAAGAGCAGCCACTCGAGTAGGTATACCGAAGCAGTAAAATGGGGGAAGGTTAAGGGGACTAGCCCGGTGTTTTGTCGGTCAGATTTTATGTGGAGTTTTATAAGCATTCAAAGGATTTTATTATAACCCTACAAAGCTCTTTCTTGCAACGAGAAGAATTTTTACGATGGGAAAGCGCTTTGAAAAAAGGGGGATGTTATACACAGACGCCTGTATGGTGAGAGTCTGTGAAATTTTTAAGAGAGAGCTATTGTGACAAATGTTAACTTTGATCATGAACTTGCGTTGGGCATTTTAAGGGATTTTCTCGTTGGGCTGTCGAGAGTAAAAACCAATTGGGCAGAACATTGCTTTTGGCGTCTTGTGAATTTTCTTTTAGGACTGAGTTTGCCCGCAAAAGACATGCTGCAAAGAGTATTACACACTTTACGGTTAAATGTCTGCCATCTATCTATCTATCTATCTATCTATCTATCTATCTATCTATCTATCTATCTATCTGTCTATCTAAAATTGCAACCGTTTACCTCCATTTACTACTAAATAGGTGAAATGGTGAAGAGAGCTCCTCCACTGCTCTGCAAAATGTACAATTTCCTCATTACGCATTAAAAATAGCTGAATTTCATTCATTTCCACATCCCCACGTTGCTCGTAGCTTTATAATTTCAATGCCACTTATTGACACCACTGCTAATACTCTACATTAATGAATGCTTCGTTTTAAGGGTTAAAAAAATGTGTATTGTTGCAGCACATAGATCATCTTGGCGTCCAGCCTCATGGAGACTGTCTTAGCTCAGCCAGGCTAGCTGGGATTAGCGGCTCTTCTCTTTTTTTTCCACACACAAAAACAAGTTAAAAAAAAAAAAAGCTTTTTGATAGCACATTGTGGGGCCACAGAGGTGTGAGGCCATTGCAGAAAAGGCCATCGCATTTCCAGTGACTGCCAGAAGACTGTGTAAATAGTTAGTTTAGCTCCAGAGGAATGTGGCGCACATAATGCGGTGAAATACTTTTGTTGTTGTGTATTTATAACAGATAAACACGTACTTAGAGGCTGTAAGTTGATATTATTTACTCCGGGCGATTCGGATATTTAACACTCTTTATGGCTGGTTTATCTGATAGCTTCAGCCACTTCGCCTGATGAATGTGGGCTGAAATGTTATCATTAGTAATACCACTGAGACTGAATTCTGATCATCTGGCAAACCTATCGCCACCTCAGCAGCAAAGCCACTTCTGATCCCTCCTTTTTTTTCCAAATGCATTATCATTATTAATTGTTGTGCCCAGAGACACTCTGATTTTTATTTTTATTTTTTTCTTAATTTATTCTCTTCTTCAGGCGCTCCACGAACAAGAAAGAAGAGGTGTCCATATTCCAAGTTTCAGATTCGTGAGCTGGAGCGGGAATTCTTCTTTAACGTTTACATCAACAAGGAGAAAAGGCTTCAGCTCTCCCGAATGTTAAACCTCACCGACCGGCAGGTTAAAATCTGGTTTCAGAATAGAAGAATGAAAGAGAAGAAGCTGAGCAGGGATCGCCTCCAGTACTTCTCTGGAAACCCCCTCTTGTGAGGCGCAGCAGCAGAAAGTGTCCCGGTCTTCTTGGACAGTGGCTTTTCAGGCCTCACCCCCCTCCTCCTCTTATCTCATTGAATTGTAATCGTGGGCATAACCATTTTCTAAAAGGAGCCCTTATCACCAACAGTGCAACGTTGAGGTGGACAGTGGAGGAAAAGGGGGCCTGCATGGGGGAGAAGTCGCCATTTTCTTGTTGCCCTTCGGGCGGCGATGAGTTTCTGTCCCAGAAAGGCCTCCATGGTCACAATAATCATTTATATGCTGTTCTTGAGTATGTCCCTCTATTTATCACCATTCTCCATTGTGTTTATTCTACTGTTCATATAGACATATTTGTTGAAATATCAAAATGTAACAAAGACGGTTTGAATCCTTGTTGCGCGGACAACTTTGAGCTCTTATCCCCCTCTGGTCTTTGTATATAGCATATCATTATCTAATTATTTCTCGACCAGAGTACGAACACGTTAGAAAAAAATCTCCAGGATGCATTTTATTTTTCGCCATTGAGAACTGTGACGTCCAATCTGTGAAAGTATATCCCCCTCCTGTACAGAGTAGCCTATGCAATGTGCATTCGTGACTGTAAATAGGCGTATGTTGAATTTCCTTTTCCCCCCCATATCCCTGCTGCTATTTTTCAGTACACTGCCCATACTACTTTTACAGCTTTAACGCCAACACTCGTTAAATTATTTGCTTTAAACATTGGTGCTTTGGATTCCGGAGAGAAGGAACAGATTGTCGGCCTGTGTATCGTTAACATAATACCTATATTAAATAAACACAACCGTATAGGCAAAACTTCTATGACTTTGTGCTTTTTGTCCCTAAATGTTATGGATTCTTTAAAAAAAAAAAAAAAAGCGCAGTTTGTTGACGTTCTCCAAAATAGCAACTCCTTCTAAAAATAAATGTGTGTAAAATCCCAAACTACTGATCCTCTTACATAACCCGTGGACGCTTTGTCGGTTTGTGTGTGTTTGTGTGTGTGTGTGTGTGTGTGTGTGTGTGTGTGTGTGTGTGTGTGTGTGTGAGGATACACACATTTTGCAGGGGTGGATTGTGAAACCGAGGACTGGTGTGTCAGATTTTCTGCTGTTTTTGAGGTTAAACCACCTTGGAAGAACTTGTTTGAATTTTAGCCCGCGTGTTAAACGAAGATAGAGGCCAGATCTTAGAAATGTGGAGAAAGAGAAGGGGAATGATAACCTCTTTTAGTGCCCACTAAATGGAATCGCCACTCTTGTAGTCTAGACACTGCCATAAAGACAGAGGCACTAAATGGCTATTTTTTTCTCTTAATTGCACCGTCTGTTCAGGGGGAAATGGCGTTCACTTCCGCAGTAAATAGTAAACAAGCAAGACTGGATGTCCAAAGACAAAACTTGCCAGGGGATTTCGACATGAACTCAACTCTGTGCGTCGTGCAACGTCAAACCAACCCCCATCCTCTCCTGCGCTCAGCCACCATGCATGCCCCTTGGCTCGCATTCTTCCTCTGCGAAATGAGAAATCTCGAAAATTCTCAGCCTCCAGCCTTTCCGTAGACGAAGGATTATTCTTTTAATGTAAGTTCTTAATATTTTCATTCCTATCGTGTCCTTGAACTAATTAGAGAAATTCCAGAGCTGTGCAGTAAATAGACTTCTAGTATTAAGGAATAATTGCCAATTTGTCGGCGCTAACTTCAAATCACAGCCTTTTCCAATACATGAGTTATGAAAAAATAATTGTTGACTAATTGGACCATGTGTTAGGAGTTATAATATGTGATAGCTTGGGGAAAGGAAATCGCTATTGCCATCCCCCCCTTCTTCTTTTTTTTTAAGTGTGTGTGTGTGTGTGTGTGTGTGTAGGTGTGTGTGCGCCGTGTGCCAGCGCATGTGTATTTCGTATGTGTTCCCGCGCGCCCAACATATGTGCATGATGATTGCACGTGTGCATTAAGTACAATTTATAATTAAATGTAGTCTTTGAACTTCAATAATGTCAAGGCCTTCACCTTTAACCCGCTGCAATAAAGTGGAATCAAGGAGCCCCTTTAGCCCGGAAATGTGCGCCGCGGCGGAGTGGGCCAATGAGAATGAGTGGGAACAGAAAATGGAATGTGTACACAGACCAACTTTGACCCCTCGCATTAAACTACAGCAGGTAACTTTGCCGGCTTTAGCACGCCCAGTAAATACACTTTATTGTCCTTGTAAAATGTATACGTTTTCACGCATGAGACGCTTTAAAGCATGTTGGTATAAACTGTAGGAAACCTAGATTTGTATTCTCCACGAGAGCAAAAAAAAAACGCGTTGGTGTGTTGTGTGGTTGTCGCAGTGTAGTCCTACAGGTCATACTGGGTGGTTCTGTGAATGCAAACAAGACTGTACGTGCGTAGGAGCGTGATTCTCAACTTTACAAAGGACTCCTGATCCGAAAACGTGTCATTTTGCGTTGTGTTGTGTTGCATTTGCCTCTGATTGGTCACGGTTTGTTTTTGTTAATTGGGGTTATTTTCCACTTGAGGATTTTAATTACTTTAATTTCCAAGAGAGGAATGGAGGGATGGAAGCTGCCCGCGCCTGCCCGTGTCCACAGTGTCACTGTGAATTTAATTTTTTAAAAGATATCCTGCAAAGTGTTTCATCCACAAGGACTGGAAAACAGAGCTAATCTGCATATGTGAGTGTATTATCAGGAAGGACAAGGGGGCCGGTCCCACAAAAGAGGGACGACTGACACCCGGAGATCAAGGCTATAGGAGCCCCCTCTCTTGCCACACCCACCAACCTTGGCCCTGGGACGGTGACGTGCGTAATTTGTAGGTTTCTCCCCAACACACAACGTCACTAACAGCGCGCGCGCTGCAGATGCGCCTGCAAATGTTGTCCATCAACCACACGGGGGCCAGCAGGCTCCGGCAGGCTCCAGGAGGCTCCAGCCTTCCGTGGCTCTTTAGTTTCCTCACCGGGATCTTGAAAATGTTTCCTGACGCGGTGACAACGTGCGGCGTGATTAGAGACATCCTCTCCCCGCGCTCGTGCCGTGTGACTGGAGTGCTCTCTGCTGCTCACCGCGCCTCTCTCAGTCTGGGCTCGTGCACTTGGGTGTTGTGGTGAAAGAAAATGGCGGTGTGTGTGTGTGTGTGTGTGTGTGTGTGTGTGTGTGTGTGTTATAGGAATAAGGAGGGAACAGGGGCTGATCGTTGCAGTGCAAAAACAGAAAAAAATGCGTTAACTCAAACACAGACTTCTCTGAGTTATTAGTGTTCTCGTGTTGTACAGTAACACGTGATATCCTTGTATTATTTTTAATAAATAAATATCAGTATTATTCATATGGCTATATGAGTTCTGGAAATAGTGTTTGGCCAATATAGTTTACTGGCATACACTGTAAATATAAAAACTGAACTATAAAGAAGCTAAAACTGCTATAGAGGGAAAAAGCTTAAACTTTAAGAGCTATTATATTTTTTAATGGTGTGTAACATTTTCTATTTTGCTTCTTTATTTTAGAGTCGAAATATTTACCAGATAAAATTAGTGTCTTGCGTTTATTTTAAAATTTGAAGTGAAACCTGGAGTTTTGCTATTTTCTTTTTCTTTGTAAACGCTAAACAATAGAAATGGGGATGCCTCTATACTCAGATGTTTTACTTACATCTCAGCACCTAACCTGCTCTATTGGTCCATAAAACAGTTCGTCCCTGTAAAAAAAAAAAAAAAAAAAAACAAGAAGAAGAAAAGAAAGAAAGATCTTCTGCCATTGTTGCTTTCAACTAATCCCTGGGACAGTTTAATTTAACCAAGCGCTTTTGCAGAGTGTCATTTAATCATGCCGCCATCATTTGTAGAAAGTCCTGCGTTCAGTGCGCTGATGCTGCGGTGCGCAGGTTCCTCGGTGAGGTGGTCAGTGGTAATAATGTGATGCTGCTGCACTTTGATGGCGGGTTATCACTTGGCTTTTAATTAAGAACTTACATGATTGTGGCACCATAAATTCGCCGTTGCGCATGGAGTGGACAGCAGCATGAAAGAGGACACAAAGCAGAACCTCCACACATCCAACTGGAAAGATATTTCAAAGTGGCTGCCAGGAGCAAATTAGTTGTGTCGCCCCAGTGGCTGCTGATTAGTACAATAAGGAAACCCGCTACCATGCCGCGTGCCCCGCAGCATTCAGCGCCCATACCTGTTCACATCACGAGAACAGCCTCCAGGTTTGCAATCAATTGGAAGGTAATTTAGTGGTCAGTGCTGACTGAAGTTTAGACAAGTGTAAAGACCGTAGTAAAATACAGTGTGTGTGTGTGTGTGTGTGTGTGTGTGTGTGTGTGTGTGTGTGTGTGTGTGTGTGTGTGTGTGTGTGTGTGTTCATACGGTTTAATGCTCCCTAAATTACAGCATGGCCATGTGCGAAATTACCTGAGTGTTTCCTGAAAATGGTTGGCAAAGAGACAAAAAAAAAAAAGAGAGAGAGAGAGAGAGAGAGCTTAAGGCACATTGAGGAATCAAATTATTAAAATTGTTGGAAAAGCTCATTGGGAAACAATGCTCCGCTCTTTATTGCACGAGAGAAACAGACCTGGATAAACAAACTAAACTTTGTTATTGAAGCAGACAGGTAGCCATGGCCAGCAAAAGCTTTCCCCGATCTCTGAATAGGCCTTTTGTTCTTAACACTCAATATACTGTATGTAATAACAGGAGTAAGCCTATATGCTTTAATAATCCAGAGAAATGGTGCTGCAGCAACTGCTGCCTTCTCTCTCATATAAAGTGACTGTTCCAGGCTCAGATCCGCTGTCATTGTGTTCCCTCTGCTCCAACCACACACTCGTGTTTCTGAACCATATCTTGGCATCATCAGAATATTTTTTTCTTCCACATCCAGAGACATCTCAGTGCTGTTTCCATGGTTCCAACAGGCTTGTAGCTGCACATTACTGTCCCATCTGTGACATCCAATACACAGCACCGCCTCCCTCTCCCTCCACTATATGCGTTCTGTTGTTGTGCCGGGTGTGTGTGACATCCCAACAAGTTCACTGCTGCCTTTATCATTTCAGGTGCGTGACATTCCCCTCGCGCTCAGGTCTGCGGGGTCACGGCGCCAGCTCGCACTGTTCGCTCCATATTTTATCATACATGCGCATATTAAAAGAAAGTTAAAGTCATAATTAAAACTGATTCCTTCTTTCACCTTGTACATGTGTAATTTATGTGCGTGACATCTCCGAGCCATAAGTTCAGTAACCTGCAGGTCAGGTGTGTTTTTCATAAAGCATTTTTTGCACGTTTGTCAATCACGCGAGTTTGTGAAATAGGCTAGGTGTGGTTTTCAGTGTGACCCCGAGTGAAGCTGAGGCATGTATCTGACTCATCACAGAAATGTGATAGCTTTAAAGCCGGAATATTTCTGGAACTAAACATTATTTTCATCTTAAAAAGCAAATCCAGGAACCATAGCCATTCTCTAGCAACTTCATTGATACGTTTTATGAATATTTCACCATTTAAACCGGATATTCAAGTTTTTTTCATTAATAATCTGGAACTATTGCATTCCAAACCTGTGAGTAGTATTGGGAGAGGATGAACAAAAAAGACGCAAATCACTTGTTAAAAATATTTATTCACTTACATTCAGTGCATTAAAAAAAACTAGGATTTCTGTTTTGTGGAGAAGTACAAGTGTTCACATTAAAATAATGCCCTTTTCGGAGATATTCACAGAAACAAATATCTTGCCCTTGCCTTTGAAAATGATTCTGACCCGCGCACACCACACAGACAGACGGACGGAGTGGTTTGCCTAAACAAAACAAGAAGGGCCAAAATGCGGAAATAATTGAAAAACAGCAATGCCACCACAAATAAGTAATATATGCATTTCATATTATTGTTAGCCTACAATTTTATCACATTATTTAACTTATTTTTTCATGCTGTTGGGTTCCCAAACAATGTTTATTGTAGGATAATCCACCGCTGTGCTCCTGTGACCGTGCGTAAAAGTTTTTCGCATTTGGCATGTTGTTTCATTTCTGCAGCCTCATTGAAGATGATGTGGTTGCTTCTGAATTAAAAAATGAGCATTTAGTACCTCAAATATACAAAAGAAACGTTGTTCTTCTTTTAAAACAAATCAATAAATAATACACAATAGTGTCCGTATTCACGTTTTCGTTTTTGCATTGTTTTGAAAAGTCTGCCATTTCTGCAGCAGCTTCATTTTATTATTAGTTTTATTTCAAGAAATATAAATCCCGACTGCAGCAGCAGACGTCAGCTCGGAGCAACTACCACAAAAAAGAAGGTAACAAGCATTTTTGACCAAACAAAGCGCTTTTGGGCTTTGTGATAAATTGCGATTGTTCGAGGCTAAATTCACCGGATCGACATAAACATTCCAACCAAACACAGATCAAGTCTAAACTTGAATTTCAATTTTGAACCGGGTGTCTCTGAGTTGAAGTATTTCCCAAAATTTGCGTCTTCAACCAGATTAAAACTTGTGTGCTACGAAAGACGCATATTTTATTTTATTCAGGGCATTTTAAAAGCAGCCTTCACAATCTGCGTTATGCATCAGGATTTCTTTATTCCATTGCTGCTGTCTTCATAGAAAAAAATATATTATAATACGAGTTAGGAAATAGTTAAACTATCGCCTCAAATCCAACAACATTAAATTTTAAAGGCGTCAAAAAGAAAAAAAATAAATGGATTAATACGCACACAACTCTGGGATGCACTTTTTGTCAACGAACCTATTCTAAAAACTACTACACATTTAAACATGGTGCAATTCCGGAAAACAATGTAACAATGCTCTTCAGATAAGCAATTGATAATTTATCAGCTTGTAGATGTTTTGTGTTGAAACAAATAAAGATGCATTGATGCAGTTCTTCATATCATTTTCTTTACCGTCACAGGAACAATCATCCTTCGTTTTGCGGACGAATTTTAGTGTAGTTTCATTTTTGTAGCCTCGTTTACGACTCTAAACCAGTTAAACAGCCAGATGCTGTTTCGCGAATTAGTCCAGTCTGGTTAAAGTTAACTAACTGGTGTCTAAGTGGCCAATTTATTTTAAAAGGATTCTGGTGCAACATTGTGTCGCAGCGGTACAACGAAAGGATGTGCAAAAAGCTGGTCCCAGTGCAATAATAACAGTGGTTGTAATGCTGCACAGACATGAGTGAAAGACATTTTAAAGACATCCCAGTCCTAAACATTAAATACAATCGCGTATTAACGTTTCAGTCTATTGCGCGCTATTAATTTGATTACTTTCAGTCTGACACTCGCGAAATAGATCTTATATTTCCAAGATAGTCTTCCACGTTTTATCTTACCTGTCTAAATCTGTAGGAACAACAAAGCACACTGCAGAAAACAAACAACAAGAAGTGAAACAAAAAAAACGACTTCTTGTCTAGTGAGGAATCCTTCAGGGCTTCTCCTCCAAAACATTAACGAAAGAGCAAGAAGGAAAACCACAGAATGACTTCACCAGATTTCATTTAAACACTTGATCCTCTGCATTGAAATAAAA